>NW_020799133.1:508305-528196 GCF_003259725.1 Athene cunicularia | reverse complement strand
GTATAAGAGACAGATTCATTTCACGCTTTTCCTCCCCGTGGGAGCGGGCAGACACGTTTGCCAGAAACTTCTAGCGCAGTTAGCATGCAATCTTTTTTTTTTTTTTTTTTGGCTTTTATCGAGGCAGAGCCTGCTGCAGAGCGTGGTCCCCGTGCAGCTCGGGGACTGGCCGGGCACTTTCCTCCACCGGTTCTGCCTCGGCCCCCCCTGCTCCTGGGGGGACGTTGGTGCGAGGAGCGGGTCCGAGTGCCCTGCGTCAGCGTAGGGGCTGGGACGCTCCACGTGTAGGGGAGGGACGGTAGCCGCTTAGAATATCACCGCAGATCAGCGCTCCCCAGCGGAGCAAACTCCGAGGTAACGTGTCTTAACTTTCGGGAAGTTGAACAGAATATAATAAAGGTGCAGCATATAATTAAAGTTCAGATGTCTTAATTAGGGAATCTGAGAGAGCTCGCTTGGAGATAAAAGAGTAGCAGATGTGTTAGTGATGAAAAGTTGACATGCTATAGAGGAAACCTAAAATCAAAAGCCCATGAAATGTTTCATGCTCCATTATTGCCGAATGAATCTGTAGTTCAAAGTCTTCCCGACTACTTAGTGTATTCAGTTTGATCATCTGGGCATTGATACGTATTTTTTATTTTACATCTCCTCATATTTACCTTCTCCTGCCCAGTGATTTTGATGAGTCTGTGCCCCTGTACGTAACATAAATACCGTGAAGAGCGGCAGCGTTTGAGTCTCAGCAGGTCAAGTACGTCTGAGAAACGGTTCTCGGTCACGAAGAGAAACATCCCCGTGCCGAGAAGCGTCCCCGTAGCCGTGTTCCTCGTTAACAGTGCCCCAGCAGCAGCAACAGGAGCGTTCAACTGCAATTGTCAGAAAAATATTGACTTTTTTTTATTAAAAGGGCTTGGTGAAATTCTTCATACCTCGAAATTGAGATTTAGCAACGATGTTCTCGTTTCTGTGTATTTGTTACTATCTCTGAAGTCGTTGGGAACATCCTGCCGAGGTGTAGTCGCAGAGGAGGGGTAGTGAAGTCGAGGGCCCGGGGCAGAAAGCGAGATCCATCCACGTGCTGTCGATCCTGAGCTTGTGGGGCGCAGCAGGGCCGCTCCCACAAACCTCCCACCCAAACGTAGCCGTAGAGAACCAGCAAAGCACCACTGTGTCTCTCTCTGTACATGTAAACTGTGCTTTTTGTTGTGGAAAGTGTGCAGTTTATTTTTCTTATGCCTCCCCCATTCCATTTCTCTCTCTCTCATTGACTAATTTATGCTGGGTTTCATTTATGTTTTTAATTTTTTTTTTTAGCGTTGTAGAAGGCAAAACGGGGGAGAGTTTCGGGGCCAGATTCTCCAGCTAGAGTAAGTCCACGCGCAGCTGCCGAGGTGCGGGCGAGCTCGAGGCCGTGTCCGGCTGCCGAGGATCTGGCCCGCTGTCCTTAAAGCCAGCTGGGCCGTCTCCACCTGGTTTTAGAGGAGGAACGGCCTCCGACAGCCGTGCTGCTTCTTAGCGTCCTTGTTTCTCTCTGATCACGATTGACCGCTGTTGTGTTCTGCTTGTTTTTTCTTAATTTGCTTTTTTATTATTTTCCTTTTTATATTTTATCCAGATCCCCCCACAACTATCCCTCCTCCCACAACAACCACCACCACTACCACCACCATCCCTACCACCATCACAGGTATGGTACCTTCATAACCATTGGAAATGTCCTGAATGTTTATTGTCTTTTATGTATATAAGCAGAGCGTGAAGCCTGGGGAAAAACAACAAACAAATCACTTGCATTTTTTTATTATTTTTTTTCCTCAAATCCACGCACCGTACAGCGCGAGGCCTGGTCCGGCAGTTCGATGAGTCGGACAGTCCTTACCGCAGGTGTTTCTGAGACGTGGGAATTGCCGTGGCAGAAAAAGCTGTTAATTCGGTTACTGGTGGCTGATATTGGGTACTTTTAACCGAGGGGTCCAGACAGCCCTAGAGCTCGTTTAGTGCAGACAGTTGTTGCAGCCTCAACCCCATCAGTAGCAATTTCCGAGCAATTTAGACCTGGAAGCAGGATGTTTGGTCTTCAGTAATTTAATTCGCCTCACGTGACTCGAGATGCTTTTTCCGATGCCTCGGTGTTCGGTCTGTCTCTGTGATAAGCCCTCTACCTCGCTCTCCCAGAAAAGCGAATTCCACCAGTCATTTTTGGAGTCGAACATCATCTGTAGGACCCTTTTTGAGGAGCTGGCTTTTAGCCTTTTGAGTTTTTCCCCGCCTTGCGAGAACAGATGAACAAACCCAACCGGCTGGTCACGAGACACCTCTCTCTTTCACACACATCCCTCATACTTCCTCACTAGACCCAACTCTCTCCACTCATAAGGAAGGCTTTTCTGATTTATTTGTGATCATTTGCATTGTCATTTTTCTGATCTTTTCTGTTTCAACTGCTGCTTTTGCTTTGGCTTGCTTTTTTTTCCCCCCCTTGTTTTGAGGTAGAGGTGACAAACCGAAGGTGAGAATGGACCATTGAATAGCTAATGGCCTAATGTTTATTGTTGCTCTGAACCATCCCCTGTGTAAATGCCGTCATGTTTTATTTGCTTTTATGATGCTGCTCAGCTGACTCTAACCGTCCTGCTCAGGGTGTTTTGTGGCTTCTTTCCTTCTGAGGTTTTTGCAACCAAGTCAGACTCCGCTGGCATGGACAAGCAGTCGAAGTCTTTCTTCCAACGTGCCTTAACGTGCGCTGCGCGTGCGCCGTCTGCCATCGCCATCGTCTTGTCCAGACCTTCCCATTCCCTGTCTTCCTCTTTCCAGGTGCTTATCCATAAAACCGAACTCCAGGCACCCAAGTTCAGATGCTTGAGACCCTCCACCGTGAAGGCTCTTTCCCGTTTTGCGATTTGCTGGCTTTGTTTCAGTTCTGTTTTTAATTTCTTAACTTAACCAGCTTTCATTTCAGAGTAGGTCTCAAACTTTGTTAAACTCTCCTTAAGAGCCATTTGCAGAGAAACTCGGTCCCGTGTAAATGGATCTGCAGACGGTTTTCTTGTGTTTTATGGTATTTTGTTCATGCTTTCAGTGAATTTTGGAAGGCTATAAGGAAGAATTTCTCTTGATGCTTGAATGACCCCGTTCAGTTTCTGTCGGTGCCCGCAAGCATTAAGGACTGTCCTTTTCCCGGGAACTGGACTGCGATCGGCCTGTGGACTCAGGGATGGCCCCAGGACTGGCTTCCCACGCGCGCGCCGTCCTCGCCTGCCACGGCAGGCTCTCAGGTGTCGTGGCTGTTCCTCACAAGGAGCGGGTTTGTTGTTTGCTCTCCCACTGCAAGCGTTGCAACTTGTTTGCGAGTTTTCAGTAGCCTCTGGGCTTCTAGGCTCTCCTCCAGGGTAGTTTTCTAGCTCTTTGGTATGAAAGATAAGAAGGGGGGGTGGCTGGTCCTTGGAGTCGGGACTGGCTATGACCAGGCCTCCCGTCGAGCGGAGTTCCAGCGCAGCTGGGGCCTGCCTGCGGCGGTTGCTTGCCCCGGTCTGGCAGTGGCCCCGGCAGGGTTTCTGCCCCGCTGATGGGAGGGTGATGCCCCGGAGCTGCTTAGCACCCACAGCTACAGCTCGAGGTGCTTCTTGAGTCCGTGTCTCCAGCTGTAAGAACCCCCCCTTGAAGCTTTCCGACGGGGTTGTGTTGGACGGGGCGGCGCCGGGGTGGGGGGTTTCGGGGAAGGGAGGACCTGGCGTGCCGCTTTCTCGGCCGTCCTTGGCCGCTTTCCGTCGGAGCGAACTGTTGCCCTGCAGATCAGCGCTGCCCGTTGTGAGGGTGCTGCTCCCTGGGGAGGACAGTTTGTCGCACCCAGAGACGCACTGGGCGGTGGCTCCTCGCGTGCTGCGCAAGCTGAACCGTGGGTCACTTCGGTATCAGCCTGGCAGAAGGACTTTGGGATCAGGAGCGTGTGGCTGTCCTCCCCCGTTTTTCTGCCACCTTTGCTTGCCGTGATGGAGGATCTAAAACCCCGAGGTCACTGACATCCCGCTGGCAAAACCCAGCTGGGTCCCCATCACCTCCATGATGCGTTTCTGTATTGACTGTGAACTGTTGAAGAGGCCAGAAACTTAACAAAAATGGGATATTGTTCACCAATTCCATCAGTTCCTGCTCACGATACGTAGGAAGATCAGTTAATGCTGATGAGAGAAATTTTTATATTCCTCCATGACACAGATCTAACGCTGAGTCTTCTTGATGTGGGGCTTCACGTCTCCTGCCCACAAGTCCAGCTGCTTCTCCCACAAAAAGCAGCTGAGGCTTCGCCCCCCGCCTCGGCGCAGAGACCAGCACGTGTGTGTTTTCCAGGCAGCGTGATGCTGCAGAAACTTTTGTTCTTCAATATTTAAAGAGACTTTGTAGCTGGAAAAAATTAGGTCAAATTAACATAATCTCTAGAATTACACAGCATAGTAGTGTTGAAACACTTTTTAAAGCCTCGAGAGACAACTGATACCTTAATTCCCATCATCACCAAAACGCTGAAATATTCTTCTCGTGCGATGGAAGTGCTTAGGTAGCAGACGGGGTGTTCCGTGTCTCAGCGGGGTGCGAGCCGTCTGCCTGCCAGCCGGGCTGAAAACCCTTCCTTAGGAGGTGGAGGACTTGAAATGTGCTTTATTTTGTCTTTTTCCTCCAACTTCTTATATAATACTGGCCTAGGTCATCTTCCTTGAAGCCATAGAGTAGTTCTGAAACTGTTGTCTTGCTTTCACTTTTTTTAAAAAAAAAAAAAAAAGAGGAGAGAGGGACTTGTGCTGAAACAGTTCCGATGTCCAGAGCTGGGGTTGTAGGCGTGCTGTCCTCCCCACCGACCGCCCCAGGGAAACATCGCTCTGGGGAGCAGTGCTTGGGGGTTAGGGAATTCATTTCTCCTGCTAGAAGTGTCCGAGAGGAGAATCTGAAAGGGCTGGACGGCAGCTGCACGCGCGTGGTCAGCGCCTCCTCCTGTGCACGTCCCGGCCTCAGACGTGGTTTTCACTCGCTCCCACGCAGCCCTTCTCCTCCGAACACCTCCGCCGGGATGCGGACGCGCAGCCCTGCCCCGGGAGTTTCTCTCGGAGCGGTGACGGACGCCGCTCAGCGAGCACGAGGCAGAGCAGGAGGTGCCGCCAACGGGAGGGGACGGGCAGCGCGAGGGGCAGGCGCGTGACGGGGGCTCCGCGCGCTCCCCGCGGGCTCCCCGGACCCACCCAAGCCCGTGCCCGGGGCGAAGGGGGCTGCTATCAGCCCCTCTTGCTCGACACACGTCCCGTCTTGCCGCCGCTGCCCGCTCGGCCCGCGAAGGCACGCTAAGGCGCTTTTCTGGCAGGGAGGGCTCGGGGAAGGGCTCTGAAGAGCCGACCCGCTGCGCTGCTTCTTTCCAGGAGAAGGAGAAGCCGAGCAGTGGTGAAGTTTCCGAAACAGCACGACCTCTAAAGCTTTTCCTCTGTCGCTGCCGCTTTGCTTTGGTGTAGGTGCTTGAAAAGATTTCCTGCGTGACAGTTTGATCTTCCCCGTACATCCTCCGCCTGCATTGATATTCCGACCACCCTTTGGTGGTTCAGCTGTTATCGCCGAAAAGCCCTTTTTTATCAGTTCGAATTGTCCTTGTGGCTTTGTTCATTAAGATGTACAATATGATACAGCCGAGCAAACTGCATAATTTGAATTACCCCTAGAGTCGTTCCTTGAAATGCTGGGCTTGGACAGCTGTTGTTTCCTGGGAGATAAAGGTTTTTAACAATCGCCCAGGCCTCGTCTTCGGGCACGGCGCGGCGCGGAGCCTTTCAGCCGGCCTTTTCAGGCAGCTTCTGCTGCCTTCTGGTCTTGCTTAGCACATACACCTCCACACCGCGGGATCTACGGTATTATTTGTACGTGCACATTTGCATTTATCCCACTTTCTCTGCAGATGGATCACGCAGGTGCCTTGGCAACAGTTTCAGTGGAGACCCGGGGGTGCGGCGCGCCTGCACGTTACCCGTATTTCAAGCCTTGCAACGGATGCTGCCAGTTCTGCCCCCGCTGCCTGTCACGCAGCAGTGTGAACGGCCAGCTGGCAGATGCCACAGTGGCCTCTCTTTAATGCCACTTTAGACTGGACTTTAAACCCCACTGGTGCCTCAGAGTTTGTGGTGGCAGGTGGGGGTTGGTGTTCAGGCAGCTGAAACGTTGCTGCCAGTGGTTGTAGGTTCAGACTTCCCTGAGGTGCTGAAGCCTCCCGTGCTGCGGAAACACCCCGCATCCCTCCTTGGGGCTGGGGATTTTTCTTGGCAGGAGCCGGTGGGCTCCATCTGACGGGAAGGTTGACCAGTGGGCGAGCTCCAAAGCAGGAGCTGTTCGTCGGCGCGGAGTGCCTGTCGCCCCTCGTCCAGGGGCCCGTCGTAGCTGAGCTCTCTCTTGGCCCGTGCCGGCGCGGGGCGAGGGCAGCGGCTCTGTCTGCCTGGTGTGGCCTCCCCACGTGCCAGCTCTGGGGTCCACTAAACCCCACGATTTCGTGTCATCAGGGAAATATTAACGTGTGGGAATCTGAAAGTCTTTGAGGAGGAATAGTGTCGCAGGTCTTCAGAGCATGAATTCACATGCGGGAGAACTTCCTCAAGGTGAGGGATGATTTCAGCCTCCATGGAAGTCTGTTCTTTTCTGCTTAGAGCTGGTTGTGGGACAACCTGCAGTGGCCCAGGGTTTACTCCGGCAGAACTCCGCGGAGGTGGTGGGCAGGAGCAGCGCAGGAGCGTTCCTCGCTCAGATGACCCCGCGGTAGGTTGTGGGAGGCGAAGGGGCGGCGTGGGGATGGCCCAAGGACGCGCGTCCCAGCCGAACCGCCGCTGGGCGTCTCCTCAGGCACGGGCACATGTGCGCGTCGCCGCTGGTGCTGGTGTCTGCGGGGAATCGCACCTAAACGGGACCCACGCTCCTTCCCAGCGCCCCCAGATGTGGGCGGGTGGGCGGCTCCCGCCCGGCTGCAGGGATCCCTTCACCGCGTTCTCTCCCCGTTTTCGGGGCGCTCTCCCTTGCTGTGTGTCCAGGTGCTCAACGGCACCGTGCAGGCACTCAGCCCAGTGATTTGTTCCCCAAAATTATTTATTATTTAACTTTTGCTTTCCGTTGAAGCCTCTGCATGTCCCTGATGAAATGTCAAGTTAATTTAAAGATGATGCTGTGCTCTTCTGACATTTTCATCCAGGATGTGACTGCATTAAAGAGAATAAAGGAAGAGAGAGTAGCTGACAGGCCTTGTACAGAAAATAAAACGAAATAAGATTCAGTCTTCTAGTGCCTCATCCAGGTGGTAGCGGGCACGGTACTGGCAGGTCTGCTCTTCGTGGAGGTGACCCAGTGTAAGCGGTGCAGAAACCATCGTTCTGCTGGGCAGAAAACGTGCGTGTGTAAGAGAGCGAGGGCAGAGGGCCGGTCCCCTCCGGGTAGCAGCGGCCAGCGCCCCAAGGCGAGGGCAGAGCCGTGGGACGACCGCCCTGCCCGCCCAGCGTGGTCTTGGCTGCTGGTGGGACCGTGGGCAGGTGTGACGTTCACACGGTTGGGTTTAAATAAAACCCAATCCTCGCAGATCTTTGTGGAAAAACACAAAAAGGCGTAGCCGGAGCCACAGCGCTAATTTCGGAATATTTTTGTTCTTGTCACACACAACTTCCATACAGATTGTGATTATTTTTGTGAAACATCTGGTGCGCAAATCAAAGTGTCTCTGGGGTGCATTGCAACATGCCCGCGCACAAAAGCTTTCGGCGCGAGCTGGAATCACGTTACGGAGGATCATCACAGAGTATCATCATGCAAAGTACGTTTTTACCCATCCTCCCGAGGAGCGTTTAGCGAGGGAGAGCGTTTGCACCCCGGGGGGGGTGTCACCCCCTTTGCCCCTTGGCCATGTCACGGCAACGCAACATCCCTGCCGACGGGCAGCGGCGCTTGCTGGGGGAAGGACGGGGATCTGTGTCGGGCTCTTTACCAGCCTTAACAACCTGAAACAAAGCCACAGTCCTGGTTGTAAGAGCGCGAGCTGGTCCCTGAGGCTGCTGTGAAAGCAGCAACGTGAAGGAATTCGCACTGGCCCCGGTCAGTAAATGTGAAGTAGTCTGGAAAATCAGGAAGAATAATAAGAGCTCCACAAGTCAGTGATCAGATTGGGTTTTGTTTTCCGTACAGAAAGCCATTTAAAAAGCAATGCACTGGATGGATATCTATACTTACTAATAACGCTTTCAGTTTTTTAAGAAAAGGGGCGTTTTGCTGTTGTTCTGGTGATGCGCTGTTGTAATTCTCCTCACAATAGCTGTGTGGTTTTAAGCTCCAGTGTATCGTGCGCTTCCGTACGGCTGCAGCACGGCAGCTCGAGCATTCAAGTTGGTGAATTTAATTTTGCTGCCGGGGTTTTAATATTCCTCCACCGTGCTCGTTCTGTTTGAGGCTGTGGACTAATTACGGACGAGTTTAAAGGGCCCAGTCTGTCACACTCCACAAACAGTTTGAAGTTGGAGAGAATCCATTTGAAAAAATGAGGAGGCTTGGCAATGGAGCTCGTAACTCAAGTAAATGTTGCCCAGATGCCTTCATGCAGTAATTTTATAAATGTGTGTATATATGTGTGCGTGCGCGCTTGTGTAGCTACCTAATGAGGTGGTGAGTGCCGAACACTTGGGTGTCATCCGAGTTTTCTTAGCTGGCAGGTAGCACCATCTGTGTGGCAGGACGCCGTGTGCCGGTGCTGTCGCTCGCTCGCGGCCTCAGCGACCGGCGCCGGGAGGAATCAGTGAGGGGAAAGGCGCAGCTTTAGAGAGGCCAGGGGTTCCTTTCCTGGATCCCATCTCCAATTATAAACCTGCCCCCCAGTGACTTTATCTACTTGTCGATTTTGAAAGGCCGTTGCATTGTTTTGCTTCTCCCCATAGAACAAATTCTCTTGTTTTTCTGATGAGACTCGGGAAGAGAAGCCTTTATCTTGAGATGAGAAGTACCACGTTGAGCCTCTTTTTTTAATGTGCTTTCTCCGTTCTCTGCTTTGCCCCATCAAGTGAGCCAGCCCTTTTTGTGGCACCAACTTCAATCAATTTTAAATCGTTTTAAATGCTGAGCATCAGCTTCATGTGATCAGCTGATCTTTAAGGCCCCTTCCAACCCAGAGGATTCTGTGATTCCCTGATTGAGTGCCAGCTCCCCACACCGATGGCTCGGGGCCAGAACGGTGCTTTTGGGTGACGGCAAAGCCTTTCATTGGCCTCGTTCAACCTTTGTTAAGTCAGAAACGTGTCAAGGACTTTCTTGTTGGTCCATATTGGAGGAGAAAAGATGATTTTTCTTCTAGGACGTGGGGCAGAAGCCTAATCTCTGGGGTGCTGCAGGTCTGGTCCAGCACGTGGATGTGGCTGTTCTTGAACGCGAAGCAGAGGTCACTGGCACGTACCTGGAAGCCAGGGAGGCACGTTGGAAGTCGGCCGGTCCCTCTTAAAATTGTAGGTTGTCGTGGCGGCGGCATCGCAGGGCGGGGGCTGTTCCTTGGTGCGTGAGGCAGAGCAGCGGCGCCGTTGGGCGGACGCGGTTCTCCACGTGTTCATTAATGTCGTGCCAAATCTACGTGACCACGTTTCTCTCCTCACCGCGCGACTGCTGCAGTCGGGTGCCTGCGTCGGGGCTGTTCTTTGCTTTTCTTTGCCACGAGATGATTCCTCTTCGGAGCGCTGTGTGTGTGCGATCCTCCTTCTCAAAGAAGATCTGGGATTGAGAAGGACTTCCAGGAAACTCCTTCTAAACTTTAACCGGTCTGTGTTTCCTATTGCAACCATCCAAACCATTTGCTAATCATAACTTTGTCATTCCAGCTGCAGCCAACATGTTGTTTGACTTGGATATTTGTTCGCACTTACAACCGCTTGAGAACTTTATTTTTTGTAACCTGTTGGTCTCTGTCCCCAGACGGGGAAGCGAGATGCACTGTCCAGTTTGCACTGTTTCTTGACTAATATCTCTTCCAGCACGTCAAGTTTGCTTTCAGCAGATTCTCTATTTAGCGTAAAAGCTGACGTAACTTTTTTTGTTTCAGGAAGACAGTAAATTGAGATTATTTGTAGATGCCAAGATGCTATCTCAGGAATTAATACTCAGTTTTACAACCCTTTCTAAACAACAGCTTTCCCCCCACCTTCACCCCCATTTTCCCCTTCACCATTTGCTTGGTTAAAACGAGGCATCGCTTGGGGATTGCAACCCGACAAGCAAGAAAAGCCCCGCTCTTGTTCTCCTTCCGCTTTGGACGGCTTCCTCGCAGCCTCCGCCAGAGCTCCAGCAGGAGAACAAGCGCTCGCGTCTTTAAGCGTGCGTTAGGCTGGATTGCCAAGCTGAGAACAGTCTATGTTGGCAGTGGAAACAGGCTAATGACGGCTTGATAATCTGTTATGCAAATCTTGGTGCAGTTTGTTAAATTGTGCAGGGTTTATTTGTTTTGCTTCCATCATTAAAGCATGTAGACCTTGTATCTGTAAGTATTGTGTACTCCTTGTATGAATCTTGTCTCCACTGGTGCTTCAGGAATTCAGGCCTGGGCTGTCCTCAGCTAAATTGCCAAGGGACGGGTCCTCCTTCCCCCGCTGCTGCCCGTGCCCGGGCGGGAGGACTGCCCGTCCGGGGCTCCTTGGACAGCATCCTAACGAGGGGAAACACCAATGGGAGTTGTCTGTCCTTGCTACAAAACTCAAGCTCGGGGCCGCTTTGCAGAAGGATGTGGCGGAGCGCTGCTCTGCGCTTACTCCTACAACGTTACTGGTTCAAACATCGCCTGCATCGAAGCGAGGAGAGTCGTGCGAAGCCTCGGCTGAGCTGTCAGCCCGAGGCTGCCGGTGGGGGTTTGCAGCGTTAGAGATACCTTGGGAGGAGCCAGCCTGCTAAAGCAAGAGGCCGACACCACAGAACTCGTAGAACCCGATGAAGGGTAAATGAGTTTCAATATAGAAATGACTGGCTTGTTCACTTAATGTGAATCACTTGGGTTTAGACCTGTCGGTGCAGAGGGAATACTGTAGGACACTGTCAGAAAAGGCCGTCAGGTTTGGGTCAGTCTTTAAAAGTGCCTGTTGCGAGCACCTGTGAAGGGGTGAAACATCTCTCCATTGGCAAGGCAGCAACCCCCGAGAAATTCCCAGCGGCACGAAATACGTGTGGAGTAAAGGCAGCCCGAGACGAGCGACAGGGAAAGCTCCAGCGTATTTATTTACCTAGAACTGTGCACCAGTTAACGGTGGCAGCAGAGGGACTGGTGATGTCTGTCTGCGTTCGCCAAATCTAGAGCACAGCCGCACGTCGTGCAGGTGCGTGGCTCGGCACAGGCGAGGCCGAGGGCCGCTCCCAGCTGCGGGGCTCCAGGTGAGGTCTCCAGCAGGCTCTTCGATTTGAGCGGTTGCTCCCCCCTCCCAGAGGGCTCCAGGGCTGCGCCACGTACTGACGCGCATGGAGGGAGGAGGAGAGGCTGGGGGGGGTCAGGCCCTGGCGCTTCGCTGCAGGCAATGTCTGAACGTGTGAAAACCCTTTTCCAAGTGTCGGCTCTTTGTCCTGGTCCTGAGCTTCTGTTTTGGTCCTCACCAACTAAAGCGTTGGTGTCGGTGTTCTCCCCCCGTCTCCTGTTCCCCTGATTTTGCAACCACCAGTAATTGTTCTGGCAAGGTCCTGAAAAAAAAGAGAAAAATTTACTGTTTTCCTCAGGCTCATAGCTTTTGAACTGGAGGCATGTCTTCTAAACAGTGCAACTCACTTCAAATGCTTTTTGCCTTTCATTTTATTATTGCTTGTCACGCAATGTTCTTTGAAAGCTTGCTCATATATTATCTGTTCCATTTTTTCCATTTTCCCTTTTTTTGCATGCTGTTCCTCCTGTTTCTTCCCTTCCTCCAATCCTCTGTTCCCGTGTGTAGACACAACGGCGACGACAGAACCGGCAGTTCACGGTTGGTATCACATTCCTGTTTATCTTATTTCTCAGCGCTGCTGAGTGGCAAGACAAGCCTGGGAAGGGGAAGCAAAAGAGGGAAATGCAGTCTTCAAGGGAAAACCGTTTCAGGTGGACTGATCTCATAAATATAACAGAGTTTTTAAGGCTGGAAAGTCTGTCTGCTCTTGTCATTTCTGCTGTGAGCTTCGCAGACGGTTGCTCCAGTGCCAGGCGAGCACCGATCCCCCAAGCCCCACGGAAGCGGCGACGAGCCCGCACGGTGCTGAGGGCGCGGAACCCTCGCCCGCTCCTCTGGATGACACAGGGCAATCGCGTCACACATGAAAAAGGGATCTGGCCTTCGGAAACAGGAGTTCAAGTTCCATTTTTTAAGAGCTGAGGGAAACCTTGAGCGCTTTCCTTCCGTTCTGAGCTGCCGAGGCAGCGCGTGCGGCAGGCCCGCCGGCGCGGGGCAGCGTCGCCTGTTCGGGGACGCTCCGCAGAGGAGCGCTCGCTACGGGGGTCAGCGGTGGAGTTGCATTGTTACGCTGCAGAAGGAGATGGGGAAAACAAACAGCAACACTCTCCTGTCGGCATAGCAGTCTAGCAACCTAACCCTTCTCATCTGCTCAAGGCAGCCGAGCTAACAGCTTGACAGCTTCCTTAGCTTCCTACATTCTCAAAGTGAGCCTAAATAGGCACTTCAGGCTGGAAGTTGAGCATACCGTTTTTTGGCACGAGCTCGCTTTTCAGCTAAAGAACCAAAACCTCTGACAACTTTAATTAAGGCTAATCCATATTTGAGTCTGCTATTTTAGTGCCTTTTCACTCTGATAAACCGGCTGTTTCTTCTATTGACAGAAATCCGTAACGCTGAACAACCTCTTTTTCCAGCCCGTCGCCGGCGCGGCGGCCCTTGGCCGATGGCAGAGGGAGCACCGAGGAAAGGGGTGGCTGAGTAGTGACGGCCCGTGTCAAGTGGAGGGACAGGCACTTCTTGTCCCAAATAACTTACCTGCTTGGGCGCGCTTTCTCACTTGACATAAAGATTGGAACCTTCAGTCACGCTCCATTTCCTGGACGGTGCTGGTCGCCCTGGGTGCGTTTAATGTCAGGATTCCGCATCGGCGATTTTGTAGCAGCTGCCATGGAAGTCAGGGCCAGGTAGTGAAAGTCCAAGTGCTGCCTCATCCCGCAGCACGCTCACACGCGGGAGAGTCGGGTGGAGCCGGAAGGTCGATGACGCCATCGCTAAGCCGTGGGGAAGCCTCCGAGAGCCGACCCTGAAGGCGGTTTTAATTCCCCGCAGCTCTGCTGAGCTGGGAAGGGTCCGGCTGCTCTTCCAAGCACCGGCCGGGCGCTTCGCTCTCTGAGGAGCGGCTGAGGAGAGCCCCGGGGCTCGGCCAGGAGGCGGCTGCACCCGCTGCCCCTTCCGCACCCCGTGACTCTGGGTGTAGCCGGGGCTTCGCGCCTCGGGGGTAGGGAGAGCAGTCAGGGCAGGGTCGACCCCAGTTTGGCCAAGGGACTCTGCTGCCAGTGCTGGAGTTGGCTGAGAAAGAGAAGATGCAGGCGGAAGGACGGCGGCCCGCAGCATCAGGAAACAACACCAGGTTTTTTTCTGTTTTTGTCGGGCAACCCTAGAAACGTGCAGGAACAGATGCTGACCCCTCAATTTGGGAAAGATCCAGCGGCCCTGACAGCGGCGCGGCTGCTGACGTCATTCCTAGCCGTCTCGCTGAGCCTTGCCCGGCACGCAGCTTGCGTTAGGCCCCGGCGTGGGGACGTGCTGGGACGCTGCGAGGCTGCGGGGCGGGGGGGCACACGCAGCCCTGTCTGTCACACAATTCCTGATGGCTTTTGGCGCTTTTACCGTGCTGGGGCCAGCCGCAGAGCCTGGTTTTGGCTCAAGGACGACCTCGGACTGTTGCCACCTCCGTGGGGGAGGAGTGCCGCTGCGAGGAGCCCGACAGCTGAAATGACGAAGCGATCCCGCTCAAATGAGCCGCTACAAACTTTCCTGCCTTAAAAGCCAGCCAGGTCCCCGGAACTCCCCTGCGCTTGCCCTCAGGGGGTGCTTTTCCCGTGAAGACTCGGGGGGTTCTTTCCAAGCTTGTGTTGCTGGAGTGTGTATGGAGTATACCAGGTGTTTCTGTATGTTGGCCATTTGTTCTTACCGATGTCCGATGGGAGTGAGCATGTCTGTGAATGACTAGAAATGCATGGGCATGAACTACAGCCAAATGGATTTTCTCCAAAAACGATTTTAAATGAATTGGGGGAAGAAAAAACAAAACTGAAACGAAACTAACAAAAAAAAACCAAAAAACAAAAAACACAACCAAAAAAGAGATTGATAGCAAAGAAAATGCATTGTAAGGCTAGTGTGGAGCCAGCTCAATACTTCAATCGGGGAAAGGATTTTTGAGTCCTTCAATTTTTTGGAGTGTATCCTAGAGGACTGGGGGGAGAGGAGTCCTGTATGTGTGTGCATGTCAAAGCGGTAGCAAAGCCCCTGCCATTCCCGTCTCCCTCTGGAATGGAGTTGACGGCAGCGATGCATGAGTGACTTAAAGCACGAACGTTGTTAACTCTTTTGTTGAAAAATGAGAGCTTAATTGTAAATTTTCTGATGCACTTTCTCCTTTCTCTGCACTGTTCATTGCCAGAACTCCAATAACAGCATGGTCATGGCCGGCAGGAAGGCTTGTGCTTCTGCTGCACCGCACTAAGCCGGGTTTGCCCAGCTTAAGCCCCCCTTCCCTCTCATTTTGCCCTTCCTGGTGTCAGGGTGCCGGCGGGGCCGAAATGGCAGTTCCTGCCTGTTCGCAGCCGAGCTGTGGGCAGAGCTTGGCGGAGCCGGGAGAGTAACGTCTCCGAGAGTCGGCCACCGCTGAAGCCGGAGAGAAAACACTTTTTCTGCCGTGCCCGCCCTCTTCTCCTCTCCCACCCCTCTCCCTCTCAAAATCAACGTGCGAGCTTTGAATTTCCGAGCCCCTCAGCAGGCCGGGGCGCTCGGCCTCGGCAGGGCTGCTGCCCAGCGCGGGAGCCCTGAGGAGACGCCCCCGCTCACATTTTTTTCCCCTGTGCACGCAGAGCGTGTATACGCAGCCACGACCTCAGACGTGATGGTCTTTCGCTGCAGTGAAAGCAATGACTTAATTTTGCCACTTTTTCCCAAATTTTACCCTGGCCTGTGTAAGCAAAGAGCTTTAGGAGCTCCCGATGGATTCTGGAGGGCCGGGGCAGCGGCAGCGGGCTGTGGGCAGCCCTGTGCGTACGGACGTGTGCTCGGCGAGGGGGAAGCGCGGAGCCGCTTTTCGGCTCCCCCGCCGAGGCAGAAACACGGCGCCGCTGCCTCGGCACAGGCAGAATTTCTGCTCGTCCTCACGAAAAGGTAGGGTGAAAAAAAATCTCTTCTGAAGCTGGCAAAGCAGGAAGTCTGGAGTGGAGGTTAAAATAACGAAAACATCCCAGTGGTGAATGAAGAGTGACAAGGAAATACCTTGCCCATAATACAGCAGGTAAATTATTTTATAAGCTGGAAATTCTTCCCCAACCATATGAATTTTTAATTACAGCCTTAGCAGGGTTCTGCACAAGAGCATTTAACACTACTGTGTTGAGCTCGCGTTGCTTTTTCCGATAGCGCCCCGTCTCTGGGAAGGAGTTGTCCTCATGCGAAGCCAAAGGCGCAGCCGTGCCGGAGCGCTGCCTGGCTCGCAGGGCTCGCCAGATGCCGCCGCACTCGAGGATCAGGAGCCTTGGTGCTTTCTGCCTTAACGCTGTCAGGCGGCTCTGCAGCTCCCACTGCCTTTTCCCCTTTCGAGAACGCCCGACTTAAAAGTGCAACTAATAGTAAATACATCCCTAAACCTCTCCTACGGATCCAGTCCTTGGGGCAAGTGACTAAAACATCACGGAGCTCTCTGCACACGTTAAGGTTTCTGTGCAGTGCCGTGGAACACGCCGCATAAAACAACCCCGAGCTGCTAATTTACAGCTTAATTACAGACAGAGAATTGTCCTTTGCCCGCAGCCTGGAGGGAGCTCGGGACGCGGCCCAGAGCCTTGCTCTGGTGGTAGCAGCCGGCTCGTGGCCCCGCTTAGGCAGCGGGCTGGCCCGCAGCAGACTCAGTATTTGACGGGGAAGTGGCGGCCGAGCGAGAATTGACCTTTCATTTATGGAACAGGAGCTGTGGCAGACTTTGGATTCATTCTGATCAGAAGTGAAAAGAAGGGGCTTTAATAGGTGATGTGAAAGTTCAGTGAGAAAAATCAAAAAGTAATCTACCATAGATATAGATATAGATATAAAGTGCCTCACAACAGGTTTTAATACTGTTTGGTGGCATTTCTAAGTATACCAGGTGCAGGTAGAAACTGAATTGTTGAACTGTTGCATTTCCTTTTGAAAAAGACTTTTTTTGCTTCATAAAAAATGCAGCGTTGCCCTTTTTCATTATTGAGAAAATGGAGCTCCTTTTAAGTGAAAGGGAAGACTCTACAGAAGCAATTTTGGAGAGCGACAAGTTGAATGGCTCCTCTTCTGAGCCCAGGTTTGCATGTCCCGTGCTTCTGTGAGTCAGCTGTGATTATATATTGCATTAGCGTTAAAACGGGGGCTCCCTGCACCCCAGGAGCAGCGCACCGACAAAATCTGTGCTATTAATCTGAACAGCTCCCTGCTTCAGAAGATAATTCCGGCCACAGCTTCCAGGCGACTTAATGTGTTTAAAAACCAGTCACTGAGCATGAGTTTAGTTTTTAGTGAGCTGCACGTCCTCGTGCCTCGCTGGCAGCTTTGCAGCAGGGACAGTCTCACGTGGGGCAGTCTGCGAGCGGACGGTGCCGGGGTGCCAGATCACCACGGCTGGTGCTGTCTCCTCATGGGAATTTGATTTTTTTTTTTCCTTAGATAATGCACTTGCTTTAGCAGCCAGCAGCGAGAGTAAGGTGCGGCAGGGCCCAGCCTGCGCAGAAACGCTGCGCACACACACACACACACACCCCCTTTACGTAGATCCCAGTGCCCTCCAGACACAGGTTTGCCCTGGAACCTGTCCTGAGTTCCCTCGACTCTGTCCTCCCTTGGCCCCCCTGACGTTTTCCCAAACTCAAACAAAAGAGAAAATAACGGCCCTACCCACAGCGTTCGCTGCCTTTTGTGCTCACGAGAGTGTGTCTCGCCTGACTGCTTTATCAGCTTTGAGGATAGATACTTTTTCTGTCAAGGCATCAAATTTGGGAAAATTTAAAAAATAGTTTTTGTCAGAGTTTTTTGGCGGAAGACGCAGCCTGCAGGTCTGCACGTACAGATGCCTTCCAGTTTGGCAATGCAATCTGCACCACTCCCTCACTGAGAAACTGCCGGGCTTGTCAGCAGTACCAAAACCAGACTGAATTTTGTGGGCAATTGGAAGACAATTTTACATTGCTCTGTGTTTACAGAACCGAAATCAGACTGGACTAAATTGGGAAATTGCCCCCCACGATGACTACAAGACAGAGTTTGGGGGTCTTTGCATGCTGTTATGAATGAGTGATTTTGATTCCATGTTTCGTGTGCCAACAGTGTAGACTGAGGAACGTTTCTGTCTGTAATAAAGGAAATTATTGCAATTCTGTCATACGAGTTACTCTGCCCAAATCGGCAGAAGGTGGCAAGTGATTGACGCATTATTTCCCCCCCCCCCAAGAAATTCATCCTCAGTTCTTAAGTGTGCTGTTTTTTGTCACTCGAGAAACGCAGAGAAAAATGAGTTTGTTTTTACTTGTAAGGCTTTACTCAGTTGCCCAATTCGGCAGAGGAGCTGGACTATGGGGATCTCTCAGGTAAGGGCTAGTACGTAGGTAAACCGCTGCTCTTCTACGCTAGATACTGGTTCCACTCTGATTTCTGCATCTTGGCCATGTTGCATTGTATAGTCGCTGTGGTGTAGCCATTCCTCCAACGCACGGGCTCGCAGCTTGATGTACGCTGTTTTCTGTTGGGATTCTCCTGCCTTTTTTCTTTTTTTTTTTTTTTTCTTTTTTTTTTTTGAGTTTGGCACCCATTTCTGTGTGGCACCCTTGAAAACGGGGCGGGAGGCGTGCAGAGCGGCGAGAGTTTCCATTTCAGGTTGCCTCCCGGCTGCTAGGCTGCAATTTTTTGAACGCTTATTTGGAGACTGGTTGAGTTGAAACTCGATGTTCGTCAAACGCTCGACTCTGCTGTATTGTGTGAAACCGTCTTCAAAACATGCAGCTGGCGCTCAATCTCGCCTGCTTGGTGATTTCGCATAATGCGACTATCAGATTGGGGACAAAAAGGAGGTAATTGCTTTATCAGCGGAGGCAAAGCCAAGTAAATGGTTTGAACCTCTTTTTATCCACGCTGGACTGGAAGTTACAGAAATACGTCCTCGTAGTTGGTCCCTGCAAATTAGCACTAATCCAGATTAAGAAATAAAAGCATCTTCAGCGGATGCAGCTGGTGTATTCAAAACGGGGGTCGCATCAGTGGTGCGAATCCAACCTCCACGTTTTGCCAGAGTCCTCCTAAGCCTTTTTTAGAAATTCGCCCGATTTTTTGGCTCCCACTTCTCGGCAGCCCCGTTTTGCCCGCTGCAAGCCGAGGGCCGGCTCCGTCGCCCAGGCAGAAGGCGGGAGCGGGCGGCGCAGCCGGGCTGAGCCTCCTCCTGGGCCCGGCCCTGCCCAGGAGCGTTGGGGTCCAGCGCTGCTCCCAGCGGGGCTTTGAGCACCAACCAAAAACCGAGGCCAGAAAAGCGAAGCCCCGAGGCCTCACGGCGCTCTGTGAAACGCTCCCTTTTGTCCGGCCGAACTGGCAGCGTCTCCTCCTGGAAGCCACTATAGGTATGCTTTGGCCAAGAGGTTAGAAATGATTGATTAATTCCGTATGTGTTCTAACGCCTGAGCGATACTAATAATTGTTATTGCAGGCCTGGGCCAGATCTCATAGGTAAGAAGCACTAGAGGTGTCTGTTAAATATCGCTGTCTGGATGGGAAATAATTGTTTTGCTCTGATAAGCTTTGTTACTTTGAAATCTGTATTTTTTCAAGAAAAACACACCTTTTGGTGAATGTAGCGAAGAACGGGAAGCAATTCCAAAAAGGAATTCCTCAAAATGGGTGTCTGCTCGCAGCGGTGCCGTTGCCCGGAGCGCAGTGCCGGCGGCACAGCCACGGGCAGCACATCACGGAGACGCTGTGGCCACCGGCAGCGCCTGCCGCCGCCTCCTGAGTACACAGCTCGGTGTTTCTGTTTTTCTGAATTTCGAAAGTCAAAATTTCCCCAAAACTGTCCCCAAAGCAGCGCAAGCACAGCTGCTGCCGACAGCGAGCAGATGAGCCAGCAGCACCCTTTGTGCGCTACCACACACCCATTTTGGAGCATTTATTTTGACTGTGATTTTTTTTTTTTTTTCCCTAAGAATTTCAAAATTTTGATTGTTGCTCTCTCAATTCCTTTACATACACCCAGAGGGTAACTGTACCAAGTTAAATGTGCCGGTGTCACTAGGGAAAGAGCCCCCGGCCATTCTCTGCTACCAACAAAACTGCCCTCCCTCCCGTGCCCCGGCCCATGCTCCCGGGAGACTGGAACCCGGTGCTGTTTGCGGGCCGTGCTCGGCAGCTTTGGGCTGGCTGAGGGGGAGCGTTGCCCTCCGCTCGGGCATGCTGGCGCTGCCGCGGCGTTTGCCGGGTGTGCTGTTCCTTCCAGGTGCTCCCGTCCCGCCAAACGCTTCAGCTGGCTCTGCCGACCGTGCAGTTGGGTCCCGCAGCCCTTCCCTTCCACCCAGGTAGCCGCTTGCCTGAGCTGCGTTTGCTTCTCCCGGTCGAGCCGTGTGTGTCCGTGCCCCTCGCCAACCTCGTCCCGCGCCCGGCGCTGGGAGGGAGCGGCAGGGTTGGCCTCGCGCTGGCTCGGCGCAGCC
>NW_020799133.1:503675-507087 GCF_003259725.1 Athene cunicularia | reverse complement strand
CTGGTCGGCCCGGCCCGGCGCTGCCATCGGCGAGAGGGATGGGCGGCCGCTTGCCAAAGCACCGGCGCCGGGAAGCGTCCATGATACGGCCCGTTCCTGCTGGAGACGACACAAAATTTCCCTCCCTCCGTCGTGCTCTCGGATTTCTCGGGCACGCTCTTCCCGCAGCGAGCGACGGGGGTGCAGGTGATGCGGCAGCGGATGCTCTCGCTCTGCAGGGGAATGTTTTTGGGCCCCGGTTTGGGGCTGATGGGAGAAGCTGCTGGAAGGGACTCGCCAATGGTGATGCCGAGGGGCCGCTCTGCCTCGTGGCCCTTAACGTGCCCCTCGCCCCAACCGCGTCAGCCCCAGCGCCCACCGCCCGCGCCAGAGCTCCTGCTTTTGGAAGTTACAGGACAAGACACTCAAAAGGGTTTTTTTCTTAAATTGTTTTAATTAAAAGACACTTTATGGTGCTCTCAGTCACGACTTATTTACTTAGGTCCCTCAGTCCTTAATCTTGGAGCAGAATTGGAAATATCGATAGAAAGCGTAAATCCCAGGCTGCTGCTCGCCAGCTTTGTATCAGGTTTCAGCTCAAAAGAGCACCATTACCTTTAGCTGTCACGGATCTGTACGCTTGATCGATAAACTTCAAATATTATTAGAGGTGGAGGCTTCAGAGATTTGCTCTGTTCTTTGGAGGGAGACGGAGATAAATCTTTCTTAAAAATTGACTTGCATTTGCACTCTCAGTCTTCCTGGTAAAATGCATTTCTCTTAGGTGTCTGGGCAACTGCATGCAGGACAGATTTATAGGCCATGTGCTTCTTGTAGTGAAAGATTTAAATGGTAAATCCTTCACATATGACTTCACAAATCATGTAAAGTTAAAAGATTTTTACCGTTTCTGTTGCTGCTGTGCTTAAATTGTAAGGTATGGCCAGTAAATCATTTTAATGGAGGTGTCGCGCTTGACTCAATAAAAAAAAGAGACAATGGTTTAGCTTCTGTTCCAAAATGTTAATGTATTAATCAACGGGAGAATAATTGTTTTTTACTACGTTATAAATCTTGGTTGCCATTAGGATTGCAGTGAGGGTTGATGTAGCTGCGTTCTTAAATTAAAATTGTTTACACTGCTATACATTCATTTTACATGGCCATAGCTCATTCTGGGTTCATTTCGGAGTTGTTCCTCCGCCAAATAAGTCATTCCTCTCCCGGGTGACGGCGTCCTAAGGGAGAGGCGCTTATAAAAGAGAGCTGATGGCATGGTGAGGAGTTAACGAAATGAAATAAAGCAGTTGCAGGCACTGTACAATTATTGCTCGCTCTCTGCTTTTGAAGAGGTTTTTATAGTTTGGGTGAGGAGTTTCGTGTCTCCGGACGTCGTGGACTGCACTGGACGACAAAGGTTGTGGTGAATGATGTCGTCTGGCTGGGCCGGGGGAGCGGGGGGTTGTAAAGGCGTTTGTTGTGCTGGGTTGGGTGGGTTTTGGTCACGTTTTTTGGGCGGGAGCTGAAATGTTTTCAGCAGGGCACGTGTTAAGGACCTGTCTGCAGAGCCAACAATTCCCGTTTTGTACTGCTGGTCCCTGTGCCCCCATCCCCCGGGAGGTTGAAATCTGGGGAGCTTCCTAGGGAAATGTCCCCAGATACATCCCCACCACCAACTCCACCTCTCCTCTCCCTCTCCCAGCTGTCTTCCACGTGCGTAGTCATAGTGCTGCTGCTTGTAGCGGAAAACACCTCGCGAGTCGAGCTGCCAGATCAGTTCGGCTCTGGACAAAGTTCCTCGGCCCGAACTCATCTGTCTCGACAGCTCCGTGCTTTACCCCTCTGCCTTTGGAGAGCACAGGGGTGGCTTTTCCAGGCCCAAGAGCAGCTGCAGCCAGACCCTTCACCAAGCCTCGTAATAAGTCCCGAATTCTTATTCCTCTTCTGATCTCAACAGATTCTCGTGCAGGTGAGGAAGGGGCAATACGGAGCGTGGACCATGCGGTGGTTGGTGGCGTCGTGGCCGTGGTCGTGTTTGCGATGCTTTGCCTGCTCATCATTTTAGGGCGATATTTTGCCAGACATAAAGGTAAGACAAAGACCAAAACCAGAAAATGCGAGGACGTGGCACGCGGGTCCCCTTGCTCGCGGTGCCGTCCTGCCTGATGCGGGGACCCCTCTGCTGCCCTGCAGATTGACTCCCGGAGCCCTTTGGAACGGGGAAGGAGGGAGGCTGGCGCAGGGCACCGATGTTCTGGGCGCCTGGGCCTTGGGACGGGAGGGCGGCAGTTTGTCCCAGACACGGGCTGTCCCCGCCGGGCCACCGCTGCGGCTCGCGGCCGCCTGCCTCCTTGCTGGAGTTACTTGGTCTCGCCCCAGACGGGTATTTTCATGGTTTGCGGGTTTTTTTTCCCCTTTCGCTCGCGGCTTCGTGGCTTGCTCTCAGCACCTCGCAGAGAGCGCTGACGAGTCGCGCAACCTCCCGCTTCCCTTTCAGGTACATACTTCACCCACGAAGCCAAAGGAGCAGATGATGCGGCCGACGCAGACACAGCCATCATCAATGCAGAAGGAGGACAGAACAACTCCGAGGAAAAGAAAGAGTACTTCATCTAGAGCAGCCTTGGTTTCTATGAGGTGTCCAACCGTGGACGGTTACTACTGGCCCTATTTAAACGCTCAAGAGACAGTGATATTGGAAGTTGCAACCAGCTTGTGTCTTTTTTTTTAAAGAAAAAAAAAAAGCAAATGGGTGGAGAGTCGTGAGGCTGGGAGGGTCCGGGATTGCTGTGTAAAAATATTCCTCGTAAAGTACACTCTGCTGTTCGACACCTCAGTTTGTTTGGGTTTTCTTTTTTTGGCCAAGTCCAGCTTGGATTTAGTTTAGTGAAGTCATTTGCAGAAGATTCTGTGCCTTGTTTAATTTCTGTTTGTTCGGGTCGGGGGGAGGCTGGGAAGAAGAGGGGCTTCTGTGCGGTAGTTCCCTTCGGGTTTCTGTGGCTCTTCGTTTCCCCTTTCCTGTTTGTTTCTGGAGTTGCCTGCTGGGACCCCGTGGAGTAGGTGGGTTTCTTTGAGGGTGTTTCTCTTTCTGTTTCTCTTCACCGTTTTCCGTTCAGAACTCGAGCTCATCGGAGAACCAGCACATTTTAGATTCTGTAGTTTGCAGTTCAGTGTGCCCATCTCCCATTCCCTCTTCGTCGTAAAGGCTTGGATAAACAAGCGACGAGACCCCGTGTGTGGCTGCCCGTGTTCAGGTGCTTTCGATGGTGGCGACGAGGAAATCGGCTGGAGCTCGGCAAAGGCGCGGCTCGGCCGCGGGGAAGCGGACGGGGGCTTCTCCCCCCAGGGGGGAGGCCGGGCCTGCCCCCCCCGGGCTCGCGAGGGGCTTCTGCCGTGGCCCATGGCCTTGCCAAGCGCCCGGCTGCGCCCGCCC
>NW_020799133.1:495397-503625 GCF_003259725.1 Athene cunicularia | reverse complement strand
ACGCGGTGGGTCAGACGCCTCCCCCCCACCCCCTGCGCGCTACAGCCGAGGCCCGGACGAGCGAAACTGCCTTTTTTTGTACCCGCTAAGTAAAACGTGGGAATTTGCGTTAAAACGACAGTGCTAACTGACTTACAAAGCCATAGGTGCAAAGGAGAGTCTAGCTAAATTAGAATCGTACGTGGCAGGTAGCGGACCGCAGTGAGCAGACGGCATTGAAGTTATATATGCTGAATTTTTTTTTGGTGAGTAATCTTGGATTTCGAGCGATGCTTTTTTTTTTACTGTGTTTCTGTGGAAGATGTATGCTGATTTATTTAAGGGAAGCATTAATCTTAGCGTCAGGTTTGGGGGTTTTTTTTAGGGATTTCGGGGGGAGCGTTTTCGTGTGGTTTTTTTTTTTCTTCTTAGTTGTTGTTTTCGGCAGAACCATTACAGTGCGGGAGCCCGTTGGGAGCGGGATGGTGGCGGCAGAGCGAGCCCATCCGCCAGCACCGCTCTGTCTTTCCCCTTGTCACGAGAAGAACCTGGCAGGAATACCCTTTTTTTTCCGAGCAGATTTTGTCGAGCGCAGCTCTTTTCTGAGCCTTCAGCACCGTTGCCAAACCCCATCGTGGTGAGAAGCCGTCGGGAGGTTGGGGGCCGGGGGGGGGCGTTTTCAGCCGTCGCGGGTGCGGGATCGGCAGCCTGGGTTGAGCAGCCCATTTTGTTTTGGAAGTGTACCGTAGTGCAGTGTTACCGATGTAACTTTGACTTACAATGTTGACATGTCTCAGGTTCATGTGTTTTGATTGGTGTTTTCCGTCTCAGGTAGATTGCAAAATTTCGGCCCCACACATTGGAAAAAAAAAAAAAAAACAACTTAAAAACAGGATAAAAAAACAGGAAATTACGAATTTTAGTTGTATATTGGTTTATGTATTTTTTCTTCAGTATACAGTGCACTGTTTGAAATGTATTGTTGAGTATTACTTTGTACAGCTTTAGATCATTAGGATTTTGAAGCGTGAAGAAAGAACAACCTTGTTTAAAGGAGTATTACAAATGAAGGACGTGGAACTGATGATAAACAACCTTGTTCTTTATTCACCCGGCCTTTTTATTTTTTCCCCTTAGGCCAGTTCTGTTTTAAGGTGTCCATGGAAGATGTTACAATGTAAGAAAATACATATCCATCTGCTCCCATTCACATTTTGTATTGGTTCATGTATACCATTTTTACAAAGGAAAAGAAGTACTATAAAATATCTGTCTTCTTAATAAAAAAAAATTAATGTTACAAAACTAAACCTCACTTTGCCCTCTTTGTCCCCTGCCGTTACAGACGGCAATCGCGGCGCCCTTTGCCCCCAGCTCGCCCGCCGGCGCGGTGCCCGGAGGGGACGGTGCTGAGCAGGTCACGCCCCGGCGCTGCCCACCCTGCCCGGCTCCTGGCCCATCGGGCAGGGACGGTGGCCGGAGGATGATGATGATGATGAGAGGGTCTGCGCTGGCCAAGCGCCTACGTGGGAGATTTTGGCACGTTGGGTAAAGCCGCTTCGCGCCTTCGCGACGCCTTCGTGTCCTTCGCCGCGGGGTGTGGAGGGGCTGCCTGGGGCAGGGAGGTCCCCGCCGAGCTCTGCCAGCACCGCAGCCGTAAATCTCCCGCGATGGAGATCGTCTCGTGTTAATTAATCTCCGGGCTCAGCCTTGCTGGGAGCAGCTGGGAGTCGGGGCTGGAGTCGGCCACGCTGCGATGGCATCTTCTGGTGCTGTTTATCCTGCGCGGGGCTTTACCTAAGGAGATCGATCTGTAACTGGGACTCCAGTCGTCCCGAGCTGCGCGGTGGCTGCCCGGTACACAAGCTCTTCATAGCAGATGAATATTTAAATGCCGTAACGGTGGGTGAGTGTTGCGATAAGTGACCTCCTTCACCCCATTCCTGTCTCCAGTTCCGTTCTGGTCCCTGCCAGGTTTTTCTTGGGCCTCCCTTTGGCAGGGTCGGGATTTCTGAGCTGTACTGTGTGATGCCCGTTCCCCTCCCAACACCAAAGCCCACTGAGAAGTTCTGCCACCGCGAATCCGTTCCCCGCTGCTCCATCTCAGTGGAGCTGCTGACGGGCCCGGCCCTCGCTCCTCCTCCAACGTTGCCCTTAGCCGCAGCTCATGAAATCGGGTTATGAGGCAGCTGCAGCGCTGAAATTAGAAGCATCAATCTTTCATGCTTTGGACAAAGGAGGAGGAGAGAAACAATTGCTTTCCGCTGAGGAGACGCTACCGAGAGAGATGCTGCCATAATGACTGTGTGTAAACAACGTGTCCTGTCCTGCGCGGGGCTGGACACGCTTGGGCTCCTGCGCCGAAGGCGCTGCTGCGCCCAGGCCGGCGCTCGGCTCTCGAGCTCTTGGTGCATTTAATGTAGTTATGTGAGAAATAACACTTTTCTGAGAGAAATTATTGTGACACTGAGCAAAATTGGGCAAACCAGAAAAAACAGCTGTTCCTTTTCTTACATGAAGTGGATACGAAGATCATTAACTTTGGTAGTTAACACGGCTATTTTCTAATTATTCCAATGCACAAGAGATTTTCAAGCCACAGGTCCCCGCCGCTGACTCGTGATGCTTCGTTCCTCTTTGAGCCGGACTAAATTCCTTCACATGCCCGTGGCGCCAAGCGGGAGCTTACGGCGTTGGAGATGCAGTTGAGGCGCTTCCCCTCCTGGTCCTTGTTCCCCTTTCCCTGAACCATTTATGCTTCTGGTAATTCCAGGAGCAGCATTTCCGCGTGGTGCAGCTCACCTACAGTTACTGTTTAGATTGTTGTGATCCACATTCGGTAACAACCTCTGATGCGTTTTGCCTGGAAATAACAGTGGTCGGGGGACAGGGGTGGCCTCGTGTGCCACACACGGTCCCTGGAGGCTGCGGACGTGCAGGTCCCGGGCTGGGGCTGCCCAGAGGTTCCTGCTTGGTGGATGAAGCGGCTGAGGCGTTAAAATCGCATCCTGACACCCGTCTGGAACCTCGGGGTTTGGAGCCACGTTGCGAGACAAGGCCGGTGCCCACGGCTGAGCGTGCGGAGCGTCCCCAGGGCCCACCCAGGTGTTACGGCGGATGGATGCCCTGGGAACGCCACGGCCTGAGCTGTTCTGCTCTCGCTTTTCCCAAGGTGCCTTGAGGATCCTTCCCCATCTGCTGCGACGGGAAGCAGCCTCTTGCAATTCCTAATTCGGCGCCTTGTGTTGCTCGCGTTGGCACTCCTCCCCAAGGGCTTTGGGCCGGGATTAATGCTGGGCTCTGTCTCGAAGCACAATCCTCCTGCTGCTGCTGCTCACTTGCAGTAATTTTCAATAATTTAGTATGCTCGGAGGCGATCTGCCCAGCGCGGCAGCGAAGCCAAGCCTGCGTGAGGAGAGCGCGGCTGCGGCAGGAGCTGGGAAGGGGACAGAGAGCCCGTGGTTGTGGCCGCTTCTCGTTTCCAGAGTTGCACCGACAAAAGTGTGATTGAACATTAATAGCCTGTTACGAATCCAGTTGTGAACGCTGCTGGGTGGAACTGCTGCCAGCCGCAGCTTTCGAGAGAACAAATCAGCCGCGTGTCGGAGGTTCATGATTTATTTACGGCGACGTGTGGCTCGCGCATCCCATCCCCGAACCAGGCCCTTCCTCGCTATCTGTGGCTTTGCCAGTGCCTCTGTGCCGCAAAGCCAACGGGCTTTGCTTTGCTCCTGGGCTGTTTACCTTCTGCGCGTGCCGAGCGGGGCCTTTGCCAAGGCTTTGGATCCCCGTCCTCGAATGGCCCGGCCGTTTCCCCAGTTGGCTGCATCAAACCGCTGCTGCCTTTAATCTTGGCAATTTCATGCCGCAGTATCCATCTGTTTGGGAAAGAAACCCAAACAGGGAGTGCTGCTTGCGAAGATCAGAGATTTACTTAGCTGCAGCTTCAAAAGGTTCTTATTTCTACCCCATTCCGTCACTGGGAGCGAGGAGGTCTGCGTGGGCAAACGGAACTTAACCCTTCCTCTCGGGCAGCTCAGCCTTCTGCCAGCATCCCACATCTGACTGCGGTTACTCTGCGAGCAGTTGCATGAGCCATTTGTCCGGCCATTTAGCGCCACGCAGAGAAGTAAATCTGCTCAGAAACCTCCTCGAGTTCGTTGCCTCAGGCTTAAGAAGTTGCCGCCGTTTTCCCCGTGTCCTGTATCGCACACCCAAGGTCCCGCCTTTCATCATCCGCCATGTAGAGCCATCCAAGCGGCTCTCAGCTTTTAACGAGCTTCCTACGGCCTCGACGCTTCCCAGAAATTAAAAAAACAAAGTCTGTAATTTGTCCTATCAGTGGTCCAAACCTTTCAGGATTATTTCCCAAAAGCACCTGGGCCTGTGAGGCAGCGACCGGCAGCTGAGCGCGAGCGTCTGAGCGCCACAGCCAGCCCCGGGCGGGACGGGGAGCCCGGCTCTTCAGCTGTCGGCATTAAAGGGACCTGAGGACACGTCAGTAGTTTGTGAAATCAAAGAAAAGGACCATTAGTTAAATGAGAATGTAGCGTTTGCCCTGAACTTGTAATTTTTGCAAGTTGTTTGGTCCTAGTTACACAATTATTTTATTACGTAGGTAATAGAATTGTTAATTTTTATTTTTTTTTTTTAATCAAAAACAGGAAGGAATTATTTTAACTTAATAAATTATTCTGACTGGCATAATTACTGCCTTTTCTGCCAGGCTGATGTCGCTAAAAGTTGATGCTTTGAATGCTTCTGCCACAAAGTAATTAGTGATAAATGACATTTCAGCGTACATCAGGTAGAAGGTGCCTGAAATCGGCTCAGCTGTGGAGAAAAGCGGGGGCTCTGGGGCGCGGCGGGGCCGTGGGGCTGGCAGCAGCGACTCGGGGCTCAGCGGCAGGGCCTGGCCACAGGTAATACCGTCCATGGAAGATCAATTCCTCGACCGGCGGCGTGTGGCGCGGGGTGACACCCGCTCAGGCAGCACCGAATGGGCAGGGACGCGACCCCCTCCCCGTCCTCCCCGTCCCGGGACTGGGCTCACGCTGGGGGTCGGGGGGGGAGCGGTGCTGGGAGGCAACACCAGGACCCGCGGTGCTGGGAGGGTGCTGGAGTGCGGCCGCCAGACAATACTCCCGGTGCGAGAGTTGGGCTGAGTTTGCTCAAGTCCTGCGAGCCCGGGCAGAGCGACCCAGCCCTCTGCACCCAACCGGCCCCGAGCCTGGGGGTTCCAGCTCCCCGTGCAGGGGCTGACTGCAGGGCGCTCATCCCTCTTCCCTGGCAGCTAAGGCCTCGCTAAACTGATACCGGTTTTAACCTGCGTGCCTCTGCCGATCTACCCCGCAGCCTCTGCCCTCCTGCTCCAGTTTCTTACCCTGTTCTGCAGGAGAGCAGCAGCTCTGTAACAGACCTGGAGGAATGTAGGGAGAGCAGGACTAAAGAACACGGGCTAGGAATGCGGAATGCAGATCGGACGGGTACAGAGGTGAACCTCAGCCGTTCCTCGACTCTAAAATCAAAGGCGGGCAGGATCCGTGGGCGCTTGGCAGCCTGAGCGCAGTTTGGGGGAAACTCCAGGATAAAAGGGAACCGCGCCCCTTCAGAAGAGTTGGGGTGGGGGGGTTGGGGGGGCGCAGTGCTCAGCTGCCCCAGGAGGTTTCGCTCCTGTCCTGGGACGGTGCTGTAAGCCAGACCCGCGTCTGCCTGCCCGACATCACGCCCAGCTCCTGGCGCCCAGTCCCAGCTCGTGGCTTTGCCGAGCTGCCGTGGCCGCCCCGGCCCTGACCGCGGGGGAGCCCCCGCTCCCCCTGAAACCTCCGCGCTCGCAGAGTCTCTGAGCCCTTCAGCACTTCACTGGGCTCGAGTCTTTCTTGTCTTCTTCCCTTTTGCTCCCTGCCAGGTAAGGAACGATTTCTGCCTCTCGGAGTACAAAGGGGGAAGGAGTCCCCGGTGTTTCAAAAGCTCCAGAGTCACAAAGCGCCGGGGAAGAGTAGGGACGATTTTAAAGACCTGCCGGTGGTTTCCAAGGCTCCGTTATGACCCCATCACTTCCAGGGAATCCTGTTTTCCTCCGAATGGCTTAAAGAAAGCCTCGCTTCGTGTCCCAGCGGTAACGGTGTTGTCCCTTGCATCTCCTCCAAGTCCCCACGTGCTTTCTCCCAACATCCCTTGGGACGAGAGGGATCCCTCCCCTTTCCCACCCGAGCGCACAGAAGTGGGACTCCCTCGCTGCCTGTTCTCCTCCGAAACACTGCCTGGGTGGGGATGGCTGGTTGGTCACTCTTTGTATTTGGGATCTAGAGCCCTCGGCTTGGATACCCCGGGTCAAGCACCCACGGCGGCAGCACCGTGCCAGCCCCCGGAGCCCTCACACCCCCCTCCATGCTGAACAAGCCAGGTGAGCAGCACCAGTGTCCCCTCACTCGCCAGAGCAGCCCCGGAGCCGGCACGTGGGAAACCAGCGAGCGGGAGATGTGAAGGCTGCCAGGAGCAAAGGGAATATTTGATCACACGTCCTGCTCTCCCCTCTGTACTCGCTCGGCAGCCTCCCGTGGGGCCGGCCCCTCGCCGCCACCCAGCACCGCAGCCCCGCTCCCGCCGGCGACGGGTCGGCAGCAGCAAATCAAAATGGCAGCTGCGCAGGAATGTCAATACGATGGAGAAGGTGATCTCCAGCCTGCGGCTCTCCATTGCTCTCCTTCCCCTGCTCCTTTGCACCCGTCTCTGTTTCCATCCCCTCTCTGCTGGATTTTGGCGCCTGTGGCCACTTCTCCCGTTGGGGTCTCTTTGCGTGTTGCCGGGACGGGGGGTGCTGCCCAGCACCCCCCTCACTGGGGCAAGGCCTCTGATGCCGTCCTGCTCCTGCAGAGGTGCCCCTTATTCGGGCCGCATCCTGGGGTTTGAGGTTTTGGGGCTCTTCGATGCTTCCCAGACCAGCCCCTGGCATCCACACTTCTTCCTCGAGTCCTTTCAACGAGTCTGGCACGGCCTCCAGCCACGTGTGAGACTTCACACAATCTGGGTTGATTTCTTTTTTTTTTTTCTGTTCTTCATCACTGGAAAACAGCCTTTTAAAACAGGAGCGAGCTGCAGCCCGGGCACAGCACCCCAGGGCCCTCGTCCACCCCGTGCCCAGCACCCTGGGGCAGGGGGTGACACGGGCGATGCCCCCAGAACTCCCGCGGGAGTGGCCACAGGGAACTCGCTCCCGGCCGGGAGGACGCGGCGCCGCAGCATCACCCCACGGTGCCCGGGCCCTGCTGGGGGCCGGCTCCTGCCTGTGCCCGCCGCTCGGGCAGCCCTTGCCTGCAGCCCCAGGAGCTCTCCCTCCCCGCGGCTCCCTGCCCGTAATCAGCCCCATTATGGCTGGGTAATTTTCCCTTCTCTGGGTAATGCTGCCGCTGAGCAGGAACAAGGAGGATGGCAGTGTTTTTCTGTGACTAAGAAAACGTGTACGTGGCCTTGATTGCAAATGAAAAATTAAGGCCTCGTGTCTTGCATTTATTCCTTCTTGATTACACACCAGTACGTAAACAAATCTTCACCCTGTTGCCTGAGGGGTGTCAATGATCTACCTTTTCTCTCGCTCGCCTCTCCTCCAGCAGATCTGTAATGCATTTAATCTTCACCAGTCACTCTCCTCAGCTTTTAAATGTCTAATTTGCTGCCGAGCGCGGCTCCAATTCTCTCTGTGCCGCCGCTTTAACTCTCTGGCTGGTGTTTGCCCGAGCGCTGCTGGGCGGGGGGCCCCGGGGTGCACCCATCCCTGGGGAGCGGGACCAGCCTCTCTGCGCCCGGCGAGCCCACCCGTTTCCACGTGCTGCCGTCAGCAGGCGGGTTTCAAGCAAGGTTTGACAAAAACACGTGGGTTTGTCCGCAAGTGCTCCGCTGGGCCCTTCCCGGGGACCAGAGGATTAAAATCTGGGGTGCTTTAAAAAAAACTGAACGGAGGTTCTGAATCTAGCACCCAGGCCTCCATGCCCGGGAAACACGCACTTCAGGCCAAGCGGCGGGGCTGGGACAAGAGAGGGAAAAGGGGTTTTCTCATGGGGTGTGTGGCAATTCCCGGGGGCACAAGAGCTGCCGGTTCTGCCTGGTGTGGGAACAGCCAACCCCGCACGGCCCCACCGGCGTTAGTCTGGGCGATGGTGGCGTGGGGGATGCTGAAGTGGTGCCCTGCCCTCCTGCCTGCCCTCCTGCCTGCCCTCCTGCCTGCCCTCCTGCCTGCCCTGCCCCTGCCC
>NW_020799133.1:478292-495347 GCF_003259725.1 Athene cunicularia | reverse complement strand
CGGGTGGGACGCAGAGAGCATCAGAAGTCCCAATATCTGACACAAGGGCAAGATACCCGCTGCTTTCCTCGTCCCATTCCTATCGAGAAAGTCTTCACTCGGGATTGAGATGAATAAAAGGTTGGTGTTACAGGGGAGAGGCAGCGCCCAAGGTAAAGGGGAGGCAATGAATTTAGTCTGCACGCTGCGGAGACATAAATCAGGAGGAGAAAAGTGCTACCTCGGCATCCCAAATCTGCTTTAAAGATCCCCTGCGCAGCCTCTTGCCCTGACTGGGGGCAGAGGAAGAAGCAGGTGGAGGAGCATCCCTTGGAGGATTTGTGCCGTCTCCGGGGTGGGCGGCTCAGGGATGGTGCTCGAGAGCTGCAAGAGCCGGCAGTGGGGGCTTGGGAGAAGCGCTGAGGTATGATTCGGGGATAGAGAAGTGCTCCCCACTTTGTAGACCCTGCGTGGTTGAAAGGCAATGAATATTTCATGTCTAAAGCACTATCTGAAGCGTGGGCAGGCAAAGACTCTCCTCTTCTTCCCCCACAGCCCTTGCTCTTTTTTTTCCCCAAAGTCAGGAAAATCTGTCAAAACATTTATCACAAATCTGTATAAACTGGCTAAGCGCTGCGAAGAGCTAATCTGAGCAGAGCTAATGTGAACGAGCGAAGTCACCGCAGACTTGCCACGGGCACTCCCGATAAGGATTTATCGGAGGGAATTCAGGTGAAACATGAACCGCCCCTGGAAGGCGGGATGCAACTGCGTCCTCTTAAAACGGTGCCTTGTGGGGAGCCGTCCCCTCGCGCGGATGGGAAGAGCGGGGCTCCCTGCCAAGGTCACGGGCAGCGGGGCTGTGCCTGGGGGGCCGTGCCCGCCCGCCGGCGCAGAGCCCCCTCCCTGCAGCACGTCTCAGAGGCAGGGGGCAAGGGCAGGGAAGAGGAGCAGGAGAGGGACACCGCGTGTCGGGCGGCGCAGGTGACTCTTCACCGGTGACTCTTCCAGTCGGTTTGGAGTGTGGGAGCCCCCGGGCGCTGCTCGGTGCCCAGCCACGGGCCGGGGGAGGGAGGGGAGCGTCCAGGGGCCTGGGGCAGCAGGAGTCATGTCCTGCAGAAGGCGTTTCGTTTGAGCGTTGCGGTAACTGAAATGTAAGCACCAAGAGGGTGCTGTACGCGCTCCAGCTGGCATCGTCATGGTCAAGTTTATTACAGGCCTGTTGTGGGGTTGTGTCTCCTGAATGTAGTCGTGTCCCCCCCTCTCCCCTGCAGCACGTACCGCTGAGCGTCCCCGCGAGCCGCCCTCCCGCAGCCGACAGCGGCTGCTCCCCGGGTCGGCAGGGTTCTGCTTGTAAGGAAGATCACCGTGATCGTCTGCCTTTAGGAGCCCCGGGGAACCTCTGGGTGATTTCACGTTAGACTCAAAGTGTAAATAGCCTAACTGGTGTACTGTGGGCCTGGCTGGGAAGCCCCTTGTTTGGGAGCAGAAATCTCTCGCTCCCCCATCACTTAATCTTGGGCTGCAGGAGGCTGGAGCTCGCGGATTGGTGGGAAGATTGGCAGCTGGGAAGATGGCAAGGAAGCAAAATAACCAGAGTGACCAGGTAGGGGAAAGGGGGCAGCAGGTTGTGTGGGTCCGGTGGGGCCGAAGCCCCTTTCCCTGCCTGGCAGCACCGTAACACCCTCGCGGGTCTCCTGCGGTTCCCCAGGCGCCCGTGGGGAAGCAGAGTGCGGGGCCACGTCGTTTCAGACTCGGTGTAAATGATAGTGCAGCTCGGTGCCTAAAGGCTGGAGAGCCAAAGGAGGCTCTGCTGCACCACTTGCAGTATATATATTTATTTCTTTTCTCTGTAACATCAGAGCCTTTGCCTTTAGTACCAAACCGCAAGGGGAGGGGTCAGCGTGTCTCTCATGGGCTCCGCACCCCGCTGGTGGCTCTGCCGGGGATGGCTCCCAGCGCCTGGCTGCTGGTCATGGCCCTCGGCTCTGCCAGGATCAGGCCCAGGATCGTGGTCCCAGGGCCACTGGACCTGCCAGGAATAGCAAAGCAAGGCCAGGGGCCAGCGCCACCAGGGGCTGACCCTGTGGCTTCAGGCCCCAACACAAATAACTTTGCTTCTGCTTCGGTTTTGCGGGACGCGAGGCTCCCTCGGGGGCACGGCGTGCCGCTGGCTCCACAGGCGTGGGATTACACGGGAGGGATTTCCTTGGCGTCCCGTGGAACTTGGACTCAAGGAAGAGCGGGGGCTGGAGCCCGCCGTGCGCTGCAGAGCTGCTTGAGGTCACCTCTCCGCGTCCTCCCTCGCCGGAGACGGAAAGCTTGTTCATCCGCTTTGTTCCCTTCCTTTTGTTTTGGAGGGTTAAACGCCGACTTCTGTCAGCTGTCACCCTTCGCTGTCTTTGCGCTTGACCTCCGTGGAGAAATGGGCAGGTTGGAAAGCAGCATTTCACAGGCTGTTGACTTGCTGATTTGCATCGCGCGGAGCAGCTGGAGTCGGGGCTGTCGGTGCCAGGGAGCGGGCAGAGGCGGCGGCGCTGGGCAGGCTGCCCCGCAGCCCTTCCTCGGAGCGCTCCTCGTTCATCACCAGCGCTCGCGGGGCGGGGCGGCGCAGTCCTCTCCCGCCTGCTGCCTCTCCGCTGCCAGGCTTCCAGCCGGGCTTTGAAGCCTTTGGCAGTTCTGTCCTTGCCTTTCGAGTCCCTGTCTCCAGCACGTCCGCTCGCTGCCGCCTTCTGACCTCGGGGACCTCGAGCTGTGCTGGCGCCGAGTTGGGTGCGTGCAGGTGGGCATCTTGGGTGGCGGCTGTCGGCGTCCCAGGCGCTCGGGGCGATCCCTAGCCTGAGCGCATCCTCTCCAGAAGCTCAGAGAAGTCCACGTGTGTCCTAAGCTTTACGCTTAACATCGTCCAAAGCAGAGAGCGTGCTGGCCCTTTTCTTTTAAGAGAACCGGGGTGGTGTAGCATGAGCTGGAATAACAGTCCAAGCGCTGTCTGGAGACAACTAGCCCAGATACGGCAGAGAGACAACATTTTAAAACCTCATTTAAGCGAACACAATGAGAGGGCTCTTGGGTAGAAGGAGAATTAATTAATTTCATTCCGACGTTAGATACTTTTAATTAAATGTAAGTGCGTGGTCTTCTTTTTAAAAAGAGTATACGGAAAAGAACCCGCGCCTTTGTACGAGTTTGCTGAGCAGGGGGAGGAGGGGGGCAGTGAGATTTTTCTCGTTTTGAGTGTTTTCAAGAGGAATGTGCATCAGAGCAGAGAGGTCCATTTTGCGAGACCGTGAACTCTCCTTCCTTTCACCCCTCTCGGAGCGCTGCAGCCCGACGCAGGGAGCACGGGGATGGACACGGGAGGCTCCCTGCACGTGCTCGAGGATGCAGAGGGTGAGAGCATCTTCCTTCCACAGTGTCTGCTCAGAAGTAGCTCCTAGGCGAGGTCTCCAGAGACACGAGGAAGAAAGGCAGTGACTCAGTTTCTCCATCTGTGCCATGGAGACGGCACGGACTGTGCTGCCGAGCTGGAAATGGAGCAAGTCACCCCCAAAACTCTGTGAAAACCCCATTTTGATCACTTATGACCTGGGTGATTGCTAGCTGAAATGCTGGAGGAAAGCAGAACTAAAAGGTCCATTTTCTTTTACTTGCTGAAACTCCATTTCTTCCCACATCCCAAGTCCCCAGAGCTTCTGGAGAGCAACCTGGGTCCTTGGGGCAGTAATATCAAGGAAGGTGAAGCTTTACCTCCTGCTTGCTGCTGAGCTCCCCGAAGAAGTTAGCAATGATTCCCTGACTCCTGCAAACCCAAAACACCAGCAGGTGATAGATAGGCACAATTACATATTTATGAAGTGTTGGTTTTTGACAGGCACAGGGAATTCAGCCCAATATTGCTCCATTTTCCCCAGCCCTTGTTTAAAATATGAAGAAGATAAACAAGGAAGGGGAGTTCTGTTTGCTGGTTCGTGAGAGCGCGTTTCCCCACAGCCCTCTCTGGGGGAAGTAGCTCTTATCAAATACAGTTGGCATATTTTTTCCCCTCTTAGATTTAACAGGGGAAAAAATAAAGATGGAAAAGCTGCTGCGATTTACTAGGCTGAGCACAGCAGTGCTCCACCAGCAGGCTCTGCTCCCCAACGTGAGCGAAAACAAGCCTGAAAGCGAGCAAGCGTTCCCCAGGAGCCCTTGTCCTGCGGGGGCTTCGGCTCTCGGCTGCGTCGCTCTCCGGCTTCGGGGCTGCGTGGGGGGAAGGTGTCCCCATACCCACTGTCGGGGTGGCCAGGCCCTCAGGGGGAGGAAAGGCATTTTCCTTGTAAGCTTTTCAAGGGGGTTTCTCCCCGTGCCACGCTCCTTGTCGGTTGGCTCCGTGCCTGCTGGGAGAGCAGGGGCCGGTGCGTGCGGATGGGCCCCGGGCGGGTCCCGGCTGGGTCACCTTTGGGGTGTGCCCCACTTTCCTGCTTCCCTCCTCTGCATCTCGCTCCGTCGCCCTCTCCCTTTGGCGATTCCTTACCCTGGTATCTTGGCCCAACTCATCCACGAAGGCCGTTTCACATCAGGAAACGCTGTCAGCCGTGCAGAGCTGACAACAGCAGGGACGGCTCAGGCGGCAGCAGCTAGATGTGCTGACTGCTTTTTCACAGCTCGAATTATATTGTGCTGCAGCTGAGGCTGAAGGGAAGGTGAGGCGGTATCCAAGGGAGAGGGAGTGAAATTTAATAAGAGAAGTGCGAGGTCTCCGGGAACGGCGCATGGCGCCTTCCAGATGCTGCCGGCACTTGCCCGTCCTGCTCCGCTGCGGGGCCTGTGCCGGGGTCCTCACTGCTGCCCGTGTTTCGCTGGAGCCTCTTCAACTGTCCGTAGGGAAGGAGGTGACGGGATTTCTTTTGGACACGGGAAGCTGCCGTGGCCAGGGACCTCCCGGCTGCTTTGTTGTGCCAGTGTCTGCCCAACCTACCGCCTGCGAGCACATCACAAAAAGCAGATGCTGCCGGCTGAGCGCGGGCGCATCGATCCACCTTCCAAAAGTGTAATTTAATTTTCCAAACCAGGACGCTCTAGACTGCAGCCATATGGGTTCCCACCGGCCTGCACTACTCTTCCAGCAGGCTCGGTCTGTCCCCCGCCGTGCAAGAGGGCTTTAGGTTGTCTCCCCTGAGGAGGGTGAGCACCTTCGTGGTGCCGCAGTGAGTGAGAAAGGGCTCGTTCCCCTCCCACCCGCCGAGGTCACAGAGCCGCGTGAACTGAGCCCCAAACTGGAAACTGCATTTCTCCTTCCCAGTGTCTGCAATTGCATCTGTTTGCTTGTTTTACAGGTCTATCCGCTGGACAGATTTGCGGGTGGATGGGGTATATTTTACAAAATGTTTGTGCCAGCCGTTACCCACACACACACACATTTTGGAGCCTGTGATGGCTCATACCGCGCTTCTGTTATTTCCCGACTGGATGATGAAACCGCTGTTAAGAGAACAGAGATCAGCAAAAACTGTGTCTCCACAGATTTAGTGAATACTTGCATGAGCTTCACGGCTCATTTCAGTACACGCCAGTAACGTTGGCACCCGATCAGGACGTAGAAGTTGAGTTTAGATGTCATGGTGATAGAAATAGTGCGGAAACCTGAACGCCGCAGAGCTGGCTGCTTGCAGTTATGTTAAAAACCCTGGCTTATCTATTCTCGCATGAGCTCGGGAGCCCATCAGATGGTTCACAGGGCTGTATTTCCCAACCTAAAAGCCAGTTATGGCATACTCCATCTTTTCTGGGAATGGGGCGTTATTGCCCACTCTGACTCCAGCAGGGAAATGGGCTGGTTTCTTACGGCGAGCTGCTGGAATAAATCTGCCCTGCTGAAGCGGTGGCGTTCACCTGGCGTGACGGGGAGCACCTACCTTAGGGGACATTTGCCTTTATCTGGTCGGTGGGGGGTGGCCCACACCTGCAGAGAGCTGTTAACCCACAAGTGGCTGCGCTGCCACCTGCGTTAACGTACTCAGCGTTTTGATACAAGACTGAACCTCCAGCATCGGTATTTGTCGCTACTGTAGTTTTGTTTTGGCTTGGTTTCTTTAATGGATTAGTTGAAAACTTTGGATTCTTGTGGTCCCACAGAAGGTTTGTGAGATGAGGGGCACCCTACCAGGCAGCAATTAGGAAAAGGCACCTGATTATCTGTGTAACTAACTACTTAGGGTAACTAATAGGGGAGACGCTGAAATGCCGCGCAAGGTCGACAAGTCCCCGGCGCAGATCCGAGGTTTCCCCCGTTGCACGCTGCCGCCTGTTCTCTTTCCCATGCGTTTGCTGATGAATAAAGTGTTTCTGCTGGTGCGAGGGCGCTGCCAGGAGCTGTTCCAGAGGTCGGCCTCTGGGATCTGTCCCTCCTCGGGATGCCCACGCGGATTTTCAGGCTCGTTCCATACAATCACCTGCTCGTCGCCGTGGGGAGAGCGGCGCTTTGCACCGAGACCTGTGGCTGCCGGACCCTGTCTGTGGGCGAGCAGGGCTGGAAGATGATTCTTCATCCTCGCTCGTTTGGGTGCAAGGGGATTGTTCCACTTTTTTGTCTTTCATCTTAGGCATTTGTTGTTTCAACCACTGAGCTTAAGGAACGCGTCCATCTTTTCCCCAGGACCGAAAGTAGCGTTGCTTTATTATCCTGTCATGTTTTGGTGAAAGGTGGGAACGCGGGTCTCCGCGGTCGCCCCTCGGAGTGACAGGATGCTAATGAATTGAGAAATGGCTGCGGACTCTGCTGCCCACATCACATCTTCATTAGCATCCTTCTCCCGGAGACTGCTGTGATTAACGTTGTCACCACAAACAGGAAACGAATGAATAATAATTGCCCGTCTATCGGAAAGTGTTGCTGGTGCTTCTGCAGCGATTGCACGTTTTGCTCGGCAGCAGAGAGGGGACCCCGTGGAGAACCTCCAGCCGCAGGTTAGATCCTCCCAGGCTGCCTCTATTAGTGTTTATTAACCAGCTGTTGGCTCTCTGTCTGCACCTGGAGCGTCCTTTTTGGGTTGGGTTTGGTTAGTGCGAGGGGAGTTGAGGACTGCCCTGCTGCAAAAAACCTGTCAGGAACTTGGAGCCGCTTTGTCCATCCCGTGACTGGTCTCATAAAGCACCTGCACCAGCCCAGGGGGGCGCTTGGGCTGAGCTCCCCTGGACGGCACCAGCCGGGCTGGGGAAGGTGGTCCCGAAGGTATGGATCTGTTAGAGACTCGCCCCTGCTGACGGGGGGAAATGCCGCTCGGCTGTGAGTGCTGGATGGGGGCACTTACCGAGGCTCTGCGGAGAGGAGGCCCCCACCCAAACCGCTGTGTCAGCCCCCACGTCCTGCGGCCCATCAGAAAAGCACCTCGTGGTCCTTGCTGAGCTGCGAGCTCCTTGAGCCGAGAGTTTCCAGCCAGGGGGGTGCGGAGGTCTGCGATTCCAATGCCCACGTCTGAACTTGTTTCAAGTCAGGGAAGCAGGAGGGATGCTTTCGGGATGTGCGTTGTCGTCTTTCAGTGGGGGCATCTAAAACATGGCCTGGGTGTTTCCTGGGTGTTTCCTCTGCACGGTGGCTCCCCGGCGGCGCCACGGACCAAAATAAACCCGCCACAAGTTGTGAGAGAAGGTGGCTCAAGCATCGGGCTTCAGATCCCCCCGTCCCCAGCACCTCCTGCTTGTCCCCCAGCCTCGACATCCCGCTGAGGCTCAGCAGAGGCACCCGGCACGCGCCTCTCGTTTTCACAAGTTGGTTTTTATGCGACGGCTGAGTCAAAAGCTCCGACTCGTTATACAGATGCCAGGCCGTACATGTGGTGAGCGACTCGAGAGGCGAGAGGAACGCAGTCGTTTTTCATGTGCCAGCACCTGCCGCTTTGAAGCGCACTGAGTAGTGAAAAATCCCATTGCGTGAAGGAGGCTGAAGTTGCATAAAACCCAGAAACTTGCAGAGGTCAAAAGAATAAATTACTATAATTTTTAGGTTTTTGTGGGTTGTTTATCTCCCCTGTTTTCAAGTCAGTCTAATCAAATGCGGATTTGCCACAATCACAGCTCATGCTAACCTTCACCTGGAGGGTATTAATATGCATGACGCTCGTTAAGTGTTTGTTTAATTTTTATTTATGGAAACTAGAATGTGTGAAGTGTAGCTGAGCTGGATGCGAGAGCAGCGCACAAGACGTGCTGGAACGGGGAGGCAAAGCAGCCAGTGGGTTGCTGTGTGGGTCCTGGCCAGGGGGTGCTGGGTCTCAGCAGCCCCTCGGTGTGGAGCACGTGGCTGGCCCGTGGGATTCGGGTGGTGTGCTGAGTCCCCCTGCACTGGTGGTGTAGGCAAGCCAGGAAGATTTCCTAATCCCTAGTCTGACAGACCTGTGAAGAGAAAGAGACCTCAAATGTGGTGGCGGTTGTTGGATAACCTTACTGGGACCCGGGGTCAGCTCAGAGCCTGCCTGCTTCGCGCACAGACATCACCAGGAGTGTCCTACCCGAACGATTTGAAAAGGCAACTGGGAATATTTCCTCCCTCGCAGTGCAGGAGGCGAGACAAGGTGCAGAGGACAGAAGTGGTTTGCTTCAAGCCACAGATGGTCTCTGGCACCTTGGGCACAAACCCAGTCCTGACGCCCTGCGTCAGCGCTGTTCTTAGCCCAAGCACAAAGCGATCGCCGAGAGAGTCGGGGGGTTCATTTTGCCGCACAAAGCTGCGAGTTGGCTGGGCGAGCCGTGGAGCCCGGGCAGGGGCGGCTGCCAGCGCCCGCTCCCAGGCACGGGGCAGCAGCACTTTGCCTCCGTATGGCCCAGGCAGGGTTTGCCGGCAGCGCCTGGCAGCGGGCGGGCTTGGCTGAGCCCCCGGCTGCTCCCCGGGAGACGCTGCTGCTTGTGTGAACCGCGGCTCAGCTGGGAGGGAAAAGGAAAACGGGATTGTCCTTGGCGGGCCGTTGTTCATTATGGCGGCCTTGGGGAGGCTGCGGCTGAGCCCCAACACGGGGAGGCCTGAGAGCCGTTCACCTTTCCACAAGTTGTGGCGGTGGGCTCTCCCATGAGCGAGCGCCTCGGGTGCTGTTTGGGGTCTGCGGGTGGCGGAGGCTTGGCTGTTTGATTTCCCAGAAACACGGCAACAGCAGCAGCCGGAGGGCCAGATCCTGTGCTGGGGGTGCGGCATCCGCTTCCTCCCATTTCCTCCTAGCGAGGATGGGAGCTGAGCCCTGAGGTTTTCTTGGGAGTAGCGACTTTGGGGGATGAAGGTATAGTTATCCTTGTTGCTCAGGGACGATGCAGAAGCATCCAGACAGGAACCGTGGCAGCCGCTCTCGGGGCCTGGCCGTGGCGAGGCGGCGTGCCAGCTCTGGCCTGAGCCCTGGAAGCCCCCGGACCGGGCGATGCTCCCCGCAGCGGGTTCGGGTTCAGGCGCTGGGGCTTTGCTGGGATGGAAGCGTGTCTCTGCTTCGGACCGACCACCATGCGAGGTCTGGGGATGGATGAGTGGTTGCTCTCGGCATCTGTTTTGCCTCCGAAACAAGCCGAAGCTGGAGGAAGCTGGAACGCCTCCTTCAGTCAGAGCCAAAGGGAATGTTGCGCTAAAGGTGCGCAAGGGAAAACAGTGGGGATTTCCCCGGGTCCCTCTGGGGGCACGGCCTGTCCCGGGGCTGGAGCGCGGAGAGAGGCAGGACCGCCAGACAAACCCTGGCAAAGCCCCACCGCCGTCGGAAGCGCCGTCTGCCCCGACCCCCCTGGGCCGAAGGGGCAGCGGGAGCACGCTGCTGAATGGAAATACCTGACCCCCCCGCCGTGGGTTCCCGTTTAATGATCTGAACCCCGTGTGCCACTCCTCGGATCTATCGAAGATGCGCTCACAGCTCGCTTAAACGGCAATATCGGTGTGTTCCTGGGGGAGAGGAGATCTTCCTGCAAACGTCTCTAGTTTTTAGAACGGGCATTTGGGAAGGGAAAAGGGAGGGAAAGGACAGGATTTATTTTTAGCGTACGTTCTTCCCAAAGCTGCTCTGAGATCTTCAGGCTGGAGGACAAGTTTCTTGGAGGCCCGACTCCTCGGAGACCTCTCGTGCCAGGATGCCATAAGCATCTCATCTGTGCTGACACAACGCGGCCCCGCGGCCGCGTCTCGGGCAGGGTCTGTCGAGATAACGCTCGTCTGATTTCTTACCAAGGGGCTGCGGCCACGTCTGGAGGTTCCCCGGCTGCTGCGGTGCTCTGGGGGTGGGGACGGGGACGCGTGACACCGGCTGTCACCCTCCTCTGATGACAAGTCCCCCGGCGCTGCAGGGCAGCGAGAACAAGGGGTGGGGGGCAGGAGGGACGTTGGTGCTCCGTGGCCTCTCTGCCCCAGGATGGGGACAGTGGCCCCCCCGCCACGGCCACCAAACGCCAACACGGGCTCTGCACTTCCCCATCGCCCCCTGACACCCTCCTGGGCGCTACCTCACGCGACTGAGCTGGCTGAGCAAGGCAGCGTCCAGGGGGATGGAGAGAGGCTCCTCGGTCTAACTCGGAGGACGTGAGGGACGTTTATCAACCAGGGCTCGGTTTCTGTGCAGTGTCGCTGGTCTGTGCCCGGGAGCAGCGTTCGCTGGGTTCAGGGGGTTGGAGCCCACCTGGGGGTGTCCTGGAGGATGTTTGACTCGCAGTGAACTGAAAGCAGGCTGAACAAACACAGGGTTATCCCTCGAGCTGAAAAACATGCAAGAAATCAGATTATTGAAAATCATCCACTCTGCTCCACCTTTTAGTGGTTCCCTTACGGATGAAAGGTTCCACTGCCCCATCATTTAAATCAAAGAGACATCTTCCTAAAGCCTGCTGCAACGCGCGCGTCGCAACCAGCTCCCGCCACGGGAAGGGATTAATCTAAAGTGTAATGGACTCCCTCCCCTCCTTACCTTTGCAGCCAGTCTACAAATAATAATTTATCATTGACCTCTAATGTGCAGGCTTTATTGAAAGCTACGGGGTTGAATGTTTTTACAGCAACCTGGGTGCATTTCAGCAGTCAATCCTAATCTCGGAATTGATTATAGAGTCAATATTTGCCCAGGTTTTTATTTTGATCCCCCTGGAGCAGGCAGTGGGTGGTGGCTCTGCCTGGCGCATCCTGCTTTCGCCGGCATCCGGCACCTCGCTCCTCGCACAATAGCAGCTGATGGTAATGCTGCTGATGGCAGCCAGCTCCCGAAACAAATCCACGGAGCTGTCTCCTGGAAACCCTTAACGCATTCATAATACGAGTATTTATGTATCTGAATTAAAAAAGGAAGAAAAAAAGCCTTAACCTTGGGGAGGGGGGAGCTCGGGGAAGGGAGAAAGGTTGCGGTGATTAAAGAAAGCTCTGTTCGTTTGAGCAATATTAAATACGACGGGAATAATGACGACTGTGAGATCTGATAGAATAGAGAGAAGGCTGAAAATAAAGGGTTTGTATTTTTCCCTGATGTAACATAATGGTCACATTTTTCTTTCACAATGGTTTTTCTGAGATAAAGAACAAATTATACTGATTTGATTGCTACTTAGAAATACTTAAAATTGAAAAAGACAGCAGGTGGGCATGGTTAGGAAGGATGGTTATTTTAGCATAACAGATGCATGCATAAAGCATTGCGGAGCCAATTTTTTAATCGTGAGACCCAAAAAAAAAATTCCTTTGGAGTCTTTCTGTGTGAGCTGGGGAGGTGAGGAGGAGCGTGGGTGACACAGGGGACGCAGGAGGACGGCTCCTCGGCCAGCGGTGCTGCTGCCGGTGCTGGCGGAGCGGGAGCAGCCACGGGAAGGGTCCTTGCGCCAGCCGAGGGATGTCCTGGTGGGAATAAATCTGAGTGTGGACTCGGTTTTAGGGACGTTTAATCATCATGAAGCTGGCAATCAAGGGGGTGACTGTGCAGGGAGATGAGGTGCCACCGCGAGAGAGCTACGACGGGACGTGGCACAGCCCAGGGTGCCAGGCAGGGAGGGACAAAACCTAAACCCCAGCCCTGGCTGGATGTTCTCTTGAGTAAAAGTACATGGTAATTTTTAATTATTCCCACAATTAAAAATAACTTGTTTACTCAGATTTACGCAGTGCTAATAAATATGCCTTGGAAATTACTTCGCAAACCTTAGCTACTTAATAAAAAACACCATATATAAAGCAAGTGCATCACTCAGTAAATCGATTAATTCACATTTAATTACTGGAAATTACTATCAGTGACTGGCCATCGCTTCAATTTGCTCCTGGAATGGACATGCTTGTTTACAACTCCAGATAAATTATTTTGGGGAGGGCTGAGGGCTGGCGAGGCCATGGGCTGGCAGAGTGGCTCTGCAGGAGTGTCACCGCGGGGAGGGAGGTGTCGGAGGGCTCCTGACTGAAGGACAACTGGTGGCCCCTGCACTGGCCAGCTCAGGGGCTTGAGGTGGGTGACCAGGGCAGGATGGACCCCTCGGAGGCTGGAAATAGCATCTGGGCGCTTCCATCACATCCCGGGGCAACTGGGGGGACTCACGGCTTCCGAGCAAGGTGTTGAACGGCGGGAGGGCAAAGCAAGCGGCGCGGCAGAGCCGAGGAACAGCCGCTGCCGTCGGAGCCAAAACTGTGAGCAGCCAGTTGCAAATAACAAGAGACAGCTGAGTTTTTCCTTTCCCCCAAAGGAGGATTCTTACAACACAGAAAGCACCAGGCAGGGGAAGAGCTGCCAAGTAGCTGAGAGCCGGCTGCTCGGCAGAGCTGGGACCCTTGCTTACGCTGCAAAGGCATTTGGGGGATTTGCACCAATAATCCATGAATAATATGTGGCGAAACTGGCAGAGCCACGCTAAGGCGCTGCAGCGGTGGTGCCAGCTCCGCAGGAGGGGTGTCGTGGCCCTTCAACGCGGGGCAGAGCTGGCAGAGCTCCCGGGCCTGAGAGGGGGCGGCCGTGCTCGGAGCCCCCAGCGGCGGGCAGGGACGGTGGCCAGTGGTGCCCACTGAAGGAACCCGAAGGGGCACGCGTTCATGGGATGATGCATCCGCAGGGCCTGAGGGAGCGGGCGGACCAAGCGGCTCAGCCACCTGCGAAGTTGTGGCCGTCTGGCGAACGGGAGTTCATTTTCAGCAGTTTCCAAATAAATCTCCCGTCGTTCCTTTTGATCGTCCCTTCAATGGTGTTAGAAAAAGCAAAGATAGAAGCAGAACTGCTAATTCCAAAATTTTGTCTCCAAAAAGTCGCAGGGAAGTTTCATTTAGCGATAAAGTCGATGTTTCTTTTCTAATGGTATTTTGGAACCATCTGAGATTCTCCTGGGATGGTAAATCAGATCCGTATCTCTGTTGTAATGAACTCCTTGCCCAAGCCTGCCGTCTGTCACCGTTGCTGCAGTGGGAAGGAAGAAACCTGCCGTGCCCTGGAGGATGAACTTTGCGGCCTCGGTCCTGACCCTTGTCCCTCTGGCCCTGGATCTGAGTGCGGGCAGCGCGGCGCAGGCTGGGCTCCAGCCCGTGTCCCTGCGGGATCCTGCTGCCTCTCCCGGTTGCCGGCACCGCAGGAGCATTTTTCTCTTTGGGGGCTTTCCATAAAAGCAAAATTGGAGAGTGAATATTTTGCATTACAATTTATACATGTAATTTGAAGGTAGAAAGGACTATCTGATTATCCAGCCTGGCCCCTGGTAAACATTAAACACACGGTTCAATCAGACGTGCTTGTTTTGAGCCTCTGTTTGGCAAAGGCAGGACAGTGTTTTCTAAACTCGGAGTTTTGTTTTAAAATAAGACCTTCCACCCTAGAATTCCTGAGCTGCTGCTGCAAGGCTAATCAGCTGCCAAGCCCTGCTAATTATTTTTGTTTCCAGCCGTATGCTGCGTTAGCTGGCGAGCTCAGGGGAGAGGCTGAGGGTGCAGCCAGCGTCCGCCTCGCCGAGGCACCTGAGAGGATCCGCTGGGGAAATCGGGGCTCTGCCGGCTGCAGACAGCGAGTGGCATCCCGGCGGGGAGGGCGCGGGAGCAGGGACCCCATCCCGTGGGACAGGGAGGAGAGCGGGCAGAGCCGCCGGCTCGGGGGCTGCCATCCAGCTGCGGCAACAGCGTCCTGGCGCGAGCAGAGGCACCGGATCTCGTGGGTGTCTCTCCCCCTCTTCCCTTGTCTCGTTTGCTTTCCCTAATCCTGCCTGTCCTGTTGCATCCACTGGGGCCTCCTGTGAAAGTATGGATTTGTCTGGGTTTTGTGTTTGATCCCGCATCTGTCAAGCCGCGTTAAATGTGATGGTGCCTCAAAGGTCTAGCAGTAAGCAAATACGTGGCGGCCGGAGCCTTCCATGGGAATCAGCTGGAAGCCTAATCCGAAAGTCACGGCTTCTCCCGTAGGTCAGGAAGGCCCCGGGGTGAGCGGGAGGAGGAGAGCTCAGAGCGATGCTGCACAGCCGCTCACCTCCACCTTCCTCGGCACGGGTGTTCATTAACCTCTCCCTCCTGACCCGCCGGGACACATCCCTCGCTCCGCGACGGGAGGCGGCCGCAGGCCCGGGATGCGGGGTCGGAGCAGCCCTGGGGTGGTGGCTCTCCTGCCCCGGCCCTTCCTCCACTCCCAGCTCAGCTGCTCCGTGCCTCAGTCCAGGCTGTGGCTGACGGCTCCTTGTTGAGGGCAAATTATCTTCTCCCTTTCAGAAAATCCTTCCCAATAAAGCAGGCGGGAGCTGTCACTCCAGCTCCGGCGGCTCCCCAGGGGAAAGCCGCTGGGAAGAGCGAGGGTATCTGATTAAACATTCATGCTGAAGATATAAACGCTTTGCCAAGAGATGCTTAAGCAATCAAAAGCTGGAGGGGAGGGGGTGCTGCGTGACACCTCACACCCTGAGGCAAAAAGCCCTTCAGGGTCCCACAGCCCGCCCTGGGCCGTGGCGTCCCCACCCTTCCCTGGGTGCCGGAGCGGGGTAGAAACTCCACTCCTCTTTTTAATTCTGCTTTGGGGCTGGGGGGAGTTCTTCCTCTGGAACCGTGTTGTCTGGTTTTGTGGGATGCCGCAAACAGCAGGCAGCTCCCTCTGTGCCGCCGTTAGCGCCAGCTTAATGAGGGCCCTGGGTTTTTATTAGCTGCTGACTCTCACTGTCTGGGTTCAAACGGCCTTGAGTGTTCAGAAATGGAGTGGAGACGTTTGCGTTGGCGCAGGGCGGCCTTTCTTTGGAAGAGGGGCAGCAGACGAGCACCGGGAGCAGCCTGGCGCTTGTACTTCGGGCCCTTGTTGTCATCCTTGAGATTTACACCCAGTCTGGTTTCTTTGCTCGGAGGAGGCTCGTAAAGGGATGTGGGCTGTGGTATTGCTGACTCCTGCAGCACGGGCCGTGGCCAAACTCAGCCCCTTTCTCCCTCCTAGAAAGGAGAAAAAAACCAAAACCCACCAGCCCAAGAACATGATCCTGCCTGAGACAAGGCTGCAGTCAGTAAAAACGTGCCAGGATCAGCTTCTGGGTGCGGAGGCGTAGAGGGGACACAGCCGGAGTGCCCAGCTCCTCCAGTTGCGCCATCCCCACCGAGACGCGGGGTCGGGCCTGGGACAAGTGACCCCAGCACTGTCTCAGCGCCCTGGGAGCGAGGGAGGTGCCGGGACATGGGCAGGCGAGGCTGCCTTCTCATCGGAGTGCTGCTTAATCCTTCCCTTTGCTCTCCTTCCTTCCTTCCAGCTGTAGCCCACCGGGCTAGGATGGTTCTTTTAATTAAGTGAATATTACCGGTCATGTAATTGAAATTCAACATTCAATATTAAACTCAAAAGCAATGAGCCTTGAAGGAAATTGCGGTGCTCACCTCCGCTCCTACCTTGTTTCTGCCACCTGAGCGAGGAGTCGTCGCTTGCCCTTGCTGTCTCCTGCTTTTTTTTTTTTTTTGTCCTTTTTTAAAAATCTCTTCCTGCCCTTTTTCATAACGCAGCTCATCCCTGAAAGTTTGGGCAGTCACTCTGGAGTAGCTGCTCTTGCTCCGCGCAGCTCTTGCCCCTCGGTTTGGGCCCAGTGATCCCCAGGAAGGGGGAGCTCCCCTGCCCTGCTCCCCCTCCCCACAGCATCCCCTTCCCAGCCACAGCCTGGCAGGGGCACGGTGCCAGCCAAAGGTTATTTGCTGTCTCCTGCTTTTTTTTTTTTTTTTTCCCTTATTTTCCCTCAAAATAGCAGCAATTGCCCAGATATATCTGCTCCTTTCTGACTATCATCCCAAATACCCACGTGGGTACAGACAACGATGTCGGTGGCAATCGGTGCGTACGGCGCTTCCTGGCAAAACCAGGGCTGGGGCAGGAGGGGCTGGGGGGATGGAGCCTCATCTTGCTCCCAGCTGCTGGTAAAATTCACCACCGAGAGCAGAAATGAAGATGTATCTTTTCCCATCTGCAGATAAACCAGGGTGGTTTTTTTGTAAATTAAAGTAATTCATTGTGCATCTCCAGACAAATATGTGCTTGTGCATTGTTATTAATATGGTCTCTGTTTTTAATTTGCTTTTTTTTCTGCAGCTAATTACCTGTCAGATAAAGAGTTATCTACTATTTCATGTGCATTGAATAGCTGTTTGGGTAGCAAGCAACAGGGAGGGGAGATGGAGGATGTTTCCAGCCTGGTTGGATGGAGTCAGGTCAGATGCGAGGAAAGGCTGCACTTGAACACTGGACATTCCCAGTCTGTAACTGGGACGTCCCAGGAGGTCCAGCTGGCTCCACGCAAACCCCAGTATCTCAGTAAAACCCTGGCACTGCCCCAGAGCCTCCCCCTGTGGAGGAGCTCTGGGTGCTGAGCGGCAGCGGCCATAGGAAGCCCCGTGGCTCTGATTACGGCAGCGTGATTTGTGCGCCGTGCCACAAGCGGTGTTATCGTCACAGGCAGGGGATGTATCTCACTGGCCATCAGCAATTCCTTGATTCAGGATAAAATTATTAATCTCCCAGACGTTTTAATGTAGGGAACGTTGCGGGAGAAGGGGACGAGCTTCTCCCTGCAGATGCTGCAGAACCGGGTGCGGTAACGCTGGGCCCGTCTCTCGTGCCCGTCTCCGCGGCGAACGGGCCTCGCACAGCGCCCGCGTGTAACGTCCCGGCGGTCCCTGGCGCCGACCCAACC
>NW_020799133.1:474694-478242 GCF_003259725.1 Athene cunicularia | reverse complement strand
GACCCAACCGCGCGGGCGCGGCGGCTTTAACGCTTCGCCCAGACCTCGCCGGGGTCTTTCTAAGCGGGGACTTCAGGGATGGGAGCTGGCACTTCCAAAAGGCGTGGGGTGGGGTGGGGGGTGGAACTGGACCTGGAAAAGGCGGGGATGGGGTGCCCTGCACCCCCCGGGGCTTGCCAAGAAGGTGGAGCCGTCTGGGTTCGGGTTTGCCACGAGAAGCAGGACGCTGAGCGCTGCCGGAGCCATCGGCCGCCCATTGCTGACGCTTTTGGCGACACATTGAGGTCCGATATTTTTAAGGGGGTTTCTGGTTTCTCGCGGCAAACCTGCGCGCTCGGCTGAGCCTTGGCGTAAGCTGGGAAGCGTCCCGTATGTTTGTTTTCTCTGTGCTCTGCTTTACGTGGGGCTGATGAATGAAGGAATAGCTGTTGTGAGATACCAGGGGGTGCACGCGAGACGATTGTAAGCACATTAGCAGAATGAATTATGTATATGGTTATAAGAAATTATCGATCTGTCAGGTCCTAATCATGCAATTACTCATCAAATGATCTATTGCTCGTGAGTTAACCCTTTGTAACCTGCTACAAAGGGACCTTGGGTATCAATTGCGGCAAGTTGAAGTCAACAGCTTTTGTGGACATCGCGCTCCCTCTCTGGGCTCTCGTGAGACACGTGGTGGGAATCGGTGAATCCTGCAGGCGCACGAGTGCGGGCAGGTGGATAATCAGCACCTGTAAGGTAACAAACCCTCCTGATGCGTGGGAGCGCCAGGCCCCAAGGCTGCCGGGTCAGCGGGACAGTCCCCACATGCCGGGATGGGGCCGGTGCAGCAGCCGGTACAGCTCGAGCGCCCGGCACGCTCCGTCACCTCCTGCCTTGCCTTCCGCCGCCCGCTGCTGGCCCGCGGCCGACACGCGGCTCCGCGCCAAGCTCGCTCGGCGTTTGCTGATGGAAACAGCGCCAGAGCCATCCTCCAGGGACCTCGCGAGGTTTGTGTTGCTTTCAGCAGAATAATGCAATTCCTCATATTTTATTAACCGTAATAACCGCAAGTCTCTAGCCATGAATATATCCCCATCCAGATTTTTTTCTGACTTTCCAATTATTTCAGCTCCTTGTATGAAGCTGACAGACAATGCACTTCGGCATAGTTTGTTTGGGGCGCCGCGAGCCTGCGGAGCATTAACTACCAGGCACGGCGAGGAAGAGGCAGCCGGTGCTCCCTGAGCCTGCAACCGCCACGCCGGCAGCCCACCGCATCCCGCGCCGCCTCGGCACAAGGCTCAGCCCAGACGCAGCCCTCGCACCCACCTTAGGTTGCCTTAAAAATTATAGAAACTATCGTAGAGATTTACTCTCCATAAAAAATGTGTGACTGTTATGCCAAGTTGTTGCATTTTTCTGTCTTTTGCTTTAATGGGTGATAAAACTGATTGACTCTCTGGCTTTAGACGACTCCACAGAATATTAGTTGGGGTGGGATTGATTTTTTTTTTCCCCCCTCACTTTTTTTTTTATGCAGCAGACACCTGACGACCTGAAGTTACGAACTTTGAGTTAAATTATGAACCTTTTAGCTTTGCATTACGAGGAGTATCTGAAACCTGATTTGCTACATCAAACCACATTAGTTGTGTTATGTTATTTTCTAAAAACACATTTCGGAGAAATAACTCCAATCTGTGTTGCATTTTATAGAGCAAAATAATTGAATGGCGGCTGTTTGTAATTTTAGCAATCTCTTAACCTTAATCATATTTAATGGCTTTTCTCTTCAGGCTAACAGGAGGGAAAAAAACATATTTCAGCTCCATTATATAACAGCACTACAGTAATGCACTCCCAGCTCTGGCAGGCACTGTAAATTCCTGCTTTCTGAATTGTTGGTTCAGGACAATCATTCAGCAGGGAATTACTTTCTCATCTATGAAATAAATGAGATGTTAAACTAGTTTGCTGGTTCCTGCAGTAGGAACGTGGCAGCGCGCAGACCCGCGGAAGGCGAAAACAAGCACCCGGCCTGTCAACGGGGAGCGAGGAAGTGGGCCTGGGGCGAGACGATCAACAGCAGATCCATGCAAAAGAAATAAATCAGGCAAAATCAAAGCAGGCAGGCAGGAGAGACGCGTTTGCAGACACAGCGTCGGCGAGCCGAAGCAGAGGGATTGGGCTCACGGTGCCGCTGTCGGAGGCTCCGGGCGCGAGGCGGGGGGTGTGCGGCACTTCTGGCGCCTTTGCGTGCCGCTCTGTGCCAGGGCTGGGACCCTCCTGCCAGCGTCCCCTGCACCCACCACGGGGTCCCGACAGCGTGAGCCCCCTCCGTGAGAGCAGCCATGTGCCAAGAAACCCCCTCGTCTCCTGCTGTAAGCGGGGATGCTCGTTCTTAACCCCCCGAGGGGAAGGTTTCTGAGCCTGGAGGAGGTCACCCCCGGGCGCGGGGCCGCACAGGGTGGCCGCTCTGGTCCCCCCGCTCTGCTCGCCAGCCATGGCCCAGCGGCTTTGCTTCAGGGACAGTCGGTGCTTAGCGATGGAGCAGCTCTTTGCCGCTGGGCTGAGAGAGCAGAGAGGCTTGACTCGGCTTTTTAAAAAGCCAGGAACTGAGTGGAACACTGAAGGCGGTACCTGTTGGAGCGATGAAGGGTTTAATTTTGGGGGATTTTGTATGTTTTTTACACAGCCGAGTGAGTCAGAAACACTTCTGTGGTGTTACTAATTAAAATTTCCATTGCCTTGGTAATTGAAATATGTTTCAGGGACGAGCGTTTGCAACTTCTTAGTAACATATGATTGCCGTCCACTCGTTTCGATGCAGTTTCACTCCAAAATAACGCGAGGAACAGGCGGTGCACATGCGAGTGGTGAAGTTCACAGGGTCAGCAGAATGGCCGGCTGCCTTTTGCACAGGCGACTCGTGGAAATGGCCGTGGACGTGTCTGTGCATGCAGTCAGTTCCTAATTTTTTAGGTGGGTGTGTGTGTCCAGGCTGCGGGGATGCCTTTGGGTACCTGTTAGAAGGGCAAAGCCCCGACCGTGCTTGCGGCCAGACGTGTCCGCGGCTGATGGGGTCCCTCGAGGTGCGGGAGTGGGGCCACAGGAACGCTCGGAGCACAAAGCAGCCGAAGTGCCGCTTCTCCTGCGGCCGCCTGGTGAATCTTGGGCTTTCGCCCTGGAGCCGGAGTCAGGACAGAAAAGGAATCGACTTAATAGCTGGTATATGTGGGCCAGATCCCCCCGCCCTTTGCTTGCACCGTATATTACTCTTGTTCTGCTGAGAATTACGGTGCCGCCAGGAGGAATAAACAACCATTATATCTCAGCACAAGTAAGGCGGTTAATTTTTCTCCGTCGGAGCTCTGTTCCTCCAAAACTCTCTCCCATTGTAGTGGTGAAAAATATGTTAGAATAATTATGGGTACCGGTCCAGGCAGCAAAGGAAAGGCACGATGGTGATTAACTCAGTGCGTGTGGGAGAGGTCACCTTCCCTCACCCTGGCATGGAAGAAAAAAGTCCCTCTTTTTTTTTTTTTTTTTTTTCCCCCCCCCCC
>NW_020799133.1:428728-474644 GCF_003259725.1 Athene cunicularia | reverse complement strand
CCCCCCCCGGTTTCTGGTCCCATCTGAGCAAGCGGCTAAGGAAGCCTTTGATGTATCACGGACAGTAATGGCTCCTGAAATCAATCCCCACCGTGGAGAAGTCAATAAACAGATCTGGCACGATGCGGTGTCCCGTTGGGCTCTGACAGGGGCTTTGCAGACCAAGGCCAAGGTCGGGGTCCACAGAAGAAGCAGTTTGGGGAGGGATGGGGAGTGCTCAAAGCAGGCGCAGCCACCTGCACTTCGGCTGCGGGATGTTCCCTCCGAAGCCTCCCCAGCGCATCGCGTGTGGGAGGTTCAGCCTTACACATACCCGACTGACTGGGTAAGAGCAACGGAGAACTGGGGCGGGGGGAAATGCTCAAAACTCCTAGTTTTCTATTTCTCCTAAAAGGTTGACATTTTGGAAGATGTTTCGTGTATTTGAAAATCTTCTTTGAAGACAGCTCTTCCTTGCAAAGGGAAAAAATCCTTTTGTGGTGCTGCAGTGCTGAAGGGAGGCAACAGCAGAGCACTTGAGAGGAGAGGAGAGGGTGCTCATCCGCTCCCTCCCAGCTGAGCTGGCTCGAGGGCTCCTTCACCTCCCACTTTGTGGCGCTGGGTACGAGGGAGCCTGAGCTGGGCTCAGCTGTGGGGGACAAGTCGAACGTGATGGTCTTCGACAAAGGAACCTGCACCCTTCGTGCTCGGCAGCGTCTGAGGCTTTGCTGGAGGAAAGCGATAATTGCCTTTTTATTCATTTCAATAGTGTCATGAAACATTAAAATCAGGTTTGGTTGGTCACGTGGGAGCGTCATCCATCAGTAACTCGGTGTGCAAGAGCACGCCGGAGAGTTTCTCCCACTGCAGGCAGAAGGCGTTATTAAAGAAACTAATCATTAAAAAAAATAGTACAAATAACCTAGTTGTCTGGTGAGCCTAATGGCTTTATTTTCCCGCTCTCCAGCATAATGAGAGCAGCCTGGGCCGCTTGAATCTGCCTCTCCGAGAGCCTGATTGTTTTTAAATGTCTTTGCTAACCACTTCACATAGAGAACATAAATCTGGGTTTGGGTAACTGAGAGCCAGGCTGCTGAGCTCCCTTTTAGGATGACACATTTGCGCGTTAATTAAAAACATGCTTAGGAGGACGTAATCCTTCAGCCTGTGCAGTTGTTTGCTGTGCCGGAGCGGGGCCTGGGTGCTGGGTTTTGGTGGCAGCTGCCGTGGGTGACGTGACGCGAATGGTCCCCGGCAGCAGCAACCGCCCGCGGGGCTCGGCGCGATCAGCGGTCCCGGGCGAGCAGCGAGGCATCGCGTCGCTGCCTGCGATGTGTCTGCCCGCGCGTTGGAGAAGCCCTGGGAGACTCAGTGCTCACAGCTTGTTCTCCTCTCGAGCCGTTCCATCACGATTACGATGACGGAGACAGCGGTTTTATTTAGTGCTGCCCAACGGCACAACTGCAAAGCTCCTCCGGCTCCTCCGCGGTTCCCAGAAAGGCTCTTTCCTACAAGGTGAGTTCTGTGAGGCTAAATAGAACGGAGAACCTGAGGTCAGCGAGAGGAAGGGGCCTGGTAAATATACTCAGATTTGGAGCAGCGGAACGCCATAAAGTGAAACCAGGCAGGTAAATGGTGAGGGGGAGGTTCCGCTCGTCACCTGATTATCACCCGCTAATGCCGAAGTGTCTCCATACACTCGCCTGCCAACAGCAAGCAGGGAGAGCGCGGCAGAGGGTCAGAGCGCTGGGCTCCCCTTTTCCCCTCTGTGAAGGGCGTCTCGAGGCGATGGTGACAAACCTGCTGCGCGGAGCTGCCGGACAGGGCGGCAATGACCCCCCGTGAGGGCTCCAGGGCAGCCGAGGAGGCGACGCGCAAAGGGCGTCGTTGGTCCCCGGAGCTCCTGACGCAGAGGCGCCTCGGCACAGGGCCCGCTCGGTTTGGAAGCACAGCGCCTGAGGTGTTTGCGTTTATTCGGAGGCCTCCAAGAGTGGCGCTTTCTCGGGGGATCGTGCACGCAGTGGCGGTGCCCGAGGTGCGGGGCTGGGCTGCTCGGCTCCCCGGCGTGTCCTGGGAAAACACGTGGCCAGACCTGGCTGCGCCGGCGACTTTGTACAGGAAAAATGTCAGAGGCCAGAATGACCGACGGTTTGACTGGGGTGGAGACCCACAGGCAGGCGCAGGTGCTGCTTTGCAGCCCGGCCCACGCACCGGCTGGGTGCTCTGGCTCCAAGAGGGGGTGTCTGGGGAGATCTGGGACGTTTTGGTGAGCAGGAACGGTACCGACGTGGAGAGAGAGGGGCCAGCGTTTGGACTGCTCGGACAACTCTCCCATCCCTTTACAAACCGGAGATACATCCCTTGATGAAATGGAGCCTGTGTTTTCCCCTGTTAAATTAAATGGTGTCTGAAATGTGCTGTGACCTTGACCCTTGGGCTGCGTTTAACCTCACGCAGCACGAAAACATCCTTTTTCTTCCACCTACACCCTGGCTGTTCTGCTCGGGAGGCGCAGTATGCGCTCCGTCTGCTCTGAGGCAATTTGGATTCAATTGGCCCTCTACCTGAACTGCGGGATGAAGCTAATGCGGAGGGATAGAAGTCAGGCACGACTTCCAAACAGTTTTCTTTTAAGCAGCCCATTACACATTAACCTGCAAGACAGTGTGTTTTAAGAGAGCCTTGTTCGTCACCTCAGAAAAGTCAAATTAACATAATTTCTGGAAAAGAACAATGGGGATAGAAACTGTTAGTCATTGTTGATTGAACAGGTAAGTTTCAGTGGCATGATCTGCTGAATATTCATACTATATTGTTTTTGACATTTAAGAACTCAATTATCAGTTGACTAATCAGTCTTTTACAGTATGTTATTTTTGTGATGGAAAATGAAGCACTGGTAAGCCTCAAGGGGAATACTGTTCAGATAGATTTTTGATTTTGTGTTTTTCTTTAAGGCAGCGCTTTTTCCTCTATTAAAGGGATTAATTTCGTACTTCTCCTAGCAAGTGCCGAAGAGCCCTCTAGCAGGGTGGGAGCTTTCATTACCCGACATTCCAGCACCACCGCACTGAGCTTCGCAGCGTCCTTCCAGGCGAAACCCACAGCCGGAGCAGCAGGCGGGTGCTGGGTGCTCGTGGGTGCTCAGAGGGAAGGGCGCCGGCCCCGCCACCTGCCCGAGAGCGCCCCAGCCCTCCGGCCGGGCGCAGCTCCCAGCGCCACAGGGCTCGGGCATGCTCTGCAGCCGCTCAGGCGCACCGCAGGACTAAGGGACAGTAACGATGATTAAGAGAGGGGAAGCGGTGGCTAATGAGCTCCCTGCTGCTTTCTGCTCGGGGAAGAGTCCCGGTGCTCAGGCGGGAAGGGTCACGCACTTCGTCGCTCTTTTTCTTGGCAAGGGCGGGATCGCATCACCCACACGGCGCCGTGTCCGCACTTGTCTCCTCTCGGGTTGGAAGGTGTAGACACGCCGCAGTCCACGCGCCTCTGGTGGCAGCGGCGGAGGAGAGGAAGGGGAGGCAGCGCTGCACTGTAATCTGGAGCTCGAAAACACTGTGAAAAAGGTCGGGAGCCTCAATTCCTAACGACTGTTCCCAAACATATTGCAAAGCAAGAAAGGGTTGGGATCTGCCCAAGCATTAATACGGACCCCCAGACCTTGTCCTTTCCTTTCTCTCTTTTTGGAATGTATTTTGGAAATCTAGCGATAATCTCTGTGTAATTTACCTCTTCCATTGAACAGCTCAGGGACCAGCTTTCCACTTGATAGATTATTTTGACATATTTACTCATAGCTGTGCCTGTCTCGGCAGCATCCATATAAAAACCTCCAACTTTAAATTAACATGTAGGGACTGAGATTTTTTGCCTGCGGTTGAACAGTCTCTTAAACGCACTCTCCTCTCTGTGGCTTTTAGTTATATTTAGGTCTACAACCGTGACTACGACAAAGCATCAAGCACATTTTTTAGAGCAAACACGGAGGCATCGTTACCCGGCGTTTGTTGCCAGGGAGCGAGTCCTGTCTCTTCGGGAAAGGCGGGTTCTGCTGAAGGCAGTTGGGCTTGGCCATCCCCAACGGCCGTGTGGCGATGGGGCGCGCGCTTTGCTGTTCCCCCGCGCTGGCGCCAGGACACAAAGGGTGGGGGTAGGAGGACTCGGACAATTCCCCGCAGGTTTATTTTAATCTATGGCAGAAAGCAAGCACATTATTTCACCTTCTTGGAATGTGACAGTTATTAATAACCCTATTAAGAGCAATACTGTTCGGCTCTATTTAGGCAGGCGATGCCCGAATGCTCGCTGAGGAGCCGATAGGCTCCCCTGACTTACAAAGTTAACAAGATGTTGTGTTGCTAAACATTGTTTTTCTCTTTCTGTTTTTATAACGAGCTCTGCTCGGGGTGGCGCAGGTCAGATCGATAAGAACACAGGCCCCCTCCATCACCCCCGAGGAGAGGGGAAAAGGACAGCAGCTAAAAGATTTCTTACCACTTTTTAAAATAAGCTCGCTCCTTTATGCTCTTGTTTACGGTGCTCTTTTAGAAGTATTTTCTCGGGGGTTTTGGGAGGGGGGGGTGTTTTGGTGGATTTTTTTTTTTTTTGTAGTGAAGCTTAGCCTTCTGACAAGCAGCCTGGCTTAGTGGGAAGCTGCGAGCGGGCGGCATTGGGTGGGTGCTGTGATCCCGCTGCCAGGCAGCCGTGCTTTGACGGGGCGCTCTGGGCAGCGGGGCTGTCCGCTGCGGTTTGCTGGATCAATGTTTCTGGCAGCGCCACGACAGCGTTTACCCGCTTCTTCTGGTCGGGTTGCAGAGGGCTGCGGCCGTGCCACGCTGCTCCCCCACCCCAGGGGTTTGCTCGTGTTGCTTAGGGCTGCTGATGGGCGACGCGGGCGGCGAGGGGTTGGTTACTATGGGCCGACTGCTCAGGGCACGGCGGCCTCTGACTGCGAGCGTGCTTGCAGGGCTTGGTATTTGCTTCTTGGCTTTAAAAAAAAAAAAAGGAAAAAAAGAGCATTGTGTCTTGGGTTTTTCTGTTTGGGAAGAGAATACCAGGAATTGTAATTCTTTTTAAAGCCGGTATTATATCTCCATGTATATGTGCAACCGCTCCTTTATCTCGCATGAGAATAATGATGTCTAGTTTTACAGAACTTGAATAATTCATCAGCATAAACACTTTGTGCCCAGCGTACACCGGCCCTCTCCGTAAAATGGAAACAAACCCAGAAAAATGTTAACGAGTAATTAGATTTCTCGGGTTGCCGGACAATTTTAGGAAGTCCTCTCTAAAGGCTTCAGGCTGCTGATGGCCAGAGGTTGCCAGCGGCGGCTGGGGGGCACTGGAGGGGCAGAGCTGGCACCGCAGCGGGGTCGCGCCTCTGTCCTTTGGGCGGGATCGGGCCCGGGCTGAGCCGCTTCTTTATCGGTGGTGAATTTTCTGGTATCTGTGCAGCGGCGGAGCGGCCTCCGGCAGCAGACGGCACGGGACCAGGGGACGTGTGCTCCGGGCGGCCGCGCTCTGCCCTGGACCCCGCGGCTGCGTTTGCCTTCTCCCCACTCAGGTAACTTCTCCAAACACACGAGTTTTATTTCAGGTAAGCAACACGTCGCTTAGGCCCAGCCACCTTTTTGCTTTCAGGAGAAGAAAATAGGCACGTTTTCCCCTGCAAATACATTTATTGTGCAGTAAGGAATCAAAACACCATTTAATCCTGAAGATTAAAACCTTGTGTTGTCGGGGGATTCTTACGTGGAGCACTTCTTTTCTTTGCACTTATTTTCTTTTTCTTTTCTGATGGATACAGCTGTCTGTTTTTCTTGTCACCAGCCAGACCCCTTCATACTGATCCCAGGGCTATTACTCCATCACGTCGCCACTCTGCAGAAAGAAGGTATTAAGCAAAATAGCGTTCTCGGGAGCAGGAATTGCTATTGTTAGCAAAACAATACCTGCAAAATAATTTCCTCCCGACCAGAGCCTCATTTCTCCCCGCAGCCAGATGTGAGGGACGATTTATTAACTGGTGGTGGTGCCGGCTGCTGCTGCTGACCCCGGAGCGATGCCTTCTCCTCGCAGCCGATGGCTTCGCTGATAGGGGCAGGGGAGGGAGCTCCATCCTGCCTCGCCCTCGGAGATGGGCAGCGTGCTCTGTGGTAGGACGTTTTTTTCCCCTGGTATTGGCACTTCCGAGGTCACTTTGCCACTGTCCAGAAGAGTTTATCTGAAATGAGTCACAACATTCCGGTTTGCATCTGCTCGCAACCTTAAATGTTCCTGCATATCGAAAACAGGAAAGAAAAACAGGAAAGACAGCTGGTAGTATGGGGGGAAAAAATATAGGTTTGTTGAGGAACAATTTTCTGACTGCAGAAGAAAAGGATGCCGTGCCTTGCAGTAAATAAGCCCAGGTTCCTGGGGTGGCAGAGCGCCAGGCCTGGAGATTCACTGCTCATTTTTTCAACAACAACAATTAGCTCCTTGAGCTAATGAGGGGTTTCATAAGCAACCATGAATAATAGTGCTTAGGGACTCTTGGCAAAAAAACGGTGTTTTGAATCACACCGCCACCGTGTCGTTACAATCAAAGCGGAGACTCCTTGCGCAGCACTTTCCTCCCCGATCCATTTCCCGGGCAGACAGGCCCGTCCCGCCGCGCCCTGTCAGCCGGGGAGATGGAGCAGCTGCCGGGTTTGTGCACGATGGGGCCGGCGGTTGGGTTACGGCGTCTGCCAGGAGTCCCTGGAGGAAACAACAATCCAGCTCCGCGGAGGCAGTCAGAGCTATTGGAATACGATGGCCACATTAGGAGACAAGGAGAGACCCTTCGACTCCATCGACAGGAAAGGGAGGGATATCAATTCTATCTCGTTGAATTAATGAACTATAGTCTGAAGCTTGCAGCCCACTGAAAACCATGATAGATTTCACCTGCTTGCCGTTCCAAGAGGATTTCTGTTGCCCCCTGCGCTCTGCCGGGTACCTGTAGCCCCACTCTCCTCCGCCGCTCGCTTGGGAGGCGCGTCCCTTCCTCCGCCCGCCCGAGCTGGGCGCTGCCTCTCGTCCTGCTGCCGCCCCAAACGGGAGGCTCGAGGGGGGCCCTGGAGCTTCGCTGAGAGGGGCAAGCAGAGGAAGGCAGCTCCTCCCAAAGCATCCTTGGCCCAGAACCCCTTAGATCCCCCCGGCACGGCGCAGTCTGCCGGCTGCGGTACCGCGAGCAGCCAGCCTGTCCCCGCGCCGCAGCCGGCTCCGAAAAACTCCACTCTGCCTTAAAATAGTAGATTGGCCATTTGCGGCAAGTTGTGAAGCCGTGTGATGCCCTGGCAGACTCGGCTTCAGGCCAAACTCCTGCTCACCTTGAAAGGCAGCAAGCGGAGCGACGCTCCTAGAACGACAGCCCGAGCAGAGGATGGGCCCAGCCCCGTGCCGCGGTGTTGGGCGTTACCAGCTGGAACGCGGCCTTTGCTCCGCAGCACCTTCCAAAGTGCGAGGCAGCATCAGCTCTCTGATTTTAATTTTATTCATGCAGCCGCTATTACTCCATCTGGATCACGCGGGATGAATACTAATGGCCCTCCGGATTGTTTTAAGTGCAGATCTGAACCAGATATTCGCTTTCATTTTGTCAGGAGCTGCCGCTTTGCACAGAGATTTCTGGGATTTTCCTTCTAATGGATCCCGCTCGGCTCCAGCGCTGGACCCGTGTGTGTGTGTGTGTGTGTTTGTGTCGGGGGAGAGCAAACCTGCAAGTGCCAGTGAAAGGGAGAGGTGGGAAAACCTCTCTAGATGGGCAATTATTAACTCTGCTGTGTAATTACACAGGAAGAAAGGCTCCGCTCCCGGAGGAGGGCGGCTGAGGCCACGGTGCTTACCCGGAATCAGTTGACCCTGCCGATGCCACAGGCTGCTCCAGCCCCACGCAGCGATGCCATGGTTCTTCCCTTGCGTGTGCTGCCCATCCGAGCCGCGAGCTCTGGGGGGCCAGGACCCCCTCGTGTGCTGCGTGGCTCCAGGGGGGCTTAGGCCAGCGGCTCTCAGTGCTCCTGTCAGGCTAATAGTGGTGAGCAGTGACAAACGGCTCTTCACCCCGACTTCCCCTCTTCTCCCCATCTCCATTTCCTCTGAAGGTCGATCTGTGCCCCCATAATCACCGTGGCCAACCCAGCTGAGGATGCGCCAGGGAACATCTTGACCTTCCCTCGAGGTCCCGATCTCCTCCCGGGCACGAGCCCCCCCGCTCCGCCGGTAATTGCGCTGCGCCAGAGGATGCCCCCGGGTCCGCTCCGAGGGCGCTCCAGCCTTCGCGCTGCATCCGAGGTGGGAATTATTCCATTTAGCAAAGAGGATTAATGTTTCATAACAAAAGGTAATTTATTCAATTGTATGCAAAAAAGGTAGCGGTAACGGCACATACAAAGCTCGCTTTCTTTATGGCTATTGTATTGTAAGTTTAAATCCTGTGAAAACATCGGTAAGTCCATTGTGCCTCTTTCCGGGGAACTTGACCAGTCCCAGCCCAAATTGGATTGCCCTAATTAAACGCACTTGACTTTGACAGAAGAGGAACACGGCAAGCTTTCAGGCAGATGCAGCCTCCTCCCGAGCAGAGCACCACCATCTCCCTCCCCACACCTCCAGGAGATCCCCGAGGTGAGCCGCGGGATCTTCTTCTCTGGGCAGCCCCATCGACTGGCAGCTGGTGTGCGCGTCCCGGCCCATGGCTCGACCCTCTCCAGCGTCCGTGCGGATGCAAGGCTGGATCCCAAGGAGGGACCCTGACCCACGGGACGGCCGAGTCCAGACCTGTCAGCGTTGCTGCTGGGGGAATTGCCGTTGTGTTGCTGTAACCACGATGGACTCGGGAAGTAAGAATGGGCAAGTTTAGGAACCTGTAGGAGAAGCTAAAGTTGTCCAGTGGATGAAATGATGGGAAAAAGCAGGTGGACTTTGGGGTACCCAAGGTCATCTTGTGCTTCAAAGCTTGCCTCTGTTCCAACCACATCGGTGCTCCTGGTGACAGCTATTCCCGCTCATCGAGCCTCGCTGCACTGCGACGCAACTCAATCTGTTTCTCCACCCGGGTCTCACTGAGGCTGTTGGATGTCACCAGATCAAGACAGGACAGTTACTGTCAGTATAACTCTTTCTCCTGTCGCTAATATGGAAAGAAGTACAGAGGTAACTTGGTTTTCCAGACCTCCACTAACTCATGTGTTGGGTTTTGGAGAATCTTTCACTTTTTTGATATGTAAACCGGCCACTCTTACCCTGGAAGGTATTGAAAGACAGTAGGCACACAAGCTGGCCTGTCACTTCTGAGTCACTCTCTTGACAGTAATCATCACTCAAAAGGGAAAAAAAGGGTTTTTTCCCAATCATCGTGTGTGAGTCACCGCTCAAGTTCAGCAGCACCTCAACACAATGATTTCTGCGGGTGCGTTACGCAGACTGAGCTGATGGCACGAAAATAACGACCGGGCGTCGCATCGGTCCCTGCCGCACCAGGAGCTCTTGTTTGGGAGACCTGCTGTTCCCTGGGCTCCCACATCTTTGCTGCACTGGCCTGCGGTTTGCCTTTAGTAAGCGATAATGTTAATAGTAGCAATCAAGAATGTCCTTGCCTACAGGACTTCTTCCTTCTCGCTGCTTTGCTCTGAAACAGCCTCCTGTCGCAGGCGCCGGTCTCTCCTGCACGTCCCAGTCCCAAGGTCAGCTGCACCACTGGCAGCTTTATGGCCCTTAAACGCATCTCGGCAACGTCTTGCATCCAAATCCATCACCTTTGGGGACAGAGATCCTCCTGCCGTACCCGGCCTGGGCTACAGCTCCAGGCATTTCCCACGAGCTCCTCCTGGCATTTGTTTTAGCTCCGTGTCTTTAGCCGGAATCCAACGAAGTGGCTGCGTGGTTGGCTCTGAAGAAACACATTGGTTTCTTGGGGGTTTGTTAATCTAGACCAAAATGAACGGAGAGAAAACCTGTTCCCCACCCCTGCGCAGAGGCTCTGCAGGTCTGAATTCCTCTTGCAGGCTCTTTTGCATTGCACGGACGGCATCGCTGCCTCTCCAGCATCTCGGGAGGTATTTATAGCATTTCAGGATCTTTTATGTGGCATGAACTCTTGAAATAAGCAAGCCAGTAAGTGCTTTTACCTTCTGGGGGAGACTGTAAAAGCCTCACTATCTGCATTGATCCAGCCCTGGGGATTTGCATTAATTACTTCCTCCTCTGGTGACTTTCAGCTCGCAATTCACTTGCTGGTGAAGATACCTGCGGCACGTGCAATCTCACCATCGCAGCCTCTGGCTGCGCTCTGCCCCTGCCGCAGCGTGAGCCCGGCAACAACGGAGCGGCCGCTGCAGCGGGAGAGGCTGGGACCCGAGAGGATCGGCACCGCATGCGAGTGGCCGTGGAAACACTGGTGCCAGGGATGAACGTGGCCAAGGACAGCCACGGTCTGCAGAGGTTGGGGTGTAACCCAGCAGAGAAGGGACTGGTAACTGGATCCAGTAACCACTGTGCTGGTCAAACGCTGCAGCTTGTGAGCGGGCACAGCAGAGGAGGGGCTCGCGGGGTGGGAACCGGCTGCCTCTGGTGCTGTCTCGAGCCAGTTGCCTCCATTTTATCCCAGAGAATCTCCTAATCCCTCCTCTGCTTTCTTACTCCCTGCCTGATTTCCTCTCTGCCGTTCTGGAGGAGCTCTCTGGGCCGTCCTGGGCTGACCCTGCATGATTCTGCGGGTGAAACTCATCCCGTGAGGAAAGCAGATGTTATGGTTTTGCAAAAACGTTTCTAAGTGCGCCAGCGATTCATCCAGAGCTGTCATGTCTCCTGCGCTGGACAGGGAGCCCAGAGCAGGTCAATAAACTGACCTGGACTAAGAGGCACAAGACAGTACTGACAGAAAATAAGGTTCAAAAAACCAGAAATCATTGCACCATATTGCTTGCTGCTGTTTCTGCCAAAGTCAAAAATAGAGGTGAAAGGATTTTTATTTTTTCCCCCCGTTCTGTTCTCACCAAAAAAAAAAAAAAAAAAAAATCCCCTGGGCTAAAGACCCATCTGGCAAAGTTGCGTTTATATAGGGAATGTCTAAGAAAAGAAATGTGAGGGAAACCTTGGAAGTCCCTTTGCTGGAGGAATGAGAGGGCTCTTTCCTCGCTATCTCCCAGCCTGCAGCTCCTGTCGCCCTCATGAGCAGGACCACCAGCTTGTGCTCAAGGCCTCGCTGCGGAAAAGCCATTAAAAGTCCAGATAAAAATGGAGCCTGACGTTAGTGACATTGGAAAGTGAATCTTGGTTTTGGCAGAACCGGACAAGAAACAAGAGCGATGCCGTGTGGCTGGTCTGTGCAGTCAGACACCGTGTCCGGGGCTGAGGATGTCTTGGGAGGGGGCAACTGCAGGAGGGGGCTGTGAGCTGCGCGTGGCTGCTCCGGCACGGAACAGGGTGAAAACAGTCTGGGCTCGAAATTCTCACTTCATCAGAGAACTTTTGCCTGGTCTGCAGACCACAAGCGAAAAGGCCAAACCTTGGGAAGCTGGGAATCTTTGTGCGCAGTCCTCTGATCTCTGTGGGCCCTTGGGGGAGCTCTCTGATGTCCCTCTCTCATCTCGGCCGCCCGCAGTGTTCGTCGCCTGGCCGGTGGCCGTGGGGCAGAGCCCGGGATGTCTCTTGGCGTGGGGCTCGACGGCGGCAGGACCCGGCCGGGTGGGCTGGGGGGCCCGAGGCAGTGGCATGGCTCGGGGTGAGCTCGGAGGGGCAGGAGCAGCTTCTTCTCGTGGGTTTTGTGTGCAGATGACGTCCGTCAACCTTATCATGCAGATTGAGCTGCTGTCCTGTCGCTGGACCTCACCCCCTCCCCGTCCTCGCCCCTGCCACCCCCAGTCGTGCTGCCTGAGCCATCGTAGCGGCCTCTGATGCTGCGTGCTGCCTCGTGCCCCAGAGCCCGGCCTGCCTGTGCCAAGCTCTCGGGGAGCAGCCGCTCGTTGGCCTCGTTGGAGGGTTTTGTCGGGAACGTGGGTCGTTGCCGGTGTGTTGTTTCTGCAGCTCGCTGCCAGCCTGGAGGCAGGGCCTTCTGCTGGGACGCTGCTTCTATTGCTGCTTTGCTGGCCGTGGCATCAAAGAGAATAGCAGATAAATTGTGGCTGGAGACAATTAAGGGTAGCGTGCCTCTGGGATTCGTACCAGATCCAGGGCTATGCCACGCAGTCATTAATGATCTGGAAAAGCAATAAGCTGTGAAGGAGCAAAATTTGCAGATGACACACGGCTATTTAGAATAGGCAAGTTTAAAGAAGATGGAGAAATTCTCAGGACATGTACCAACACCTGGTGAACAAGTGCCTGGCTTGGGGCTGACGTGTGCGCTGCCCGATGCAACTCCCTGAGCTATTCGCACCCATTTCTGTGCTCTGAGTTAACCCGCTCGGCGCAGGAAGCTTCTGTACATCTGGGTTAGAGTCATCTCTGCGCCGATAGTCTGAAAAGCCAAGAGACATAGTACTCCGAAGCACACGGCGGGGAAAAACCCAGCCCTGGAAATACGATGTTTCGATGCAGTGGCTTATTCTCACCCAGAAATGTGCGTTGAGTTCTGACTGAGAGACCTCAGAAAAGATGCAGGAGACATAAGAAACAATAGTAATGCTTTCCTGAATGAGATCTAATTGCTCTGTGAAATTCCCTGCAACGAGTTATTCCTGATTTCAAAGTACTTGGCAGAATTCACAGAAAAGCAGATGAGAAGACGCCTCCGTGGGCTCACGGTTCAGGCTGCCGCGCTCCCCAGCACCTTTGTTACGAAGGCTTTTGGGGGGGTTTCCACCCGGTGTTGAGAGCTTCTGCTTAAGATAAATTGCATAAAAGAGCCAAAGCTTTGCTCATCAGCCTGAAATGCTAAACTTGGTGCTCAGGGGACTCCAGGAGAAGTTTCCCGGATTTCACAGCTGCCCATTTCTGGACTCTGGGCCGTGCGGCGGTTGCAGCTGGGTGCTGGGGCGAGCGGGCGGCTGCGGGTCTGGAACTGGGGGTGGGCTGCTCTGAACTGCCGCTGGCTTCCTCCACGCGCGCTTCCCTCCAGCTAACATGGTCAGAAGGGGAGGTGGAAAGATGCTCCAGAGGCTGCCAGGTAATGTGGGGATTCCAGGATATCCTCTGGTACGAGCCCAGGGCCCAGTTACTTCTTCTTGGCTCCGGTCTTGGCTCAGTACTTACAAAGCTTAGCCTTGGGTCATCGCATTTTGCATGACCTCAAACTTTGCAGCCTGGAATCTCAGTTTTGGTGTGGAGAAATGGGAAGAGAAAGCTGGAAAGCAAACTGGAGAATTGCAACAAGTGAACAAAGTCTCCGTCTGCCCACCCTGAGCTCCGCTTCCCTGTGACATTGCCCCTTCCTCCCTCCCAGACCCCCGTGCCCCCAATTAAACCTCCAGCGCAGTGTCTCTGCAGCGTGTCAGGGGATGAGTTACCAGCTGGCGAGATTCATGGCACCGCTGCTCCCCCCGATCACTAATAATTCCAGAGCAACATGCAGCATTGCGATTTATTCCGGTTGTAAAACACAGGGAAGGTAAATCACAGGGAGTATAATCATTTCTTTTCTTTCTTATAAATCAAGCCATATCTAAAAACTTGTCCTCTGCCTTCCCAGACGGACTCTTTCATCTTGGGGGCAGGCAGGGAAGGAAAGGGGTGAACTTTTGTGTGAGCCCCGGCCAGGAGCTGGCGGCAGCAGGAGGCAGGGCAGCCCTGCTCGGGGGGAGCTGAATTTTTAACATCCTCACGCTCCAGGTCCTGGCACAGGCTGGGCAATTTACTTTTTCTGCGCCTTGCAGCAATCTTGTTTTGTGGTGTCTGGTCCCTCATACCCCAGGTTGCAGAGAGGGACCCAGAGCCGTGGGGAAGTTGGGTGACTTGCTCTAGGGACGGGCAGCGAGCTGGCAGCAGAGCCGAGGGTGACACCTTGCCCTTAGCCCTTAGTCAGAGCCCTTTCCTGTGCTGGTTGCGGGCATTTAAAAAAATTTAAATGCAAGTTTCTTTATGCAAGTTTCCAGTTGATCTCGCAAAACAGCTACTTAAATTCCCCAAATTGTGGCATGTGGCAGCAAAAGCATCCGCATCTCTTATTAAATAAGAGTGGATTTTCTACAGAAAAGACTGTAAGTGGGACTTTTCAAAGGCTGAGCCAGGCAGCGATTGCGAAAGCCGTCGCACGTACGTCCCTCGTTCCTCAGCGCAGCCCAGCGTCCAGTGGACGAGGTCTGGCCCCTCGCCGAGGTGTTGGCAAAGCCATCAAAGACCACTCGCGTTTTAGCGGGGCACCTGGTCGTCCCCTCCTGGCTGGAAACGTCCCTCGGAGGTCACGGCGGTGCCAACCCGGGGCGGTGGGAGGAGGCCGGGGCAGGTCCGGCCCCGCCGAGCAGGGGCACGCAGCTCAGCCCAGTGATGAAATCCTCAGGCAGGGGATGGTGACGACTGGTAATTGTCCAAGCCCAGTGTTGCTCTATTTTTTTCCCCTTAACAACTGAACTGATTAGAGTGAAACTTTGACTTGATTAGTGATTATTGTCTCGGTATGGTGGTTGCTTGCAGCCCTTTCATTTTCTTGGTTTGTTTTTAAAAAAACATTGGCAGGTATTTCATCCCCTGATTTAATGCTTGGGCTCTCTGCTCCATATTCATTTCTCTCTCCCTTCTTCCTCCCCCTCACGCTTAAAAGAATCGAGTTATTGTTTTATTTTTGTTTTCGTGTACAAAGCGAGGCCTTGCAAGGTGGCTGTTCCCCTCGATTCGTAGCACCAGAGGGAAAGCGGGTGTGCTCCATCACGCAGGGGACGGGGACAAAGCTGCAGCAAGCCCTAATCACAGAATAACATGCAAGAGCAGCTCCGTATTTCTTTCTCCTGGGTTCCAGCTCAGTGAAGTCCTTTACTCCTCGAGCTCTGATGCATCGGAGGCTTATTCAGCATTATTTTTGTTAATTATTGGCATTAGAGCAATTTCTGGAAATCCTGGGTGAGCTCGGAGCCGTTGCTGTTTCATGATTTATTTCCGCCTTTCATCCTCCCAGGGCTCCAGCCCAGGTCAGGTCTCGCGGCTGTTGCTTCGTGGGCAGAAAACAGGAGCGAGCCCCAGTCCGCAGCGTCCCCAGGCTGGGATGAGGTCGGAGCCAGCCCCAAGGGTGAGAGCGAGCAGCGAGGGAAGGGCAGCCCGGAACGCCAAATACTTGTGTCTCTGTGCAGGTCGGGTGGGACAGTGACCGTCAGGGTCAGCCTGGGACAGGGAGCGGCGGCTCTGCAGGCCCCTGGGTGTCCCCCTCCCCTGAGAGCCCCTCGGCAGGGCAGCGGGGGTCTGCGCTGTCACTCCTCCTCTTCCTCTGTGAACGGAGTCCTTGGTCCCTGGCGTGGTGTCGGCTCTGCCACTGAACCACCCTCCCACCTTCCTTCCTCCTTGCAAAATATTTACAGCGGGGACCAGCTGGACCCCAGCTCCCTGTGGGAATGCAGCTCACGTGCCGCATATTTCAATAACAATGACTTATTAAATAATAACTGACATTTACCTAGTTGCTTCCTGTCCTCAGAGCCCCCAAGACTTGGCAAACTTTAATTAATAGTTGTTTTAATAGTTAAATAACCTTTTATTAACTGCATTTCATTTATTCCAGGCCCATCAGAAATAAAGTCGTAACGATCTGAGTCAAGTGATAAAACACAACATCTGGTTTAACATTTGTGGCTTATTTAATGAACTGAGGAACCTGGCAGAAGAACAATGTATTTATTTCTTTTCCTTCTTGTAAGAACGTACGTTTTGTAGTGAGATACCGCTGGGGTGCTCGTGTTGCGCCTCCTGCTTTTGGTGCTCTCGGTGTTTTCCAGCTGTGGGCTCGGTCACGGGGAGCCTGTGCGCGCGCCCCCCGAGGGAGGCGGGTGCCGGGGAGCCCCGCAGCATCGGGCACGTCCGCGGGCCCAGGGGCGGAAGCACCGTTGGTTCCTCTGTGGGTGTGATCTCTGCCATCTGTGGCTCTCGGCACAGGACGTGTAGCGCGCGCGCTTCCCGGGCTGGGGGTCCTGCGGCCGCGGGTGGCTCCTGGGTGTGTCCTCCCCGCCAGCGGGCTCGGGGACAAGCGGTGCCACCGCTGAGGTTTGGGTCCCTGGGGAGGCGGCCGAGCAGCCTCTCGTGCCAGGAGTTCCCGCCTCTCTCCCTCGGCCGGACACAGGCCCTGTCCCCTCGTGCCCCGCTCACCAGCCTTGCTCCAGCTCGGCAGCACCTGCTCCCCCCGAACCTCCACGTCGGGGTCCCTCGCCTTTCTCACAGCCTCGTGTTTCCTAACTAACACTGCGTGACGCGGCTCCTGCTCCGTGGTTCCCAGAGCACCGTCTGCACAATAAAGTTTGCTTCCTCGGGCGTATTTTGGGTACTGATGCTCCCCCCGCAATGTTACCTATTAATTGCACAGAGAAAATATTCCAGAAACTTACTTGTGCCCTTGAGCTATATTCGTGTTTATTTCCATAACTCTTTGATACAATATTTGTCTTTGCCTGAGATAGTTTGCCAAAAGGAAAGGGAGAAGGAGGAGAAGCATATGAGGGATTTGGATTGCCTCACATCTGCCTTTCTTAAAGCAGCCCATATGGGAAAACATATTCTTCTGCACAGAATTTGTTAAAGGTTTCGTAAAACGCATTGCATACACATTTAACACAGAACCTAGCAATATTTATATTTAAAACGGGTCCAAACAGATCCATTTGGAGAGCGTTTGGAAGACGTAGGGTGGTAGTGCGCATTGTGAACGTAATAGTCTCGTTAGCCAGCTCAGCTTGTGGGATCTGCTCGCGCCGTCGGCTTGATGGGAGGAGAGGAAGCTATCCAGCTTGTTAAGCATAAAAATCATAATGTATGCGGCGTTATGAGCATATTTCATCCGTGAAGCTCTGGGAAGGTGGCGTTATCCATGGTGCCCCTTAAGACAGAGTAGCTGAGTAAATGGGAATCGACATCAGCGGATACTTCATCTATTCCCTTGCGCTGGTGTAAATCACGAGAGGCAGCTTGAAACCCCGTGCAGCTGCCAGCGCGCAGCCACTCGCACGGGCGGTCCCGTCGACTTCCCCGCGGTAACTCACGGGCGTCGTGGCTCAGGGGCCGGCCCGAACAGAACCGCCCCGCAGGGTGGGAGCAGGACCCGTGCGCGGGTGCAAGGCCGGGGCAGCTCCTCCGGCACCTACACGGGAGTGACGCTGGTGGGGAGGAGCGTGGAGGCTCATCTTGCCTCTCGGCCACAGAAAGAGCAGAACCGTGTCTGTACCGTGACTTTATGGGGCTGTTGGCCCGGCTATATTATTTTACAGGAACGTGACATAACACCACACGATTCCCTCCCCCCACGCCGTGCGTTTCGTCGTAGGCGCAGCCCCGGCACCCGGGCAGGGTGCGGGGAAGAGCGGAGGCTGATGAGCGCTAATCACATCCCATTAGCTGGTTTCAGACTTCGCTGGGTTTTGTTTGGCCTGGTTTATCTGAATCTTCATTAGATAAGCTTGAATTGGCAACAGGGTGTGTGATGCAACGGGCTACGTGCTCTCCATGCGCAAAGGCGGGAGGGCAGCTCCCCAGCCCCGCAGCCATCCTTCTGCGCGCGCACAGCCAGCCCTGCCTGCAGATAATTTCATTTCATCTTGGCAATCGTCTGCTCTATACTTAAGTAAACAAAGATCAAGCTACTCACAACCTTAATTAGGCTGCACATAAATAATAGATTACTGGATTAGCCAGGAGTATACACAGGAGAGTAACAATAGCAGCAAAAAATCCCACTACCAGTGTTTTCCTTGCAGGGTAACCCTGCAGAGCGTCCCTCGCCCCTCTTCCTTCCCACCCCACGCATCATCTTTGCTCACTTGCAGAACAGGGGGGATGACCCGTGGGCTGCGGAGCAAGGACAAAGGGAGGGAGGCCGCGCTCCCCACAGTGGGCAGACGCCGTCGTGTCCCCGGGCGAGTTCCTCACCGGCACCTTCTGCGTGAAATGATGGAGCGCTTCAGCCCCGTCCAGAATAACTCCCCGGCTGCGGCAGTTCATCCCGGTTCAGCAGCCCGTGCGGTCTCTATCTATCAACGCGTGTCCTGTCCTACTGATGTGATAGCTGTGAAAAGTTGAGCTATTTACACAAGGTCACTTTATTAGTAGGGAAATTGCTCTTATGATAAACGAGCGCTCCACAGCCTGTCACGGGTGCTCTCCTGTCCCGCTCAGCCCTGCTGCCACTCCACTCGCCAGCCTTAGCAAAAAAAAATTGTGCCGTCGGTCAGAAAACACGGCGGAAAAGGAGTGTGTTTCTCTGCTTCCTCTTTTCCTTGGCACAAAGCGGGCTGGAGGGAGGGAGGGAGGGAGGGGAACACCCCAGCAGCAGCGACTGCTGCTCTGGGCTGCCTCGGCTCCTACTTGCGGCAACACTGGGTAACTGGGATACGTTACCAAAAGGCATAAAATATTACAAGAAGATAGTTTTTCAGCCAATGTGCTGACACAGCACCATCTTTGTTTCTTAACTGGGAGTGATGTATGAATTATCTCAACCTAAAGCCTGAAATATACATTACAGGCCCGATCTCTCTGTGTTTTATTTGGGCTGTAAAGTGATACCTTATTATTTCTCCCTCCTGGGCATCCTTTAATGAATCTAGATTTGAAAGTGAACTATTTATTAGATTTCGGGAGCTTAACCATGGAAAGAGAGGAGGAGGGATATGCAAATTTGCAATAAAACATTAAAAGAAAGGTCTCCTCTTTATTAAGAAGAAAATGTGCAAGTGTGTGCATCTGTCGAGTCACCGACTGGCTGCTCCTAGAAAGGGATGTCGTGGGGATGTGGGGAGCGGGACTCTCCCTGGGAACCTCCCCCATTCGCAGTCCTCTCGTGCGCTGGTTGCACGCCCCGGCCCAGGGTGACTTTTGGCGTGAGAGGCAAATGGCTCCTGCGGGTCCCCCGAAGCAGGGGAAGGCCGGAGCTGCTGCCCGGCGTGGGTCCCGTGGCTCCTCCTGGAGATGAAGTGGCATCTGTTCCTGCTTCAGCACAGCCTGCGGCCCCCGGCACTGCAGAGGAGCGCTGAGAACGGGGAGGAGACGTGTCTAATTGTTTTCAGTCTCTGGTCTGGTCAATGCAGAGCTTTGGAAAAATGCAGGAGAAAATATTTTTCCTGCAAATAAACAGGTTGTTTGTAAACAAATAGATAAACCCCCATCTATTGGCACCATTAAGTATGATCAGAAGTCGTCGGCAGCGCCCCCCTAACCAAACTCTGAGTTTCAAAACCCCAGTGGAGAAAAAGGTCTGCAGCTGCAGTTGTATCCAGACGAGCCCTGGCTTTATTAGAATGAATGCCATTTGTTTAAAAATAGAAATATTCTGCCATCTTCCAGCAGCAAAAATGAAGCAAGCTATTAAAGGATTATGATTCTCTGACTTCAGACCTATTGTAGTCTTAATATTTCATGGTGCATTGACACAGAGTACATAATATGCTGAACAGCACTGTTGGCTTCAGCTGTTGCAAACAGTATGGTGCAGAAATAATTGAACTAAAAAGAAATTACAGCTATTCGGGGAGGTGACAACTCTGCTTTGTAGATGTGAGGTTGCAGGCGGTGACTCAAATGTGCACTTTAAAAAAAAAAGAAAACCTCGCTGGGTTTGATGCTGGAAGGATTTTTGGTGGATTCTCCTTTTGCTGGCAGAGTCATTCAGGGTATGAGCAAGCAGGAGCCAGTCGCTGCACTGCTGCCCCCATGGAGGGAGATTGGGCTCGTCAGCATTACACAAAGGCAAAGAGGACGGAAAAACAGGCCTTGTCTATATGGGGAATTGCGTTCAGTTCAGGCGAGCTGGGGTGAGTCTCTGTTTGTGCTTTTGAGTCTCGGGTGTATCATCCAGTTACCGCAGCTTAACAAGTTGCTGTTTGTCAGCTGTGCTGTAAGTAACAGCGGGCGTGCTCATAACCCAGCGCAGAGATGGCGTAAAGCACAGCAGACGACACCTTTCATCTCGTCGGATTTCAGTTCTTTTAGCGTAAACTAGTTCCTCATTGCTAAAGAAAACTCGAACGAGGCTGGTTTCCAGCAAATGGGCTGTGCGTACGGACTCCTCTTGCCCCTTCACCGAGCAGCATCTGAAGCCAGTCGGGCTGAGCGTGCGCAGGCGATGCCCCGGGTATCGCGCCCCAGCTGGAAGGTCCCTGCCGCGCTCCTGCCTGGCTGCGCTGGGGAGACGCCGGCCCGAGGGGAGACCCTGGAGATGGGGGACGCCTCGGCTGGCCTGGATAAAGGCAGCCCTGGGAGTAACAGCGCAACGACCCACCGGACACGTCCACAACGTCCCGTGCCTCGAGGGATTAGAAACGTGGGTCCTGCCGCCACCAGCGACGGGCCTTGGCATTCGTGTCGTTTCCACCCGTGTCCCTGCGCTGTTCCCTGCGCGAGCTGACCCGGCGCTCCCTCTCTGCCCAAACAGCCCCGGGACGTGAAGCTCCACTGCAGCGCTCCCGTCCTGTCCGGCCGCTTCATCGCCCCTTGCCTGGCTCCCGCTCCCCAGCGCTCTGCGGGGCAGCTCCTCTGCTCCCGGAGCCCCCACCCCGCGATCCCCAGCGCCCCGTCCTTCACCTCGCGCTGCAGCTCGAGGGACCCTTGCGCCGGCCCCGCTCCGGGGCAGCTGACGCCGCCCTGCAGACCCCGGCCCTGGGACCGCTCTGTGTTCAGCCAGGATGAGAGAGGAAGAAGAAGTGTTGCAGCGTTATTGAAATGTTTCAGCACTGCTGGATTGCGGCGTGGCAATATTTCATTCCAAAATAGATTTTTCACTTGAAACTTGTTAAATGGTGGATGTCAGCTGGGAAACTCAATGTTTGATCACTGGCAAGCGCCGGTTGGAAGGGGAACTATTTTCACAGCGAATTTTGAAGTGTCTGATTTCCAGCTCGGAACAAAGACACATTTCAGCGTGTGGGCACTGCTCCCAGTGCCTGTCCGTGCCTCACGCCTGTCTGTGTTGAAGGCAGAGAGGCTTTTTACCCCCTCACACCTCAAGGGTTACGAAATCAGGTTGAATTCCTCTGGTCCCTAAATGAGATTCCGTTCATTTGTAAGGAAATGGTAACGCTGGTTATGATCAGCCAGCCTTTGCCGGATGAGGGGTCACTCTGTGTGTGTGTATATGCACATGTAAACAAAAACAGATAATATATACGTATCCTAGGTAACATAGGATACCTACAGGTATGTATTTATAAAGCAGTTTCCCTGTGAGCTTCGCCCGCTCAGCAGTGAAGGGGGTTCCCTGCAGCCCAGGTTTGAAGGGCGCAGTCTATAACCTAGACAGGCCAAGCTCCTCAGAGCTCGTCTCAGAGACAGACAAAATCCTGACAGTGGCAGAGGCAGGTCCCAGCGCTCCCACCCAGGCACTGGTACCGCTCCAGTTTGCAGCCGCCACGGTAGCACCGGGGGCCCGGTCCAAGGGCACAAGCCCAGAGCGTCCCGCACCAGCACCAGCGCCCTGCGTCGCCCTGCGCTGCTTCGCTTCTCCAAAGCAGGGTCCGAAGTAACCTGTCTGTGTGGGTTTGCGTTTCAATCAGATGGAAATTTTCTGGTTTTCTGGAAAATTTTAGCTGCCTCTAACCATTTGCTTCCTCCCAGGGCGACGCAATTTCACAGCAAATCCATCGTTGCAGCAGTCGCTTGGCACCGTCCCCGCGCGGGCTCCTGGCAGCCCTTGTCGTCCCTCCCTCCGCCTCCGCAGGCACCACATGTGAGACCGTCCTCCGCTCCGAGCCCGTGCCTCTCTGTTGGGGGGGGACCCTCTTCCAGCAGAAGGGGAAACAAAAGGCAACAAAACTTCTTAAAATGCTATTTTAAGAATGATATATTCTTAAATGATATTTGAGACACAAACGTCCCAAAAGCTGGCACACTGCTAATAAGATCTGCCTGCAAAAGGTCTTTTAGGTGAGAAAGTGCTGACTCTGAAGGGGGTTTTGTGGGATGCGGTTCCCAGGCTCCAGCCGTAAATGATGGTGGAAGTCAGCGTACCCTCTTGCCATCCAGCCGAAGGATTTTCCTGGGCACTTTGCAATCTTAATAGTGCTTGTCGCGTGGCAATCTTGCGTTGATGTTTTGCAATTAAAAATGGAAAATAAAGGGCAACTCCTACAGAAACCCAACGGAGCTGCTACCGAAATGCAGCTGCCTGTGGCAGGAAACACATTGGCTGCTTCATCTGCGACCAAAACCTCCGCACAGCAGTTTTGAAGGAGCAGCAAAGAACTGGGTATTCTCTTCATACGGACGGACAAAAACATGCAGAGGCTCAGGCAGTAATTCAGCCGACTGGAACCGTACCACGTACTCGGGATCAGCACCAGTCTTCTCTAAATAAAGGAGAGTGGGATCATCTGCTGCCGTGGGGGCCCAGTGGGTGTTCGACCCCTTTTAATAGCTGGAGCATTATTTCGGTACCGGCACAGACCGAGCAGCAGCTCCAGTAGTTAGCTGAGTGAGGATGAGGATGAGTGAGGATGAGGATGAGTGAGGATCAGGATGAGTGAGGATGAGGATGAGTGAGGATGCTTCTTGCTTGACTTGACCTCTCCCGGCTCGCTGGGCGTCTCGGTACTGTCTGGCAGTGGAAGCGCCTCGCTACCACCTGCACAAGAGGGGGTGTCCCCCCCCCGGCCGCCAGCTGCCGTAACACCGCTGCTGGAAAATGGTCTGTTTGTTACTGTCAAATGGAGAAACTCTGCTTTGTGACATGAGAGCGGCTCTTAGGAGACAGGAAAATTGAAGACAAAGCTTTTTTTCTTTATTTGCTGGGCAATGATACAGGGAAAGCGTGCAAGGTCTCCAGGTAACGTAAGACTCCAGATCTCCTCATGGCCAGTCACAGTCCTTAACCTTTCTCTTTGCAGCAGCGAGCGCCCTTGGGACTGGTTGCGTTTCGATTTCAAGGCTTTTTCTGAATGCAAACGGGCAGAGGGGGGAGATTGTCATGCAGATGCGTAACTCCTCCTGAATTCCCTCTCTCCTGGCATCACAGGGACACGGGCAGGTTAGAAAATGGTTCCATTCCAGGGGCTGGTGGTGGCAAAGTTTTTGTTATAAAACCTTCTCACTCCACAGAAATAATAAGTGAGATTGTTCTGCTTCACACCCAGTAACAATCTGGTTTAAAATACCTCTGAGAGCTTGGTCACGTATATGTTATCTTCTAGATGTTTGGGTGTAAGTTTGTGGGTTTTTTCCCCCAAATAATCCGTATTATCCTCGTGTCTCCCCATCGCACCCTCCTGCTGCGCGGCCCCCGGCACCGTCACAGCCGCGGCTTGTGAGGAGGGTTGAAAAGGCAGAGAGCAGGCAGGCGGGAGCGTGCCGAAGCCCCAGCTCGGACCTGTGGCCGGAGGCGATAACCCCCTCTCTTTTCCCCCACTCTGCTCTGAAGACGCTCACAACGCCGTATTTATCTCAATGTCATTTTCTTCGAGATGTGAGCTGGAACAAATCCGGAGCAGCTGCTCCATCTCTAAGTGTCCTTTAGGGATCCCTTCGGCAGACACTTTGCAGGATATAATGATGACATTCTAACGAGCGCTAATGCACATGTTGTCATCTTTCTGTATTTACACTTCCCACAGGAGGCATCGTTCTGAGAAGGAAGAGCGAGAGACAGAAACTTTTATGCAGAAACTTCAGTGGCTGAGGCAGGCTCGGCCAGGGAATCCACCTAATGAAGCCAAACCGCAAGGCGGGGCGATCCCCGGCCGGGGGGCAGCGCCTGGCAGCGCCCCGAGAGATGGCCAGGAACAGAGCCCCCAGCCCCTGCCATCAGATTGCACCAGGCTGTAAGGAAAAAAGGGGGGAAAAATGATTATTTTGGTGTAAGAGCGCAGTAGGAGCGCAGGGCATCAACTACTTGTCTAATTCTATAAAATAAATCTGGCAGCAGAACCAGCATCACTCAAATCTCAGGAACTTCAGCCTCATGCTTTAACGGCAAAGCAGGGGCATTGTGTATCCTGGCTCATCCCACTTCGCCCCAAAAGATGAAGTGTGGAACGTATCCATGGCCTTTGTGCGATACTTATTAGCCACATCGTTAAAGAGACCCTGTAAGGGCTTCCACAAGCCACTGGAAAGAGGATCCTCGAGTCACACAGTCAAATCCTTTTTGTCCCTGAGGAAACAACTGCGATGAGCTCTTTCCCTGGCAGGATCGTTAGACACATACGCATGGGTGCGTGTGTCAGGATATAAATAAATAAGAGAGAACCTACTGCACAAAATAAGCAAAATGAAACTCTGTGTGTATGCCTGGGTTTTCACAATAGAAGCCACTGAAATGGATAAGGTCACCACTTTGTCCTCTGCTTGCTGATCTTATCAGGGGGAAGATTGTATCAAATAAATAATATATCAAAAGATTTCTGTCTCCGTCTCTTCGCACACACGTGCTCCGCCACCCCCGCTGCAGGGCCCGCGTCAGGAGCGAGGATCCAGCCGCTATGATAAGTAGTAATAAATGGCTCTGCTTGGCGGTGGAAATTTGGCTGGCAAATTTCTGAACCAGATTAAAAAGTAAATTAGATTTCTTCTGGAGAGTTATTTTCAAGGGTTTTGTCTGCTGATGCTCTCGTGCAAGATTGCAGCTTTGCCAAGGGGGGAAGAGAACAAAAGGGGAGGATAAAGAATCGAGGTTGCAATTATCCAACAGAACGAGGTTCTCCAGTGGAAGGTACCTAATCAGGAAAGTCTCATATTTGCTTAAAATACAAGGTGCCATCCAAAGTTTATTTGTAATCTGCCTCACCTGCTCAGATAAAACTTTCCCAAGCCAGGGAATTGCAGTAAAATGGAACAAATGGAATCAAATCGGGTATTAATAACAGCTGAATGAAATAATAACAGAAGTGGGTCTTTCAGCACAGCACACATTCCGTTTTACAGAAAGCGCAGACGGAGCAGCGTGAGACAAAGGAGCGTTACTGAGGGGAGGTGGGAGCGGGGTGAGGGAGATGGGGCTGCAGAAGATGTGTTAACCCCCAAGCATCAAGGTGGCAGGGCCCCAGGTACTCACAGGTGAGTAACGAGGCACAGCTAACGAGGTCAGTGATTACACCTCATTTATGTGCTGGCGGGGTGGAAGAGCCCAACTTACCAGAGCTGGGTGCAACAGGGTGCTCTTCAGAGCCTTCGCCTGGGACCCTGGTTGCGTCGCTTGGTATTTATTTCTCTGTTTACGCATCAGAAATTTCCTTGGTTTGGGTTATTTGGTGTCTGCCTTTAGTCTGCGGGTGTGCAGCCCCGAGCACTGTCGGCTGTTGATCTTCCTTGGAAGCTCACAGGGGGCTGCAGTAGAAATAAGGCGGCGAATGTGTTGGATGTGGAGCTGAGGGGGGTTTCACCCGTCTCCCTGTGTCCGGGAGCTCTCCCTCCAGCTGGATGTGCAGGCGAGTCCTGCAGCGTTACGGATGCTGGTTCGTGTGGGATTGCTCAGTTTTCCGTGTCTCTGTGGTCTGTAACGCGCTCTGTGTCCATCACAGCCAAGGTCGCTGCTGAGAAACGCCAGGATCGAAGCTGAGAAAGTGTATTTACCCTCAGATGTTTCTCAAGCCGTTTGCCCGGCCCCGCCTGGCTCCTGACTGCGCTTCGCTGTCGGGGTCACAGATGAGTTGGGCAGGTTTGGCGCTGAGTCGCTTGTAAACCCGTCCCGGGCACGTGCCTGCTTCAGGCCTTTGTGTTTTGGTGGTCTTGAAACGTTTTGCACACAAACACCCCTTCTGTGTTTGTAAGCAAAGTCTCCCCGGAATCCGCTCACAGATCTCCCGTGTAACCTGCGCTCCTCAACGGCTCAGACCCACGGAAAACCCGCGGTTTCCTCCTCCAGCAGCCCGGGGGCCACTCGCCCCTTGCTCCGGAGCCAGCCAGGCCCGGGCAGCTGTGGCCGAGGGCTGGAAGCGGCGCTGGGCATCCCCTGCCCGCTCCAGCATCCCTCTGCTGCCAGCGGGGCTGTGGTGGGTGTCGGGTGCTGGATCTGCCCCCGCTGCTGGGCGCAGGGGCTTTGATTCCCCAGAAGACTGGTCTTTGGTTTCCTGCTTTTCGGGCGCTGCCATGGAAATGATCAAACCACACTGAATCAGTGAAAAAGCTTTAAACAAACAGGCCCCGCGGGCGGATGGGGCAGTGCGGGGTGTCCCCGGGAGGCAACGCGGGGCCCCGGCGCGTGCCAGTGCCCTTCATCTGGTCCGTCTTCGGGCAGCGGAGCGTCCAGGCGCCGAGCAGCTGCCCGGCCGACGGGAATGACGCGCTCAGCCCGCGTGGGCTGACTCCTGTAATTGGGGTCAATCACAGAGAAAACCCTGTCACAGCAGCAAGTGCTTCCCGGCTGCCAGGGCTGCCACAGGCAGCGGCTCTCCAGGGACGGGGAAGGAGCCCGCTCGCTGCCTCTGCGCTCGGGTTTCTCTGCACGTGGCGCCCTGCGAAGCGGGGACAGACCTTGCCCAGGTAACAGATGCCAGACCTGCTGCCCTCCTCGCCTCCCCCCCAGCAGGGCTCCTGGAGGGGTCCCTGGGCCGGTCCCACGGGAAGGGCCACAACCACGTCCAGCTGCCTCTGCCCAGTCCTGCAGCAAAGGAGCAGCCGCGCTCCCTGCAAACCCCGGGGAGGTCCCGGGGCTCCCATAGAGGGGGCAGAAGGTACCCCAGCTCCCGGCATCGCTGCCGTCCCTGGGCCCTCTTGGGGAACCTCCTGTGTCACGGTCTGACACAGCCCCTGAGCCCCGGCGTTCGCCCGCTCCCCTCCTGCACCCGCCGGGGGCTGGAGGAGAGGGCGGGTGGCTGCGTGGCGGTGGCAGTTGGTTCTGACTGCTAAGAAGTGCAGTCGATGGGCACGTTCCTGCGCACGGAGCCCTGGTGGATACCCGGCGCATGCCGCCCGCGCCGGGGGACGTGCGGTGTCAGAGCTGGGCTGTCCCCTCGCCTTCCCCCGTCCTCCACAAGCTGTTGCATGGTGGGACCCACACCCAAGCGCCTTCCAGGCACCGACAACGCGGGGCAGTGATCTGCCGGGTGCTCCTCACCCTCGCCATGGCAATGCCAAGGCCAAGGCCAGGCAGGAGCGCTGCAGCACCTGGGAGTCCAGAGCACCCTTGGGCTCCGCTGCCCCCTCTCACGTCCCCGGCTGCCGGGGCCCAGCGGAGCTGTGAAACTCACCCGCCGTAGGGAACGCTCAGGGTGGGGGCAGGCCCTGCTCCCTGCCGCGCTGCTGTTGAAATAAATAAATAAACGTATAGATCATCCCTGCTTCTTTCTGCTAACCCTGCCAGTCAGTGACAAAGGAGCAGGGGACCTTTCATGGAGATAAATACAGTGCAAGGGAGTAATTAAAGTGACTGATTTCTCCACGGCAAGAGCTTTCCAAGGCTCCGCTTCCCGCGGCGTCCTTGCGCTCGAGCAGGGAGAGGAGCGAGAGGTGCCAGTGTGTTTCCGAGCAGCTCGGGTTGGTGACAGCTGCTTCCAAGGGGACCTCATGTCTGCGGTAACTGCCCGTCAGAGGTGCTTGGAAAGCCCCGGAGGTCTGCAACCAGCCATGTAAACCCACAAATAATAACAATCTCATTTCCCTGCTAGGTTGCAGCAGCAAGACCTTTCCCATCTCCTTCTTCCCCCTCTCTGTCACAAAACTAGCGTGGGGGAGGTTCACAGCTCTAAGTTGCCTTGTGGGCTTCTGCCCTGAGCTGTTTTCATGCTCTCCAAAGCGTGGGAGCAGCAGTCGGGAGCTGTCGCGGCCGTAGCAGGGCTGACAAAGCTATTGAGGGGGCGAGAGATAAAACTGTGCAACTTGGGGGGGTTCGGCCGAGAGGGTTTTGTGCGTCTGCAAGGACAAAAGAAGACTGGGAAGGGTAGAAGGAGCAGGACGGGCCTTTGGGGCTGCCAACGGTGCAGAGCGGGTCTGGGGTACGCTGAGCTGCCGCGGCTGCAAACAGCTGGGGCGCGGGCAGGGGGGGAACCTGTGCAGAGCCACCGCGGCCCAGCGGGTCTGTGCGTGCTCCCCAAAGCTTTCCGCCTCTTTGTCTCGAAGCCGCTTTGTTACGGACCTTCCATCGCTTATCGTAAGAGAAAGTGTGTCTCACCTTGTTTACAAACGATAAATGGTTTATATGCCGCGTGTTAATCATTACCCTGCACCTTTAGTCTAAAGCGTTATCCAAAGCTGCAACTGGGGGCTCATTTAGATTTCTTGTTTGCAGCAATAATACCCTTTTAATATGCTAAATGAGAAAGCAAATGAACCTTCCTTACGCTTATGAGTTTTTAAAAACATCTCTTCTTTAGCGGTTGAAGGTCACTCTTTGGCAGATTAATGCCGAACTATCGGGCCCCGTTCATTGTCTGGGGTCGGTGCTGCTGCTGGCGCCGCATATTAAGAAGCGCTGGCTGGGGCCGGGCACAGCCACGTGGGCGAGCGCGGGGCGTCGCGGGTTCCTCTCTGCAGGTTCCCTTCGGCTGCTCCCCAGGCCCCGTCCGGGTCGTGGGATCCGATAAGGCTTTTGCTGTTCCTCGGCAGCGGACACGTCTCGTCTGATGCTATCGCGCGTTTCTCTTTTCTTTTTTCCTCTTCCTAGGAGCTGGTGTCCTGGTGATCTATGAGTTGTTTGGAGAAGCAGCAAACACTACTTATGCATTATATACATGTCTTGTCTGTTCCACTTGATAATGCCATTCTTTAATATGCTCAGCGGTAGCTTTTTGGCTGGCTCTCCCCCCCGCTCCCCTAGAGCCTTCCTGGCACACACTGAGGCCTTTTTCTTCTTCAAATAATTTAGGGGATTTTATATCTAACTTTGTTTTTCAACATCCTTGTGCACGGAGGAGAAGAAACCAAACAAAGCAGAAATCTGCCTGGGTAGCCTGGAGCGTTTCTGTCCCTTCTCTTGCCAAGACGTGGCGGCTCTGAGGTTTGCTCGGAGATGAAAGGCGGCGATGAGAGATCAGCGCGCCTGGAAGCCAACGCGGGGCTACGGCGACGCGATGCCGACGCCCAGACGTACGGGCAGCGCGGCTGCCTGCGGCAGCACCGGTGGCTGTGCAGCTTCCCGCGTGTCCCGGCGTGGGTCGCGGGGATGCGGAGGGGGGGAACGGCCCTCGTCATGTGGCCAGAACGTACGTACACGTCCTGCGACGCTCCGTCAGGGACAGCCCCTGGCACCGCAGAGGTAGCGTGGCGGGAGGGGGAGCGCTGCAGGTCCCTCTCAACAGCCGCCCCTCGCGGGTTTTGGCAGGTGGGGGCCACAGGCTGGCCGGGCCCCTTGTGCCGGAGGCTGCGGGGTGAAACCCTCTGGCTCCCCGTCGGGCTGCTGAGCTGAGGCGTGATTGCTAAAAGCACAGGGACGGTGTGGGCGCACTCGGAGATGGAGAGGAATTTAAAGAAAGGGAGGGGGAAGCTTTCTGGGTCCCTTTTTTCCAGCTGAGAGGAGAGGATCTGGCATCGCTCGTCTGATTCATGAGAACCACTCTGGCCTCTTGTATTGATAGTCTCAGCTCTCCAAAGCCCCGGGAATCGTGGCCTCATCCCTGAACTCAGTTATTTTACCTGTTCTCTCTCCAGATACACTAAATAAAGCACTCGATGTACTGTACTCGAGGCTCTCTGGCTTAGCTCAGTACATGATGACAGCACGGTCTTTTTGATTCCCATGCAAAAATTTCCACTATTCCTCCCTTTCTGTTTGCTCACCTCCTGAATTTTGCAGAGAGGGGCATGGGTGCACGTTCTTGCACCGCTCTGGATGGGTGAATGTCACCCAGGCTCTGCGGGCCAGGACCCTTCCAGGCTGGCTCAGCTGTCCCACGTCACCTGCTGCCAGCTCCGTCCCCGGCGCTGAGGCTGCAGAATAAATCCTGCCTGCCTCCCCACGCACCGTCCTCCTCTCAGCTTGATGATGAGCGGGAGAGGAGAGAAGTACATGATGGATAAGCTTTAAAAGGAGTCCAGGGTCACAGCTTTGTCTATAAAAAGTAAATAATGTGAAGAGCAGAGACCCATCTCCCGGGTGGCACGCGCGATGAGTGGAGAACGTGCTCTGCCTTGTGATGGAGAGCTCCCTCAGGGCTGCGCACCCGCCAGTAAATAAGAGACCCGTGGGCCGAGTCTCTCCTGCTCACAGCCCGGGGCAGCGAGACGGTCTCTGCGTAGGGACCCACTAACGGGGAACGACTTTGAGGCTGTAAAGAGGTTTGCTGCTTGCACAGTATTTCCTCCTTTTATGCTTCCAGTTGGCAAACAGCTCTCTGATGTCTTACTCCAAAGGGCTCCATGCGCAAAACTTCCCCAACTCCAAGCAAACGCTGCTGGGGGGGGGGAGCACTGAAAGGAATGGTGGGGGAGAGCTGTGCCAGCCAAAGCAGGTTCATCCTGCACAGTTTCTGCCGAGGGGCCCGGGAGCAGCTGGGGCGACGCTGCCTGGCTGGGAGCAGCGGGGAGGGAAACGCCACATCTTTGGTCGCTGGGCGCGCTGACAGGCGTGCTGGGACAGAATCCCACCCTGCCGGGAGCTGGGGGGAGATCTCGGCAGCATCCCGTCCGCCTGAGTCAGCAGCCGCAGAGTACAGCTTGACCTTGCATGGAAAGAGATGTCAAACAAATCTTTGTGCTCGTCACACATGGCTTGGCGCACACACACGCGCGGTTCCCCGCAAATCAATCTCTTGCCGTGGCCTGGCCGCTTGATCCCTTCCCGGGGAGGGATGTGAGGCTGATGGTGCTACATCCACCTCCCACCTCCTCCCCTCCGGCCTGGGAGTCCTGAGTTATAATGGGGTTACGGAGAAGCTTCACTGAGCAGCACCCCCAGGATGATGAGCTGGTCATACAAGCTCGGGCAATAATATTTAGCGCTGTAATTATGCCTTGAAACGTCCTTGGAGAGTCTGCAGGGGCTACAAGAAAAGGAGGAGAGCAGAGAAAATGGCTCCTTGCCGGGATAACGCCTGGCAGCCCCAGAAATGGGTTTGGAGGCATGAGGGGGGCACCAGGCAGCAAGGAAATCCCTGTACGTTAGGGGGTGTCCCCGCTCCGGGAGGGCGCAGCGGGGCTCGCCGGGTCAGCTCGTTTAGCTGCTTCCCCGTGTTCCGTGTCTCATTCGACAAACTCCATGGCAACGTGCCAGCCACTCTCCTTCCCTGACCTCCCCGACCCCCTCGTTAACATCTCTCCTAACGAGTGGCTCTCACCTAGGTCCCAAAAGCTGCAAATTAGGCAGCGGGGAGGTGAGGTGCAAGAGGTGTGGGGCCTGGAGGGGACCTGCCGGTGGCAGGGGGATGTGTGGGGAGGAAAGCTGACGAGGGACAGCCGGCGCGTGCGGAGATGCAAAGTGACGTTGCTTGGATGTCGTATTGAAGTCAGGGTATTGCTTTTTTAAATTTTTTTTTTTAATGAATGGCCAGGGTACCTAGCCGCCGTGGATTGATTGTTGTTCGGTGTTAGGGCAGTGCAGGTCCCCAGCGAGGCGTCTGAGCGGCGGGGATGCGGCGGGTGCTGCAGTGCGGAGGCGTGCAGGCTTCAAATGTGTACGCTGTGCCTTAAACACACGTTGCCGTGGCCCCGTGCAGCAGAAACGTGGCAAAATTGGGCACTCTGCGGCTGGAAGTGCTTTTCCTCAGCTGAACTTGGCCCTCCCGCGTCCCATCTCGGCCCAGGCGCTTCGCTGGGCGATGTCGCTAAGTGCTGGGAAATGGGTTTGTAATAGGGAGCGATGAGCTGCTGTGACACCGGGCAGTCCCGCCGCCTTCGGCTGCAATTCGCCTTTACCGGGACGCGTACAGGCTATTTTCAGCAAACGATGGAATTAGAACAGTGTCAAACGTACAAGGATAAAAGGGTTTTTTCTCTTGGGAACAGAAAGAGGTTAATTAAAAAGAAACAGAGAGAAAGTCTTGGTCCGTTCCCGGACCGATTCTAGCACGGGGACCTGCAGCTTTTCCTCCTGGGAGCAGTTGTGAGGGTTTTGTGACCGGATAGCGAGGTGCCAGTGGGCAGCGCAGCCTCCCCGCTGCTCCTCCGCTGGTTCTCTGCGCCGAGTCCCCAGTGGGAGCGACTCCAGATCAGTTTTCCCCCTCATCATCCGCGATGGGACCCAGGGCTGGTGAAGCAAGGGAAGGGGACGTGGCCCGGCTGCTCCCCGTTTGCTCCGCACATCACGTAGGGCTCAGCGACATCCGAGGATGGACGCGGGTGGTTTTGGGGAGAAATGAAGCATCTCCAGGGGAAAGGAAGGAAGGAAGGTGCCAAGAAACCCACGGAGCCGAGCCAAGCCCGTCAGTCCCGGCATGAGCCTCCTTCCTCCGCTGTTTGGGGTGGGGAGGGGTTTTAATAATTTTTTTGTGCAAAGACATAATTATACTTCCCTGATTAATCTTCAGGCTGAGTTGAGTGCTTGCCATAAATCCTTGAAACAAACATGTCTATTTATATTTTAATTATCTTTCTTCTTTCTAAAGTTCAGGTTGATTTGAGCTTCTCCTACATATTTATCATCAGAGAGATTCTCTCCTCAGCTCGCCTGGGTGTCTGGCAGGTGAGGCCACGGTATCTGCCCGCAAGGCGGCGGCTGCACTGTCGCCCCTCAGAGCCAAACCGCTTTTTCAGACTCGCAGCTGGTTCGTGTCTGCGAGCGCTCGGCCACGGCCGTGCTGGAAGAAGCTGTTTCCAGTGGCTGCTTGAGCTGGGGGAGAGAAAATCTGTCTCCAAGGGAGCGCGGATGCTGGATTTCGGAGCGCTCGCTTTCCCTGGGTAACCGCTCCAGCCATCTTTTCATTTTCAGCGAGCCGCTGTAATTTGTAAACATTAATAACCATTATTACTATTAAAAAGGAAAGAAAGCGAGTAGCCCTGTAACTAATTACTTTAAGTGTTTTCAATGAGCCACAGTTCAACTCCTTTATAAAATCTCCCGCTGCGCAGACCAGATTGTCATTATGATCGGGTCTTTCCTTAGACCTATTAATTTTGCCCAGAATAACAGCCGAACAGATGCGGGGAGAAGGCTACTCTGATTAACATAATTCTTTTCAAAGACCGTTTCCTCCCTGAAGGCCAGCGCGCCGGCTCCTCCGGCCTCTCCCAGATCTCGTTACGGCCGGAGAACGCCGGCACCGAGCGGTGAGCTCGGCAGATGCTGCTTCGAGGAGACGAGGCCCCGCCAGGGTGTGAAGCCTCATCCAAAGGGAATTACCAGCCCTCGCGCCGCCTCCCCCTTCTGCTGTGGCCGGACAGAAACTGGGCTTAGGAGCCGTGTCCATTTTGTGGTCAGGGAGGCTAAATTTTTAGAAGTTCCCTAAACCTGCAGTTTGTTCTCAATTTTTTTTTTTTTTGTCTTTCCAATTCCCCTGAGGCTTTCTCTTCCCTCTCCTTTACCACGCTCCTTCCCCGGGGAAGGTTCGTGCCTCGCCCCAGCACAGGAGGGACGAAGTTTCTCCCTCTCCCGTGCAGCCCAAATACCATTATGTGATGAAATATATTTCCCTCCCCATGCAAGTGCCCACGTGCCGGCTTAAATGAAGCTTTTTAACTGAACGTTGTGGTGGCATTTCACATGGGGGAAATTGCTCCAGTATTTACTGCTATTAAATTAATTTCTCAGTAGAGGATTTTAGACTCTTGTAATTCATGAGGATATTTTAGGTCCTGTTTACTGTCTGGTGCTTAAAAAAATTGTCTCAAGCATTTGTTTGCCGAATATAACGCTGTTATTACATTAGCTTTCTCTCGCAGGAGAGACAGGGGTTCATTAATGTTGATGTGGAGCTTATTGTATCGCCGAGCTCTCCAAGCAGCGGGTAATTTTTCATAACATATGTGCGGCAATATTCAGGCACATAAGGATGAGTGGAAAATGGCTGTAGCCTGGCGCCCGTACGCACCCTGCGAGACTGCGGCGCTGCGTAGCGCCGAGGGGAGAGGCTGTAAGGCCCCCACCGTATCGCTGGGCGCTGCCCCCGCTGCGGAGGGGGCTTGTCCCTCGGAGCAAAAACACCTCCACGTCCAGGCAGGGAGCTGTGAAGGATGGAGCTCAAACAGAGGAATATCTGTTTTTCTCAAAGACCAGATAGCAAAATGCTGCAAGAGGCACAGCCTGAGGTGGGATGGGGGAAAAAAAAAAAATGCGTCAGTTGAAATGTTATGAGTATCTTTTAGTTACTAATGCCTTCTCCTCCAAATGGCTGTGTTTCTGCAGCGGAAATTGGCAGCAATCGGGCTCACAAGTGTTGGGAAGAGATTTACTTGGACAGATGAAAGAAAACCATTTTATTCTAAATGCTGGTGCCCAGAGCAAGATAATCTGCCTTTCTCTGCGTATGCAGACGGCCGGAGATGTGCATGCAGCTCCTTTGCTTGTAAAATATAGCTGCTTGGGTAGGGGAGAAGCCCGCCGTAGCCATCCTCCGCTCACTGAGGCCGAGCGAGGTGTTGTTTTCATCTGGCGATAATGAAAAGCTCCTATCTGCCTTCTTCATCTGGGCCAGCGTTTAGCGCAGGGTTTTGATCAACAAAATGATGCTATTTGGGACTTCTTCCCTTCGGCTTTGAAGTAGAAATGTGAGGAGGCGGGGAGGGGAGCACCAAAAGCCTGTGAAGATCCAACCAACCGGACTTCTCAAAGCAAAAAAAAAAAAAAAAAAAAAAATTATTATCCCCTTGAGAGAAGAGCTTTTCTCCAAGCCCTATCAAAGCTGCGCCGCATCCTTCAGATGAAAGCCCCGCTTCTTAGTTCCCTCATTTTAGCACCTCGTTTGTTTTTAAGCTCTGTTGTTCCTAAATGAACAAACGGTTCGTCTGCGCCCAAAATACGGCACTAACCAGCAGCCGGGCCGGCGAGCGCGCTGTGCCCCGCGCCGCAGCGTGTCCTGCCGTGCTCCCTCGGCCGCTGCTGTCGAGCAGGAGCTCCTCACGTTTTTCAAGGCAGTTCAGCCATTCCAGACGGAAAAAAAAAAAAAAAATCAGCGTATTCCAGTTTTTAAAATAGAAATAATAAAACCAATGGTAGCAAGCAGCAGATGTTGCAAAATGTAATTACTGGCTAATCAGTTTCTGGCCAGTTTGGGGCTTTTCTCTGCCCCCTCCCAGGTGAAATAGCTCCCCCGGCGGAGCTGCAGGTGCGGAGGGAGCTGGTGCAGGCGGAGGGCAGAGCCTGGGACAGGTGGGCGCCTCTGAGCAGCGGGGGCGATTCAGGGTGAAGCTGGGGCTGCCCGTCGCCCGTGTCTGGGTACGAGTATCCCCGGCCAGCGCGTCCCGACTGCGCTAAGCCACCCAGACGCACGTGGAAAACGAGGCCTCGCATCTTCACTCTACCCCGATCAATCCTTGTCTTGCATCGCCCCGCCCCGGAGCGATGAGCTGTGCGAGGGCTCAGAGGCGAGGGGAGCAGGCAGCGAGCGGAGGGGTCGGCAAAGCGCTGCCTCTGTTTGCCGGGAGGCTGAGCAGCATCATACGGGATTACTTCTGATTAAATACATACGTGCTCTATGTTTACATTTGCAGGAGGCTCTCGGCTCCTCGAAACCCCCTCCCTTTGCTTGGTTTCTTCTGTTTAAACTGTTTTTAGGAGCACCGGAGGGAGCGGATGAAATGCAGCGTGGCGTACGGGAGCGGGGAGCCTGGCCAGGGCGATGCTTGGGCTGGTGCCCCACAGTTGTGGGTCGGGGTGTCGTGATGCGCCGTCACGGCAAGCGGGGCTGCGGGGGTTTGCGCCCCCTCTTCGCCCCCCCCCCAGCGCTGCTTCCCAGCTGATTTGTGTGGAGCTGACACTTGCGGCTCACGCGCTGTTGGCAGGTGATTTTCCTCTCCCTCCTGTCCCTCTCCAGAGAACGCATCCGCACCTCTGCGGGCAAGGCAGAGGCACCAGGAATGGGCGTGTGTACTTTCAGAAAATGCTATTTTCAGAAAAAGACAGCGCTCCGCTTTTATTTCTATTTGCTTTGGCATTCTGGGCAAACGCTCGGGTTTATCTCCCCTCCTTGCATTCGGAACAGAGCAGGAGGCTTTCAAGTAGCATTTCAATTAAGATTTTAAACTGGAGAGATGCAAGTCAGATCAGAGCAGAGTCTGATCTCAGCAACTCCCCTCCGCTCCCCGTTTGATATTCAGAAATGTCGCGGTTTGTACTTCTGCATCGTCGATGCCGCTCGCGAACGAGTGCGTCGTTACCCGGGGAGATCTGAAGGGAAAACGCTCCTTCTCCTCCGGATACCTCCCCCCGCCGCCCAGAAGGAGCTGCGAGGGGGAGGGATGGCTCAAGAATAGAAACTGGGCCGTGAAATTCATCATTCGGGTCTGGAATTAAATCATTTCATCATTATAACTTTTTTTTTGGGTGATGGTATATCTGTAGTCTCTTTTTTTTTAACTTTTATGGGGTTTAGGGGAAATTGCCTTCTGTGTTTGCAGTACCTTGCACGAGGGGCTGTTCAGTACCCAGGGCCTCTTGGCACCATGAAAATACAAAGGATAAATAATAGTAAACATCCAGAGCTCCATCTGATGCTTTTCCAACCCGCCCGCGCCTGTAAATATAGCAGCTGCACAGAAGTGATTTCCCCTCGCAGAGTTTATCATGTGCTCTGGGCTTGCAAGATCCAGACCCGGAGGCAAAAGTTGTTTTTTTCTTTGGAGATTTTTCTTTCTAGTGTCGCTTATCAGGTTTGATCGCGCTCGCTCCTGGCCGCCGCCCGGGCTGCGCGGGCAGGGAGGCCGCTGTGAGTGCACACGGGTGGAAGCACACACGGGCGTCCGCGCTCTGACACGTGCACGGCGTCATCCAAACAGCTCCGGGCCTCCTGGAAAGGCGTCTCTTTCGTTTCTGCTTTGAGTGAAAACTCTCGCCGTGCCGTATTTAAGGAATGAAAGTTGCTTTTATCTGCTGTTTGCCTCTAGAGGGAATAACGATGTGAAAAAAGCAGACAAAAATCTACAGGGGCCTGATGGCTGATTACTCCTACAGTGGCAAACGATGGCCACCCATCAGTCAAATATCGTCGCCCACAAATACTGACTGGACTCAGGCCGCAGGCTCTGCAGCGCTGAGCTCTGGCTCGGGGAGGAAGGGCTCTTCCTGCCAAGGAGAACCGCGATGTTTGCAGCGGGGTGTTTGCTGGTGCAGCTCCTCTGCTCACAAACCTCCCCCAGCACGCGGGGACAGACCCCCATCGGCCCAAGCCTGAATCCCCCTGACCTTTCCCCCTGGCATCAGCAGGGTGTTTTTGTAATAAAGGCGGAGGAGAAACTCCCTTTAGGGTCTGTACGTCCTAGGGGGACGGGGTGGAAGGGCTGTAGCTGCCTTACCTGGGCCTTTCTGCTCTGCAGATGATGTATCTCGGGGGAGAAGATGAATGTGCAGCGCTGTGCTCGGAGGGAAATTAATCAGCATGGCACCATTTATCTCGGGGGGATGATCCGAGAGCGGAGTTGAGCAGGGAGCTCGGGGGCTGTGTCTCCTGGGGCGATAGAACATTGCGGCTTATCTGCTTTTGGGGGAACAGGTCACCTGAGGGGCCTCGCTGGTGGCTGCGTTCTGCCCGGCCAGGCTTCCTCCGCACAGGGCGGCCGCTCGTCGGGGGATGCTGCGAACCGTCACCTTTGCCTGCTGCTCCGTGTGTGGGGATCCGGGGGTTGCAGCTGCCTGCTCCCTCCCAGCCCGCAGGGGCCCCAGCTGGCATTGACCGGGCTAAGTCACACAGCTGGGGGCTCTGAGCCCCCAGCGCGTCCCACGGGAATGACTGTGGCGCTGGGGCGTCGCCTACAGCTCAGCAGTGACCCCCATGAAGGTGCCCCCCGGTGCTCACTCGCAGACAAGGACGAGGGTCAAAGGGCTCCTCCCTGACCGGGTTCCCCTCATGAGTGCCAGGCGACAGAGCACGGAGGGGCTCCGCTCCTCTGCTTCCAGCCGTGGCACTGATGCCTCAGGGGGTCCTGGATCACCTCTTGGAGGCGAGATCCACCCTGCAGAAATAGCACCAGAGCTAATTGCAGGGTTGACGGTGCGTTTTAGTGAGCAACAAAAGCATCTACATCCCACAGAGGGAGCCTTCCCAGAGACCCCACGCAGCGACCACAGGGAATTGGGGAAGTCCTCTCAGTTCCTGTAAAACGCGATCAGCTGCGGAGGTGACATCCGTTACTGTCCCGGGAGCGTTCGGGAGGAACCGGGTTGGCTCTGTGATGGCCGGGCCGGCCTTTGCCGCGGCTTGGAGGGGGTGTTGGAGGTGCCAGGGCCGAGGGTGCCGGCTGTGCCGAGCCCCCGGCTCCGGAGACTGGCTGCGTCGCTCCCCCCGAGCTAACCCTGTCCCTCCCCGGGGAATGACCACTCATTTGTCACCCCGCCGCGGGCCCCTTCGGACAGCGAGCTCCTCGGCACGGGGCTTCCTTGTTCTCCTTCAGTATTAGGAAGGTAACTGTGTAGCCTGGGGGTTTTTTTCAGCTATTACTGTCTCGAATTTCAAGTGTCTGAGCTACTGCAGCTTGAAGCCTCTTCTAAGGACTCCCAAAAGCTGGGCAAGCTTGACCTCGGGGACACACAGACGTCTCTACCTCTGCTGTCTCTTTTCTTACCATCTTTGCAGAAACATACAGTCAGGTTCATTTCTAGCACAGGAAAAATGAGGAGTATTGCAAAAATCAATGTTCAGCGGAAGACAGAAGTGACTGGAGGGTTGAGGGGGAGGATGCTGCTCCTGGTTTCTGAAAGGTTATTTCAGCTAAAGACAATAAAAAAATGCTCCACGAAAAGAGCAGCTCTTGCAAAGTCCACCTAATCCTCGTGGCGTTTCATAACTTAATTGCGGAAGCGCGTGAACCTCCACAATGACAATTATTCTTGTTATGACAATCAATTCCTGTTTTGCGGGCTGCAATGTCACAGCCTGGAGATTTGCTGCCATCCAGTCTAACCCAGAGGGAAAATCCAGTGGGGATGCGTTTGCTCTGCCTGTGGGCATCTTGGAGAGAGCACGGCAGGAGGAGGAATGACGGAGCCTGGGAGGGGTCCCCCTTCCTTCTGGACACCCCGGAGGGTTGTTCCCTTGGGCATCTGGGTGTTGGAAAGAAAACGGAGGGTGTTGGCCAGGAGAGGTTTCTGTAAGCAACTCTCCGAGCAGCCAGTCCTTTCAGATATTTACCTGAAGCAATTAAAAGTCTCAATAACTGGAAAAACTAGTTTGAGTGTCCTTTGTTAGCATTTTCCCAGGGATTGATGGGGGAGGCCAGAGAAGTCCATCCTGGGGCTGTGAATAAAGCCTTGTTGGGGCCTGGTGCGATGCGGTGGCTCAGGCACTATTACAGAGCAATAATGGCCTCATTTGAATTTTATCTGCACAATCTAAATTTAATAGTTTCACTGGAAGGTGCTGTTCACATTGTCATAACGTAGGGATGTTTGGGAAGGCTTCAGAGGTGTTTTAATTAGCAAAGTTAGTTGGGAGGGCATTTTCCATTATCTTCCTCCTTTTCTTTCTCCTAATGCTCTATAATTTATGTCACCAGAGAAGCGCGTAAGCTTTGCTGCACGTAATAAACAGAGGGTTCAAAGCCAGCGGTTCACTCCGCTTCAAAGGACACGGGGAAGGGAGGTCACCGGCAGGCAGTTTATTAGCTGTCATTTTCTGTGCCGCCCCGCGAAAACAAATAAATAAGCGAGCGCCGCTCCACAGCGCTGGCGGCCGTGGCACGGGCGGTGCACGGCGCATCCCGTCCTGCGACGCCGAGCTGGCGGGATGAGGGCAGGAGCGCGCCGGACGCGCCGCTGAGGGGACCTGGAGCCCTGCCGGGGTTCCACACTCCGGGCTACCTGTGCTCAGGGCTGGCAACAAAGCGGCCCGATCCCGACAGGAATAATAACAAGGGATGAGGATTCCTGCTGCAGGGGGAGCGCCGCAGAGGTGCCGCTGGCACCTGCCCAGCGGTGCCGAGGGTCCTGGCCCCGTTTCCTAATCCCCAGCTGTACTTGATCAGCTCCCTCGGGATTTTCTGTTGCATTTTGTGGATGCTCACGGGTGGGTTTGTCCCGCTGTGGGAAGCAGGCTGCGAAGACCCGGCTCGAGAACAAAGATGTTTGATTGGAAAAGATACGGGGGTAGGGGAGGAGCGAGAAAGGCACCGGAAAGGGGGTAACCCAGGTGTGGGGACTGGTGGAGTCTTCTGCAGGGGGTCCTGGGGGATGAGCGGGGCCGAGCAGGGGTCCCGGGCAGCTGTGGGGTCCCGGGCGGTCCCCCATGGCATTGGAGCTGCTCCGCAACCCGTGGCAGGGCCGGGCACCCGCGGCACCCTCCGCAGAGCAGACACAGCATCTGGGCAGCCCTGGGGCGCGGGGCCAGTATTCTGAGGGGAATGTGGCAGCGGGGGGCGCGGGGCTGGGCTCTTGGGCCAGCTCCAGTGACCACGGGCCAATGAAGTTTTGCGCTGAACTTGTGTTCCAGTGGATTCATTTCTACGGGAGACTTTGGGGAGTGAAATATTCATGGACTGAAAGAGGAAAAAATGTTCTCACCAAACTATTCAGGACTTTGCCCTCCCCCCGTAACTCTGATTTTGTGCCCGTGGCCTCCTCCATGGGCACAAACTGGTTGACACAAAAGGCTCCCGTGGAGCTGCTCCCCCCGCGCACACACGGGCTCCATTTGCCCCTCAAAATTGAAAAGTCTCCTGGAAGAATGCAAAGCTAAAACCTCCGGTTTTTCAGTGCAATCTGGCTCCTGTTAGCAAAAGGAGAATCAGAAAAGGTTCTATTCTTAAGGAAAATGGTTCTCTTACCTGCATTAACAAAAGTGAGTCACGTTTGACGGAGGATGTAATTTGACGAGTGGTAGCTGTCAGTCAGGCCCGAAGCATCTACCGCAGAGCGAGCACACGACCTGCCACCCTGTGCCAATGCCACCCTTGTTTATGGGAAATGGTCACCCTCGGAGCTCCAATCCCTGACCAAAAAAAAACAAAAAAAACCCACCAGGTTCTGAAGGGCATATCTTAAAGTTTGCAGAGAGACATCTAGTTATGTAGAAATAAAATATGAATTTTAATGCGAGGCATTAACATGAGCTCTTTTAGGAATAACTACAGGACTTCATGATGAACGTGTTAGAGCACCGCTTCAGCACAGGTGCCTGCCAGTCTTCATAAATCAGCTCCAACAAGTTAATTCTTCATAAAGGAGGACGAATTTGAATCTCGGGAATGGATGAATGGGCACAGAATGAGAGAAGCGGCATAACTGGGAGCGCTCGGGCCCTGGCAGGTGGGCAGAGCCGAGGGCAGTGTCAGACCGAGCAGAAGCGACTGTAAGGAGACGTTCTTTAAACCCAGGCGAAAGCAGCAGGTCTCAAGGACAGCTCTTACCCGCCGCTCGTATCGCGGTGATTTCCAGAGGCCCCTGGGCCGACCCGGAGCCCGCGGTGGTGCTGGGCACGTGCCGTGCCCCGTGAGGACGGGCAGCCCCGGCGGGGTGAGGGCGCGGGGCGGTGCCCTCGGTCACTGACTGTCGTCGCCGCGCACTCCTCGGGGAGGAGGAGGGAGGCTGCTCGCGCTAAGCCTGTGCAAAAGGCAGCCGAGATGTCTCCCCTTGAATAGAGCTTGCCACCGAGCCAGGTTGCTTTTTATTTGTTGTTGATTTTATTGATGTTATTGACTTTTTCACGGGGCACTTCGGGGACGTTTGCATGATAGCGTGTGCAGGCGCTACAAATTGCTTGATGTTACACAGTGTTTAACTCGCGCTCTACACCGGCGAGAGACACGTTTTTATTAAGAATCTGTTGTAGTCGTTGCTTTTGTTTTTATGATAAAATATATAACGCAGTCACGGCCGCTGCCATCCCACTGTGGCTACTGGCTACGGTGAAATAACGACGTGTCACATAAGCGCTTCTGCGGCGGGAACAGAGGTGGAGACAGCGCGCGGCCTCACTGCGAAGAGCTCCCGCGCGGTCCCACCACAGGCGCCGTCCGGGGGATTTCAGCACGACGCGACCAGGCGCTTTTGCTGCCCCCACCCTCCCCAGCTCTGCCGACCGCTTCTCCCATGCAGCGTCGAGGGCTTGGACCAGAGGCTTTATAGATCGAGCTCTGGAAGTGTGATGTTAACACGGCAACGCACACAAACACCATTAATATTTCAATACGTGGGTGAGGACAGGGAGAATATGCTTCCCCCCATAAATAAATCAGGATTGCTTGTTTTCCATTCCCAGACTCACTACCTGCCCGAGACAGTAATATTTTAAAGTTGATTGGATCTTAAAATTGTAAGAGGTCCCCGGTGGCCTGACTTTAGCTGGCATTATCAGCTCAGCCATTGTCTTACGAAGCAATCTCCTCTTGAACCACCCTGTGCTCCCTCATCCTTTAAAAACGTGCAGCCCGGAAGCGGCTGGGCTCTCTCGGGCTGAGGCTGTGGGGTGATGGTGAGGAATGAAGATGAATATCATCACTCCGGTGACCTTGGCAGCAGCCAGCCTTGTCCTTGGGACTCGGAGCACCTCTGACGGTTTCTGTTGCCTTTGCTTTATTCACCGGGGACGGGCTGACAGTGCCATCCTTCAGCTTGAAAAACGCTTCTGAGGGAAGGAGCTGGAGGAGCGCAACGCAGCAGGTGAGGCCCCGAAGCGCATGTGGGGTGGCTGGACCACGGTGCGGAGGCTGTTAGGAGCAGGGGGCACGGAGGGGACGCCGGCAGCCCACGGCTGGGTGCCTGCTGGTGCGTGCAGCGGGGCAGCGCCCGCACCCAGCTGCATCGCCCAGCGAGGACCACGAGGTCCCGTAGCATCTGCCAGCAGTGAACCCACGGCGAGCGGGGGACCGACCTCAAATGGCTTGTGGCATCGTGCGAGCCACTGCTCTAGCCGTCGGGGCAGATTAAAGCCTGGTGGTGGTGTCGGGAGGACGAGCAAGAGGGTCCTGCCCCCGGGAGCTGTCGTGGGGCTTCTCTAGGGAAGACGTTTCCAGGCAGAGCCATGGCTTTAGGAGAAAGATCTTGGTGTGTCCCCAACTGCGATTCAGCGGGGTTTGCACAGTGACATTGTCAAGCTTCCAGAAAGCAAGGAAAATCAGCTCCAGAAAAGTCTGGACTCGCCTGAGTCTCTGTGTTGAAAAATGGGCAGGAAAAGGGAAGAAAATGGGCGAGGTGCGCTGAGAGGATGGGCTGGGGGAGCGCTTCCCTTCGCCGCGGAGCCTCTGACAGCAAATGGCTCTTGAGCGGAACAGGGAAAGGCAAAATTATGCCGAGTGGTTAAAAATGGAAGTCGGACAAATTCAGGCGAGAAATATGGGACAAATTCTTAGCAGCACGGCCATAAAACATGAGAACAGTTTACCTAGGGATGGCAGCACAGCTTCTTGAAGTCTTTAAATCAACACCAGATACCCACACGATCTGCAGGCAGAGAGCGCACAAGCGAATTTTCTGAGGGCTGGCTTCCTTTTTGCTACGTTAACTCTGCTTTTAATTAGGTTTAAAAAGTAAAAAATACAAACTCCTGCCTGTTGATTGGCCTTTGAGGTGGATTTTCCCTTTGGTTTCCATCTGAGCCCTCTGAAACTGGGATTGTGTGTCCGCAGTTTTTATTACCGGCTTTAAATAATTCTTCCAAAATACTCTCTTTTACAAAATGAGACCAGTACTTATGTGCCTGCGGTATCTAGGAGACTGGCAGAAATTGTGCTCTGCGTGATTATCCAAAGCAGTTGTCATGTTATTCTCATCGCTAATGGTATATAATTATGTATTAAGGCTCTCTCCAGGTAGAGCATCTCGGGGCAATTAGAGCACGCAGCACGGGATACGACGAAGACCCCAGGCCAAGTGACTTTGTCCCTTCGGAAAGGGAAATAATTGTCCCAAAACATATTGTTTGCATTTTTGCTGCCTGAAATGGAAGTGGATCCATTAGAGAGAGCTGACTTTCTAGAAAGACCTCGTCCGGGCTCATCCCAGAGCTCTTCTGCTGGCTCCAGCTCTGCTGTTGCCGTGGCGAGCCGGGTGTGGAAAATTTCAGCTGTATTCGCATCGTTGTGTCGGGAACCCCGGGCGGGGCTGACCCCCCCCCCAGCCGGCCCCACTTTGCCGATGGGCGACGGAGCCGCAGAGAGCGCCGGGAGATGTCGGCGGGACAGGGCAGCACGCGGGCAGCATCCCCCCTGTGCCCAGGCCGGTGCTCCCCTCGGGGCCTCCGTCAAATCCTGGCCAGGCCTGCGAAGCAGATCGTGACAGAAAGACCTTTCCCCTCATCTTTTTTTTACTGGTAACCTTTTGTTCTGGGGGGGGGGAGGGGGGTGGTGTTAATTAGCCCCAGTTTATCTGCTCGTGTTATTGATGATTTAACAACTTCCTCAGATCTTTTCAAAGCTCCTGTGATATCTGGGCGGGTTCTTGTGAGCACGAGGCCCGAATAGGATTCTACGTGAAGCGCGTTTCTGCGGGGGCCACGGTTGCAGAGCTGTGGGCTTGGCCTGGCAGCAGGTACCTCCCGCCTGGGCGCCGCATCGGGGAGTTTCGGGGCCGAGCCGGCAGCGGGGGGGGTCTCGCCTCGCTGGGAGCTTGAAGGTGGCTTTGGCGTTGGACGGGTGCGTGTGGGGAGGTGCCGGGGGAACCCGGTCGGGACCTGCCCCATGCGTGCTCGGCTTGGCTGCTCCGCAGCGTGTGGAATGAGAGGGGATGAGGAACGCAGGGAGCACCACCAAAGCTTTTCCACGTGTGCTCCGAGGCGAGTTGCGGCTCTGCGCGCAGAGGGGAAATGTGCGGCCCTGGTGTTCCCAGGCCAGGTCCCTGCAGGGAGAGCGGGAAGGAGGAGAGGCGCCAGGCGCCACTTCATGCCGTGCTGGAGGATAGAGCTAAGTCAGGGATGACACGTTCATTTTACGAAGCGTGGGAGATAAATCACCGTGTTCTGGGATGAACAGTCCCTTAGACAAATGGTGCGAGCGTGGCCATTTCTCTTGCGGAGCCTTCCCCAGCCTGTCGCCTCCCAGGGAGCCCTGGGGTCCCTCCAGGACCTGGGCAGCCTGATCTCTGCAGAGGCTCACAGACCAAAAATATCCTCCCAAACTGCGCTGCCGCCTCGGGTACGGGCCTGGGGCGGGGAAGAAGGCAGGGCTGACAGCACCAAGCATCTGCCACCGACCACGCGGGAATCGGGGAGGAGGGACAGTCGCCTTCTCCGCTGCCACGTGCCACGAGTCCCAGGCTCATGCAGACACCTACACGGTCCGGGGACGCAGCCAGGGCTTCTCCTCCCCTTTGCAAGCCAGAAACAAAACACTCTTCATTCCTGCAGGAGACTCTTGTTCTGTTCCGAAACATGGGATTATACCTGGAAAGATAACATGGACCTTGAGTACCTCCCTTTGACCACGGGAGCTGTGTCTTCCCAAAGCAGCCGCCCAAGAGGAACCCGTGGGCTCAGAGCAGCATTTCTGTCCTGGCTCCGTCGCCATGCTCCCTACAAAAAGCCGCTTTTCTTCCCTCTCCCTCCACTCGCAGCTCTCTGTATTTGGGAGACACCACAAGACCAAATGCAGCAACAGCAGCGATGCCGTCGGGCGCCTGCAGCTGCAGAGCGGCTGCGGTGGTTGTGTGGGGCTGCGGCCGCAGGCAGCAGCTTGGGCGTCGAAGCTCAGGCGGGGGAAGCACGGGGGCGCCTGCAGATACGCCTGGCAGGTACAGTCCTACAGCACGGCCACCTCCCGTGCAAAGGCAGCTCCTGCCCCAGAGGTGTGAGCGGGAAGATGAGAGAAAACAGAAGGACACAACAGGTTGGAAAGCTCCTGGGGCCGCGCAGCGGATACGGGCTGCCGGAGCTGGCAGCAGGCGCGGCTGGGAGCCTCCCGCCAGCTGCTCCGCAGCCCCCCG
>NW_020799133.1:418654-428678 GCF_003259725.1 Athene cunicularia | reverse complement strand
CCGTCGCGGTGCCGCCGGGGCTCAGCGCCCCCGGGGACCGGAGGGAACGGGCCGGGGGCGAGCTCCGGGGAAGGGCGCCTCCACCTGAACGTGTCTTAGGGCAGCAAAAGGGGGTTACGTGAATTTTTTGCTCCCGGCCCTCGGGAGTTACCTTCCCGCGGTGCAGAGTGCTGGGGGGGACCGAGGGCCGGTTAATTTTCTTTTGCAGAATAACTTCCTCCACCAGGCTCCGTCGCACCCGTTATCCGTCTGGGTAGTCGTGCCCGTTTCCTCCCTGTCCCCGCGCGTCCCGGGGAGTGGATCCCGCGCTGTCATCTCCCCCTCCCCGCGTCACTTGGCACCTGACTGGCAGTCGCCGCACCGAGCCCGCTCTTCGAGGCTCCTTCGGCTCAACGGATAAACCATCGCCCTGGCACCCGGCAATTTACAGCCATTCGTCTCCCATCCATCACTCGGAGGCGGTGGGGAGAGGCGGCCCCGCTGCCGTAAGCGATGGGTCCCCATCGCCCGGGGAGCGCTTCCTCCCCACGACCCGCGTTTTGCCCTTTTCCTCTCTCTTCCCACACAATTCTGCTTTCCGTGCGCCGCAAGGACGGTCCCTGGGAGGGGTGGGGGCGGCCTGTCCTCGCTGGGGCCCGGGCGGCTGAAGCAGCACACAAGTTTCTGACAAGTTGTGTTTTATGGAGTACTCGCGGGGTAATTTTGCACGTCCTTGTTTTGTCATTTAGGGCACTTAAAGTGTCATGGAGATTTCACTATCCTAAAAGCTTATCTGTCAGCATCAGTGAGTTATTCCAGTAAAAGGGTTTCATCAACAGCAGCAGGCAAAAAAAAAGACAAAAAAAAAGACACATCTGAAGGTTTGCTATTCCGGGCTGTCTTCAGCCGCTTGAGCCCGCAGAGCTGCACCCTGCCAGCTCCCGTGGCCGGCGGCAGCGGTGCCCCGGCTGGGCTGCCCGTGGCTGCCCCCCATCCCCACGCAGCTCTGCCCGGCGGGCCCGGGGGGTGCTGGGGGTGTCGTGCCCCTGCTGGGGGCTGCAGCGGGAGCCGCTCTCCTGGAGATGTGGCAGAGCTTGGGAACAGGGTGGGAAGAGCACGAGGGTTTCTCTGGGGAAAGTGGGAATCTGCGTGGGCCGCTCTGAGGCCAGGACAAAGCGAGAAGGCCCAGGGGCTGGTTCTCTCTTCGTTTCGGTGGATTTTCCCCGATTTCCGTGGTTCACACCCAGACAGGACAGTGCGGGTGGATGGACGGAGCGAGAGGCGCAGGGCAGAGGAAAGGCGGTTATACTGGACGGACAGACGGACAGGTAACTGTTTGACTCTGCCACTGTGGGAAGCTCGGCCACCTCGTGTCTGGAAAGGCGCTTCCATGTGGAAAAGCGCTGCCAGAACTGCAGGGTCTCTTGTTCTGCCGCCAACAACCTCCCCTTGTGCAGTAAACGGGTTTTGCAGTGCTGTTGGCTGTCTTTGTGCCGCTTTCTGTCCGGCTTTCTGTCCAAGGAGGTGGCTTTACGCAGGTGCTCAACGGCTTCCACCCTGGTGCGTGGCCACCGCGCCGCATTTCATTTCCTTCGGAAACCCAGTGGCAGACTGGATCATCACAAAGTGTTGTATAAACACGCATAAAAGATTTGTTCTAAGCGCAGAAGCAAATAAAAGACTTGATGAGATAGCCTGGGAGCCCAGGGGCACGGTGAGGGGAATCGGAGGGAGATCGCACAAGGGCTATTTGTGACTCGTAGGTAAAATATTTTCCCGTCTGATCAGGGCCGCTGCGGCTCCCCCTTGGCCCAGGGCTTGGGTGGCCCGGCCGGTACCAACCTGCGTCCCTCCCGCCGCCTCAGCAGCTCCCGAAGAGCCTCTCGTGGCCTCCCCTTTGCACGTGCTCTGCGGCAGGAGCGGGACCGTCTGCAGCAGCCCCTGGGCAGAGGGAGGGGACGTCGTCCCCGAGGGGCGCAGCCAGGCTGGAGGGGGCTTTTGCCAGATACAAACAACTCGAACTTGATAGAGCGTAGGGAAAAACGTTGGCTTCTTGCTGGAAGGGGAAGAACAAAATTTTCCCCAACACAGCGGGTTATTTACCCGTAACCCTCTGCTGGGAATCGCGCAGCCTGAGACGCTGCCTGCACCCTGCCTGCTGTGGGAAGGGCCCTGGGGTCCCTCCGCTGCTCGTTTTGGGGGCATTGGGGTTATTTTCTTTGTTTTAACTACTGGATAAAGCTGCTGCCACACCCTTGGGTGGTGCCGGGGGTGGGCGTTCCCCACCGGAGCAATTGCACATTCAGGGCAAGAACGGCTTCGAGACCTGGGTGGAATAAGTGATGCCGGTTTTTAACTTGCTTTAGAATTGTATCAGTAATCCGTGGTTACATTATTAATGTAGTATTAAAAGGACTTGGGGCCTCTCAGCAAATTCCTATTTCAAATAAATAATTACTGGAGCCAAGATAATTTATTAAATTAAATTGAAAAACCCAGGCACACTGTATTTGCCTGCGAGTAATTTTTTCTCAAGCACCACATCCCAAACCGGGCTGTTGTTCCCGTTGCCGTGCCCCCCGGCTGCGGGGGCGCCGGAACACCGATGCGGCGGCCGGCGGGTTCGCAGGACCCGGAGGCCGCAGCCTGGAGGCCCCAGTTCTGCGTTCCACGACTCCAGGGGAGGGCACGGACGGACTTTTCTGAGTCCAGTGGAAGGGGAAGAGACAGAAGCCCGGCCCCCTTTTTACACCCAAAGCGCCTTGGCAGGCAGCGGGGGGATGCGCCGCCCTCCGCGTCCCCTTTGCCTGTCAAAGAAAGGCGGGAGGGAGACGGGAAGGACAAGGTTTGTCTGGTGCCACCGCAGCGCCCGCAGGTGGCACAGAGGAGCAGGAGAAGGGCGTAGGCGGCGCGTGGTCACGCCTGAACCTCCCACCGCGCTTACGCCGGAATCATTTAACACGAACAAGGCGCCGGATGGACGCGGGGGAGCCGAGAGCCTTCCCCTGGCAGAGGGGTTTTACCAGCAGCGCGCACGAGGTCTTGTTGTATCTCGTTTGTTGGTCATTTGTGAGCGAGGCTGTTTCAATCAGTCGGTAATTTTTCATAAAGCACTTTGATTAAATAAATAATGAGACTGCAAGTGCAAAGTGTCATTTTGCTGTTCGAAACCTCCGCGATCGTACGCGTAGTGTTGATGGAGCTTCCAGAGCGTCACGCGTAGAAGCAACGACTCGTGTAACTACGTCTGGACAAGGGAACGGCGTGAAGCTGGGGCGGGGGTTGGCGCTTGCGGGGAGAGGGGTGTCCTCACACTTTCCTCCACCCCAGCCTCTGCACGACTCGTGCCAGAGCGAGAGCTTCGTTTCCAGCACGAAAATAACGCCTGCTTTGGTGGGTTCTAGCTGCGCTTTGCCAAGACGCGTGACAAATTTGTACTAAATCGGAACCTTGGAAGATGCCAACGCATAAAAACAGGAAAGCTATTGCATAATACAGGAAAAGGAGATAAAAATCCTTCATACGGCACGGTTACTTCAGAAGCAAGAATAAACAATATTTTAAAATGTATAAACACAGATGGCATATTTTCCTTAAAAAAAATGTTTTGAGAAAAATAAAAGTCTCTTAAAAAGGAATAAAATATGAAAAGGAGGAGAAGTAGGTCAGAAAGAAGTCAAAGGGAGGGGGGAAGCCCAACAAAACGGCAGTTGACGATCAAGCAGGTTCTGGTGGCCGTGGTGCGGGGCCTGGCAGCTATCGGTGACCCGCGTGGCTCCGAGCTGGATCCAGCACCGGCCCCGGGTGCCGGCGGGCAGGGAACCGGCAGCACCGTGGGCCGGGCACCTCTCCTGGTGCCGGCTGCAGCCCATCGGCCCGCGCAGCCTTTCGGGGCGAGGAGGGCCCGAGGCAGACTGGCCACAAGGCAGAGTGGGGCTGGAGATCCCCTGGGAGCCGCCCGGCCGAGCGGGGTCCGAGCCCACCGGCAGCTACCGGCGCATGGTAAATAAAGCAAGTCCCTCTGAATCGCCTTTGCACCCGGGAGTCAGTGACCAAGGAGAGGGGCCTCTGGGAGACTCATTTATTTGCACCATTAACCATTTTAACAGCTTCTCTCCAATAACAATCATTCCCACGGTGCGAAGAGCAGGTGTTCCAATAACAAGAGTGATGGAGAAGCGCGGCACGGTCATTATTATTATTAATACCCATCATAAAAATGAACCAGGGAGGGGTGCACCCCATGTGCTCTGTGACACCCTCTGGTGTCCGGACCGGCAGCTCTGTTCTCTGGGCCAGCTCGCCGGAGGTTGGCCAGTACCCGTGGCCAAGAGGCAAGACGCCGGCTGCGAAGGGGCGGCATGAAAAGCACCGCAGGGACTCGACTGCACCCGCACGTGCTGCACGGCAGGAGATCTGCGCTCCAGAAAAACACTTTTAGGACTTCAAAATACGAAAAATGGCTTAAACGTTCGAAAGATGTGCTCAGGTGACAGCTGCCCCCGTGCGAGCGGAGCCTCCGTGTGAAAAGCCAGCTGAAGGCGCTCGTGCCTTCGCTTTCTGTGTGGAGTAAATGCTGGCGTAGGGGTGAATTATCTCACAGCAAAGCCTCTGCAGTCAGAGATTCATCGATTCCAGCCATAAAAATAAAAGTGCGTTTTGCTGGTGTTAATCTAAACCTATGGCTACATCCTTGGGAGGAACAAACAGGTCCGTGCTTGGAGAAAGCGGCGCTGAGGCTCGAGCACCCTCGCTCCTGGGCCAGGCGAGGCCGCAGGGGGACCTGGGGAGCTCCAGCAGGGACGGGGATGCGACGCCGGGAGAGTCAGAAACTGAGCGGAGAAACGGGGATTTGAAACAACACACACCTGCGTCATGGTGGGGGTGGTTACGCACTGGAACACTTCAGCTAAGGAAGCGATGAGTTCACCAGTGTCTGCTGTCCTCACGCGGGGGCTCGGCGGGTTCCCAGATGAGCTGTCACTCAGGGATGTTATTGGACTCCAGTGCTCAAGGAAGCTGTAGGATGAGTAAGTCCCACTGCCAGCAGCTCGAGAGGGTGAAATTCCCAGAATCACCTCAGCTGGAAAAGCCCTCGCAGCTCCTCCAGCCCAACCATGACCCTCACCCGGACCCTTCCCAGCTCCCCCAGATCCCTCAGCGCTGGCTCAGCCCGACTCTTCAACCCCCCCAGGGATCCCGGGGACTCCCCCCTGCCCTGGGCAGCCCAACAGCCCCTTCTGCACAGATATCCTTCCTGATATCCCGCCTATCCTGACCCGTGTTCAGTGGATCAGAGGGGACAATCACAGCAGCTCCTCGGCCTCAAAGCCTGGAAATATTCACCCTCCTGGTATTTGTGTCCCTGCTGGCGCTCAGGTGAGAAGGTTGTAGTGTTGGGAAGCAAACTGTGCCGCCGCAGGGACCCATTCAGGTTTTGGCTGTGGGTGGGGTGGGGCCGGGTGGTGCAGCTGAGCCTTCCTCGGGAACCTGCCCCACGGCGGGGCCACGCTGCTCCCCGCTTGGGCTGCGGGCTTAAGGTCTGACGTCTGTTGCCTCCGGAAGAAGAGGGAGGCAGCGGCCACACTCGCAGCGGCACGGGGGCCGCGCTGCCCAACTGCAGCCCGTTTCCAAACGGGGCGCTGGCACGCGGCGCTCCGGCCGTTCCTGGGTACCAGAAAGGGTTTCCCCGAGCATTTTCTCATGCCAAGCCACAAGGGGCTGGTTCAGGCTGCAGCGTGCGCGAGCAGGAAAGAAAAGCCGTGAGGAAAGAGCAGCTTTCAACAGAACTGTTTTTATTGTGCAGTGAAAGACTGCGCCTAGGGCCGGAGCAGGAGGAGTACGGAACAGCCGGTTTTACCTAGCACGAGACGCTGCCGAGGCTCGAGTGTCGATCCCTTGCTGAGGCAGAGCAGCAGCAGGAACTCGGGCTCCCGTCTGCGTTTAACAGCTGTTAAGGAACACGGTAACGGAGGGGGGCGGCTTCTCGAGAGACCGGCCAACGGAAAAGAACCAGGAGACACATCTAGGAGGTGCTGCGGGACGGCGAGGTCAGACAAGGAATCAGCTGGCAGCTTTATCGCTTTCCCCGTTCTCTATTAGTTTCCTTTTCTTTTCATCCGTTTTCCTCTTGAAGATGCTGTCTCTGTAGAACTGAAGCTCTTTGATGCTTTCCCTGATGTCATCAAGCGCTCTGAAAGAGAATTAAGGAGGGTTTCAAGAGGCCTGTGCACCTCTTCAGCTCCTCCAGCGCTTCCGAGAGACTCCAGCCTGTGCGAACCAAACCCGGACCCGCACGGGCCAGGCAGCTGCCAGAAATAAAACAGCCCTCGCTATCCTTGGCTACAGGGGAAGCAGTAAAAGACCACCAGCACCAACACGCTGGGGAGAAACGCACAGCTCGTGAGTTTGTGTCACCATGGGCCACGGAAGCTCCTGGAAGGCAACAGGTTTGACACCTTCAGCTGTTAAAGGCAGTTCAGGGCGAGAGGGGCTGTGTCAGTGCTGCCAGACAGGCCCCCGGGCTTGAACGGCAGAGAATCCCCACAGAAGCAGGAACTGGTGACTCTCTGGTTTTAATAACCGCTCTCCCTCCACTACCTGGGTTCACAGGGGGCAACACGCCCGTACAAAGGCAGCGGAAACGCCGTGTCCTGCTCCTGGGAGCGCGGCTCCTGCGGGACAAGCCCTGCTCGGTGACAGACCCAAGCAGCCGCCTCACCTGTGAGAAGCCGCCTTCTTTGGTGCAAACTCGTATTCTTCCGGGTACCAGCGTCTGTAAGCGGAAGAAAGAGCTACTTGTAAAAGGGAACTGGGGTTCCGTGACACTCTGGCGGCTGCGGCGCGTCTGTTACAACCGCTGAGAGGATTCCAGCTTCGCTGGTGTCCAGAGAAGCCCCAAGCCCTGAGCCAGCGAGCTGCAGGCTCTGGAGCACAACGCGGCTCGTTCTATGCATCCCCCGAGCAGGGGAGAGGAAAGGAGGGGGCTGGGGGCAGTTTGAGGAGCGCGAGCCTCAGCGCGGCAGCCCCGGCTGCCCGAGATGATCCTTCCCGGGAGCGTCGCGGGGGGAACACTCACCGGCAAAGCTCTTTGACAGTGCTCACATCGATGATCCGGTAATGAAGATGCCTCATGAACTGAGGCATGTATTTGTCAAGGAATTTCTTATCTGCATGAACAGAGTTACCTACAAAGACACAAAACAAGATGTTTCTTCAAAGACATGACGAAGCTGCTACGAACGACACGGGCCCGCGAAGCAGCTGAGCGAGTGGGGGAAAGATCACAGGGCACAGAAAGCTGTTCAGAAGCGGCTCCTTTATCCCGTTTTCTAGTAAATATGATTGCGAAGGCTTGTCAGATTGTCACTGCGGGATCACACGACGCTTAAATACGTAATCCCGTGTTAATACGCGGGGATCTCAGCTGCCAGCGGCCAGGCCGCCCGCCCCGGGTGTGAACACAACAAAGAGCCGAGGATCCCCGGCACAAGATCTGCCCGTGGGAACCCGCAGAAGGGTGACACCGCCACCAGACCTCTCCGGACCCAAGAGGCTCTGCCCCGCCTGCTCAACCGCAGACGACCGAGGCGTCCCCGCGCCAGCTGCACAGGGCGAGACTCATCGGAGAGAGGGAACGTGTGTTACCTGCGAGAGGACAGAGACCCGGGGGGGTCTGCTGCCGTACGAAGGACAGGAACTCGTACTCCGCTTGCTGCAAGGAGATTTTACTCTCCTTCACAGCCTTTGTAAGGCCAGACTGCAAGAGAAGAGCCACCCGTCAGGAACCAGAAACACGCTGCCACGAAAGGTGCCTGCTAAACGCTGAGCAGCACAAGGTCAACCCTTGGGTACTGTCTGCTCCCCGGCGTGCCCCGCAGCGCTGCCCGAGCTCCGTGTGCCAACGTTCTGGGCCCCTTCTCGCCCCGGACGCCTCCAGCACCCAGCCGGACCGACGGTGGGGAAGTGAAAGCCCCCCTTGGGCAAAGGCGAGCGCAGCCCCGGCCCCCCCAGCGCTGACCTGCCGGTGCCTCTGGGCCGGGTTTTCTCTCTCCCCACCACTGCCCTTCAGGGGTTCCTCCCAATTCCCGAGACCTCCTTAAGTCACCCATACGCATGTGACCCGGGTTCCTCCATTTATTTTAAAGAGAGGCAGTTGCCTCCCCAGCACAGAGCAGTGGGTATAAACAAACAGAAACCATCAGGATCCTGCCTCAAGGGTTTATCAAGATTCCTCAAATCAGAAAAAGTTCCTTCCTCCTTTTTTTTTTTTTTAACAGTTAAATGTCAAATCTGCTCCAAGTGTTCTCAGTGATTTATTTCCATCTGGCTAACGCTATATATTTCCATGACTGTGTCGCAAAAATCTACTTGACAGATCCAAGTGGTGGTTAAAAAATTCATTATGTAGCTGCATTTTCATCTATATTCTAATTGCTTCTCTTTTCTTAGTCAATTAAAAATAAGTAGCTCCTCAGGAGCAGCGATAACGTATGCTACCATCTTCAATTCACTCGTGAACCGAAGCAGAGTTGGAGTCCTCAGCTGGAGAAGGGGAAAAGCACCCATCACAGTAAATTAATATTAATTTTCCAAACTCTTGCTAATCCTTCCCGGGGAGAGTAAGATGCCAAAGGGGGGAGGAGGGAAGGGGTTATGGGTGTCTGAAAACTTCAGCCCTTAATTGAAAACTAACTCGAATTTCAATTCATAATCAGGGACTGGAAAAATCCATTCGCTTTTTTGCTACTGGCAAGGAGGAAGCTTTCTTCAGTGCCTGAAAGAACTTAAAATAATCTCTTGCTGCAAAAGTTAAGCTTTCAGCAAAAAAATACACAAGGCTTACAGCACCGAGGGGACAGACAAAAATAACAATCCGATGTTTACACTAAACCGGTCTGTTTCATTCTCCAAATATCTGAATTTGGAGTGATAAATTTGCATTTTGTCAGCTCTGGACTATTCTACATTGATCTTGCACCTGCTCTTACGGGGACTTTAAGTCACGTCTTTCCCTTCTCCAGTGGAATTATTCTTTGAATTTTCTTAGGCAACGCGGGCCAGGCTTCGCCAGAGGAGCCGGGAGCAGAGCCCGTGCAGCCCGGCCCAGAGCCAGGGCTCCCGCAGAGCCAGGCCGCGGCCGACACCTCGCCCAGCCAGACCCAGCTCCTTCGCCTGATGCCCAGAGACACGGTGCTGAGCCTCTGAACTGGCGGCACGGACCGGCCCTTCCCAGGCCCGTCGCCCTGAGTCTCATCCTGCCAGCAGCTCTCCCGTGAGCTCCGTCCGCGAGCGGTTGGCCTGGGCAGATGCTTCTGGCTCCCACGTCAGAAAGCAGCTTCCAGCACTGTTCAAACTTATTAAAAACTGGGCTACAAAGCAAAGGCGGCTTTGGGGCAGTCTTGCTGCCGAGATATGGGATGAAGGCTAAACATACGCGCACACTCCCTGCAGCTGCACCACAGCTGACCCGTGAGACCTCAGGCAAAACCTCACGCATCAGCTCCTCGGTACAAAATAAGGGTGATACTTCCTGTCTCCCACTCTTTATCTCCTGTTTGATTGCAAACTGCTCGGCAGGGGAGTTGTCCCTTTTCAGGTAACTGTACTGCAACTACTAATTCTGAATTATACGTCACTCTCATCACTGTAAAGAGAAACTGCAGCCCGACTGCTCGAAGAGGGTTACCTTCCCGTGATGCTCCTTGCACCACTCAGACATGCTGTCCAGCAGCTCGTCGGGCTGATTAATAATCAAGTTGGGGCCCTGGCGGGAAGAGAAGACAACGGTAATGAGAAAAAGTTTAGTACGAAGCAGTTTGAGGCCTGAGCCGCCGCGCACAACTGCCCCGCCAGTCAGGGTGGCAGACGCTGCCGTCCGGAGGAGCAACGCGGCGCCTCAGTCCCGCAGAGCAACGGCCCCGGCCCCGCGCCCCCGTGTTGGAGCAGCAGGTGCCAGCGTGGCCGGGGAAGGGGCTACCCCAAAGCCGCCCGGGCCGGGCCCGACGGGTCTTTTTTCCAGCGTCCCCTGGAAGCAGAAAGCGGC
>NW_020799133.1:415744-418604 GCF_003259725.1 Athene cunicularia | reverse complement strand
CGGGGGATGCCGGGAGCTGTAGGCGCGGGGGACGTCGGGAGCCGCGGCCTGGCCCGCCCGCCGATAAAACCGGATCCCCTGGGCCGAAACGAGGAAGGTTCACCCGCGGCTGCGCCCCGGGAGGATTTCATCCTCCTCTCCGAGACGAGGAACATTTAAAACTCCCGTAAAAACGGCGGCGAAACATTTCAGCTGCCGGGAAGCCCCGGGCATGCCGCGGCCCCTCCGAGGGGGAGCTGCCCTCCCCTGCCTCGGCAACGCCACCGGCCGCTCCCGCAGGAACTCAGATGTCGGGCTCTTTCTCCGCCAAAAGCCCCGAGGTGCGGCTTTAGGAGGACTATGCTGCGATGTTTTATAAACATTAAAAGGTAACCGACAGGTTTAGTTTTGTGGGGTTTTTCTTTTTTTATGTGTTTTATATTCTGTAAGAAACATGGAGCTTTTCTGGCTGTCAAGTTCATTAAAAGGGCGCTAATGCCACGACAGGTGCCACTTGGCCTCCCTGTAGCTCTCCCTGCGGTAGTCGTAGTCGTGGCTCCAGCCGTCCCGGTGCCTGTCCTCATAGCTGGGCTCCTCCCGGCCCGCCCTGTAGTGATGCTCGGCGCTGGCATCGCTGTACTCCTCCCTCTTGGCGCGGCCGTGGTCGTGGCCCCGCTCCCCGAAGCGCGGCTCGCGGCCAAAGTGCCTGCTGTCGGGGTGGTAGGGGTGGGCGCTCAGCCGGCCCTTGCGCAGCGCTGGGGTCTCGGGGCGCCGCAGCCCCGGGGGAGCTGGTGAGGGGTGGAAGGTGTGAGGAGCGTGCTGGTAGCCGGGTGGGGTGAAGCCGGGCGGCTCGTGCTTCCCTGCGAAGTGAGGCTGCTGCTGCCACCCGGCGCTGCTCATCTGCAAAGAGAAGAGGAGAAGGGCCAGTGGGCGCAGGGCACTCCAAGAGCAGGTCCCCGCAGCCTCTCGGGACCGTTACAGGAGACGGGGACTCCGAGCGAGAGGCAGCTCTGAGGCGCGTCGTCCACCAGCCGCGGGCGGCTGTGGGGTCGAACAGGCTCACAGCGTACCACCGCTTGTCTCTGAAGGTTCTCGGCTGACGGCAGAGACCGCTGCACCGGTGAGAACCCTGCTGCTACCGTCCCTTCAGCGCTCCTGTCGTATCTGCAGGAAGAAGCAATTAGGAATTTTAGCCTTAAACTCGAGACTATTGCTACCCGAGGAGCGTTTGCGGCCTCGTCGCGTTTCTCCCGTTACAAAGGAAACAACCGGCCAAGCTCCCGCTACCGCGGTCAGAAACTTGGTGCGGACGCGCCGGCATCGCACGTTTGGCAGTGCTCTCCCCGCTTCTCCTCAGCGGATCTTTTCTGCCCTTGCATGGAAACACAACCCTTCTCTTTTACCATTAGGGTTTCAGGCACCAGGAAGGGTACCGAGGGCACTAGGAGTTCAAGTGCTTGCTCCGCAGGGAAGAAAAACCAAAGCGAAAAGAGGCAGGGACACAGCAAACTGTGCAAATGCCACTTCCTACTGCGACCCGCGCGTGTCCCCGCGGCACAGGCTGCCGGGGCTCGTACCTGCTGCAGCTCGAGGCCGGATGCGGTGTGCCAGACGGGCTAGTGTTGGCAGCTCCGTGTGGGGAACAAGAAGGATTCCCGTCCTGAGAGGCGTGACTGCTCCCTGAAGGGAAACAAAACATTTCACAAGACCAACAAACACGAGTTAGGGGACCTTGGGTACGAAGTGAACTTGAGCTGCCATGTGCTTAACAAGCTGTCGAGTTTAGTCAGTGACCTGCAGAAACGCCCAGTCCCGTCTCCAAAAGGAGACGCCGCAACAAGCGGGAATGATGCAATTGGGTGGCGATATTCTGACCGACCGACACCAGGCACAGCTTTTACTGCTCACCTGATGGTGTACAACAGCTTTCAAGGGTACAAATGAATAATCCAGAAAGAAAAACCCAAGGGAGGACTTGGCTCAGGGATTAACGTGGCCGTAACTGAGCGAAATGTCCCCTGCTGAAGCACAGGGACAAGAGCATCAACACCATCCTTCCCTGAAATCATCACCTCCTGGGGAAGCGAGCGTTTGGTGAGAACCACGTGTGATTAACCCAATTAAAGACAAATCTGTCACGTGCTGACAGCAGTTTTGCTTTCTCTCTAGTAACCGGGTTATTTGACGTTTCTTTGAGCAGGTACCTGATCGGAACTGAATTTTGATGGGCCTTCCGTACAGCTTGATCCCGTTGAGCAGGCTCAACCCGTAAGGGACAGACTCTTCATGTTTGAAGTTCACAAACGCGAACTGCTTGGGTCTGCCGTCTCTGTCCTTGGGGATTTTAACCTTAATTACCGGCCCGGCCTGCGCACCGAGAAATAAAAAGGCGGTAAATCAAAACGGCCCCGCTTGGGGCGACAGTGGCCCCGCGGAAGTTTTTCCCTCGGCGGCCGCCGTACCCCAGCTCGAGCCCGCCCCAAAATGGCGGTGGCCGTACCCTCGTTCGAGCCCGCCCCAAAATGGCGGTGGCCGTACCCTCGTTCGAGCCCGCCCCAAAATGGCGGTGGCCGTACCCTCGTTCGAGCCCGCCCCAAAATGGCGGTGGCCGTACCCTCGTTCGAGCCCGCCCCAAAATGGCGGTGGCCGTACCCTCGTTCGAGCCCGCCCCAAAATGGCGGTGGCCGTACCCTCGTTCGAGCCCGCCCCAAAATGGCGGTGGCCGTACCCTCGTTCGAGCCCGCCCCAAAATGGCGGTGGCCGTACCCTCGTTCGAGCCCGCCCCAAAATGGCGGTGGCCGTACCCTCGTTCGAGCCCGCCCCAAAATGGCGGTGGCCGTACCCTCGTTCGAGCCCGCCCCAAAATGGCGGTGGCCGTACC
>NW_020799133.1:412385-415694 GCF_003259725.1 Athene cunicularia | reverse complement strand
CGCTTGCTCCGCGCGCGCCGTGCCCGGGCCAGCGGGGCCGAACGTGGCCGCTGCCGGGGACCCGCAGGAGGTGCCGACGGGTTTAGGCGTTGCCTGTTGCAGGCTCACACGGCTCAGACCTGAAAAAACGTGCGAGGAGAGAACAGGGGACTCTGTCAGGGTTTTCCCAGGCTTGCTCTTTGGATTCTGTTTGTCCTTTTTTTCCCTTTTCGTGTTACTATTTTACGCTCCTTTTGTTCTTCAAAGAAGCAAAATAGAAAACCAGACAGTTTTTTGCTTTGTTGGGCAAAACACATTCTTCAGCTCCCTATTTTCACTCTCAATGTGCAGGCACTCTACTGCAGAAACTTCAACCAGTTCCACTCTGGAGGCAAAATGAGCGACTAGTCCTCGTATGGAGCTCGTGCCTCGCACCTCTTCCTCGGCCTTCTGGGTTACTACTCAGCTTTCTGGGTTACTCCATGGGGCTGTAGAAACCCCGTGTCCCCCAGCTGGAGGCTCCAGTTTGGCTTTCCCGTGCTGTACAGGAGCCCGGTGGTGGCTCAGCCCTCTCGCCCGTCGCATTCCTGCATCCCGCCGTGGTCGCAGGTGTTGGCCGCGCCTTCCCTCTCCCCCCACTGTGCTCCTGCTCCTTCACTTGTTCAGCGGGAACATGTGTAATGGGTAGTAATGTGGTAACGGGAGGCTCGATCCAAAAATTCCCCGCAGCTGGCGAGCAGGAACCTGCAACTCCACCCAAGGGTGCAGGGATCAGTCGGACGAAGCCGTTGGAGATGACGGGTCTTTCTGTGGAGGGCCCGGGTCGGGGCAGCCGCGGCGGTGGCGGCACTCCTCACCCCACGCGGGGTTCCCGTTAGGGCCACTGGACGCTGAGCGGCGGCTGTACGGAGGGGGAGAGGTGCCGGCCAGAGAAGCAGCTGCTGAGCGAAATGAGCTCCAGCCGCTGCTCTGGCTTCGCCTTCAGTAATTCACCCCCGATGAGAGCAGGAGGGAGGGAAGGACGGGGCTGGGGGGGCAGCTTCCTTCTCTCTCTGCCCTCTCTGTCGCAGGGGCCGCATCCTGCTCTCAAAGGTGGCACAGGCCAGGAGAGAGCTGAGCTGGTCGTGGCCCGAGTCAGCGTCCTCCCGGCACGCGTCCAACCTGCACCCAGCCTCGCCACCTTCGGTGCCACCGCTATTTCTGTTGGCGAGCGGCAGGCAGAGCCGCCCCACCTGCGAGTGGGGAAAGGCTTTCGATGCCTCCTGGCAGGTTGCGACAGAAGGGTAATTGTAGCTACAAACTTCTCCATGAAGGGAATCATTGTGCTTTTTAAACAGACCATAAAAATCCCCGGCGATGCCGATGTTCGAACAGTTAAACAGCGATTAAAGACGCCAGCGCTACAAGACCTGGGCATGTTATTTCCAGAGAACATGTCAGCAGCTGCTGAATTCCTGCGTTTACTGCGCCGCGCTGGCAGGCTCGGAGGTCTTTACGGAAGCGGTGGCGTTATATTCAGCGTTAACTAGCGAGCCTCGCAGCTCCTGAGCTGCCTCCCAGGAGCCTCTGCTTTTCAGCCCCGTTTCTCGGAGCTGGGTGACGAGGCTGTTCCCGGTGCTTGCGGCGGCGCCGGGACCCGCGGTGCTGGCGCAGGGTGTCGCGGTGCGGCGGGGACACTCACGCCAGGCGGGGCTGGCGCTGGCGGGGTCACGTACAACCCCCCGTAATAACTGCAGTAAGTCCATAGCGGTGCCAGTGTTCCCCTACAGCCCTAAAGACTTCACTGGGATTTTCTTTAATTAGGTTTTCTTTAATTAGGTTCTTACCCAGAAACTACAAGGCGATGGGACAGGGTGGAGGCCGAACCCCTCCGGCTCCTCGCTGGGTGCTGCGGAGCTGCTGTGGCAGCTGGCGACCAGGACTCGTTTCCACCTTTGACTCCGTCCCAGGCTGTAGCACTCGCTCTTCCTTTCGGCCAGCCTCGTCTCTCGGAAGGATTACGGTTTGTGGCAGGGCTCTGTGTACATCCAGTGAGAAAATTCCCTATTTCCATATTTATTCTCGCTCTTGAACCAAAACTGCCCAAAACTTTTCAGGTGGAACACACGAGATTAGGCCAGAACCCAGAAACAGGTCTGGGTTCGCACAATCCCGCTGCCTTTGCGGCCAAAATTTTTCCCGTAAGGATGGATTTTGGCTCCAAGGAAGCACATCAGAGCTGAAGGAGGGGGGCTCCTCAGCAGCTCTGCTCTGACTCGGGGGTGGCAGGGGAGGGGCTGGGGTGCAATTTCTGTTTTGGGGGTTCCCCCGAGCCAGGGCTGCCGGGGCGCAGCCGGAGCATCGAGATCGCGCTGCAGAAATCCCAGCCCACAGACACTGTTCGAGCACTCGTGCATTTATTTGCTTTCAGCTACAGAGGCAAGAGGCTGCGGGTTGCACCCTTGGGGCTCTTGGTGAGCAGAGACGCTGCTGTTTTCCTGCCCAGGGCCCCGCGTTACCCGGTGCCGGGGTCCCACCTGCGCGCCACGAGGCTCAGCACGGCGTCGCAGTCTGTGCGGGCGTCACCGGGCGGGTGCGGCTGGACCTCGCTGAACCTCACGTCAAAGCCCGCGGCCCCCACGGCCTCCTCCACGTCGCTCCTCTCCAGGTAGAGGCAGGAGAAAACCTGGTTGCCAAAGGCGTAGTAGGTCTCCCGGAGGACGGTCAGCAGCACCAAGTGCCCCCCCGGCTTGACGAGAGCCCCGATGTTCCGCAGGGCGCCGCGGAAGGTGGCCAGGTCCTTGCAGGCGCCCTCCAGGCAGAGGGTGGAGAGGAGGCAGTCGGCGGGAGGCAGGGACACGGGCTCTGTGGGGTTGGCTCTGGTCACGTCGCACTTCAGAACCTGCCTCACCTTCTTCCTCACGTTCTCCTCTTTCTCGGCCCACTTCTCCCTAGCGAGGAAATAAATAATTAACCGAAGGCTCGTTACGTGCGTGGCTGCGGGTGGCCGAAGCCGCCCTCACCTGTCCCCCTCCAGCTCACAGACGTATTTCACCACCGGGCTCCAGTCAAAGGCTCCCGCTTCGTTCTTCAGCCACCTCTGCAGCTCCCGGCGGTTCTGGTCCGTGTAGTCCAGGGCCAGGATCTCCTGGAAGCGCTCGCAGGCCGACAGGAGCTGGTAGATGGTGGGGCCGCACCCGACGTCGACCAGGGTCTGGCCGCTCAGCCCCTCTGGTGCGGGGGTCGGGGGAAGCCCCTCGCAGTCAGGACGGAGACGGTGCCCAGGACAGCGGCGTCCTGCGCCGACCCCGACCCCGACACGCCCTCCCAGGTGCCGCGGCCCCCCAGCCC
>NW_020799133.1:408543-412335 GCF_003259725.1 Athene cunicularia | reverse complement strand
GTTTGTCGTGGGTTTTGAGGTTTTTCTTGGTGAACTGCAATTTCCCCTCCTCGCCCCAAAAACCAGAATATTCCCAGCCTTTTGCCCTGAGCTGGCCCCAGGCCCTGCGCCCCGGCCCGGTGCCTGAGGGGGGTCCCCGCAGCCCCTCGGCCGCGGTGCCGGGAGGGGACGCGATGGCGGCCGCCTCCTTCGCTGTCGCTGCCACGAAGAGGCAGCAGAGCCCCGCGCTTGTGGCGCAGCCGGTCCCCGCAGCACCGCGGCCTCTTCCCGCTCGCCCAGCAGGAGCCGAAATGATCAAACGGGTTTAGGCTCATTACCACCTCCGAACCTCTATAATTGGCCTTTGCTTTTTTAAAGATCCATCATTAGCAGTGACAGGCGGACGAGCCGCCGTATCATCCTCAAACTAATAAGCGTGGTTTCGGATCCCGAGGTGACTTTGCCTAACGAACGCCGCTCGCCGAACCGCGTGCGCGGCCAGGTCTGCTGATGTGAAACCAGCTGCCGAAGACATGAAGCGTGAAAGGGATGTCAGCTTGAAAGATGAACACGTTAAAGAGGTTTGGCTTCTGAGAGCAAAGCCAACAACAAGCGCTCCCTGCTACTCTGGCGCCGACACCCCGGCTAAAACGGCCTCTACAGCCACCGGCCCTGCCAGCGCCCCTCTGGCCGCGGCACGCGGGCCTGGGGGTGTCGTTGCCGCGGGGTGTCAGCCCCAAAGCAGACACGGCCGCTCCCCACCGTGCGGCTGGAAGCCCAAAGGTAAATCCTGTTGCTGCCAGGGGTTTTGTCCCTGATGCCTGAAATCTCGGTGCTGTCACAGGAACGGGAGACGGGGAGGAGGTGAATTTGCCCCCCCATTAAATCCTGGGCCTCGAGGAACCACCTGAGGTGCTGCCACCCCGTCTCACCCCCACACACACGTGCCGGGCTGCGAGGGGACGCCCTCACGGAAGGGAAGGTGCCAGCAGCAAAGCTGATACCAACGTTTAAAATCCAGCGACACTTCGGTCCGTGCCCCCAGGGAGAGTGCTGGGGTGGGAAGGGGCAGCAACACCCCCTGCCAGCCCCGAATCGCGCTCCTGCGGAGCCCCGTTCTCACTCCTCGTGCCAGATTTACATTTTTCCTGAGGATTGCTTGGCTCCCGGGGGCTGGGGAGACGTGTCCGATGAGAGCCACCGATCAAATCCGAGTCGTCACCCACGACTCGCTGCGGTCGGCTCCGTGCTGAGCATCCCTGCGGTCGCAGCGGGGCTGGGAGAGCAGCCTGAGCACTGCGGCCGAGCCCAAACGCACGTGCCCTGGCCAGGCGCTGGATTTCGCGTTTCTGAGGTGCTGGGCTGAGGCGTACGTGGGGCTCTGGCTGGTGTCTGGTGCCGATTGCCAGCGCAGCGCTTGTGCTCCGGTCCGTAGAGGCTGTTTTCACTCATCGAACGACGTGATTTGGGGATAAAAGGATAAAGCGTCTGCACCCGGAGCGCCCCGGGGTGTTCCTGAGCGGGAGGGGGGAGAACCTCGGGGCTCCACAGGCCTTGCTGCTGCCCAGGCCGCCAGCCCAGCACTCCCTGCTCCTGGGGATGCAAAGCCCGTCTCTGCAGCCCCCAAGCCCGGAGCAGCCCCCGAACGGCTCTGCCGCTCCGGCTTTCCATCTCCATTGAAACCTCGGCTCCAGACGTCTGATTTCCATTTTCCCCCGTACTTTTAGTTCAATCAAAGTGTGTGATTAGGGCTCTGCGGGCTCCATTGTCATCTCTACCTAAGTGCTTCTCTGATTGATATAAACAGCATTTCGATATTTACACTGTGCAACGTATCGCTCTGCTTACTTTCCTGGATAATGCACGAAATCTGCCATTACCACGAGGAAAAACAACACAAAAAAAGAAGTCCCTGCAGAAAGCTGCCGGGAGGGGAGGAGGGGAGAGCAGCGCCGATGTCCTGATGGGCCAGGGCTGTGCCCCGTCACCCTGAGGAGCAGCACCTGGGGCTCGTCCCATCACCTGGGCACCTTATATAGGGGGGTGGGAGCAGAGGGGGGATCTTAGCACCTGCAGCATCTCGGAGAGTTGTGCTGGAAGCGGCTGGTCTGTGCCCTGAGTGCTGGATCAGCTCCAGGCTTGGCCTGGCTTTAAGTCTCAGCAGCCTCAGGGCTGGTCCTGAGCCTGGAGCTCGGCCCTGGCATCTCCAGGGCCCCGCAGCGTGCTCCAGTGCCCATCCCACCCTCCTGCCACGTCCTCGCCCCGGAGAGAGGTAAGCGAGAGGCCGGGGCAGCCTCGAGCGGCGCAGGGTGCCTGGGGAGGGAGGTGAGCTCTGAGGGGGCGAACAAAAGCAGCCGGTGCTCTGGGCTTGTTACTGCCCTGAGCTCCAGAAGCTGCTCTCCTCCGTGTCTGCGGGACTGTGTGTAAAGTCAGCACCTGACGAACGAATCTTCCTCGTCTGAGATACTGTTTGGGGAGGGAAGCAGAAGTTCCTTTTGATGAAAATGCTGGTTATTTGAAAAAAGCGGAGGCAATTGTGCTTTTTAAAGGAGGAAATGCACTTGCTGTCTGAAATGCAACAGTTCCTCGGGGCTTTTTGCAAACTCCCCAACTCCCTCTCGCGAGCGTCGTTTGGCTTCCCCAGGTGGAAGCTCCTGTGTGCGGGTCTGCAGAGGTGGAGCGGGGGCAAGGCGGGGTTCCTGGGGTACCCGCGGGCACTGGGGCTTGTTGGGGAGCTCGTCAGAAGCTGTTGGTTGTTTCAGTTGCTGCAGAAAACAAAGTTTTTTCCTGTATTTTACTTGGTCAGAAGCGTTGTGCTTCAAGTTTCCCGTTGGACTTGGAGGAATAACCCCGACTGCGGCGCCGTTCCCTCTGCCCCCTCCTCCCAGGGGCAGAAGCAGGCGCGGATGCTCGGCTGATTTTCTCAGTTGCGTGTGCTTCGATATGATTTTAGTTAAATTACACATAATTAATAAACGGGTGAGCTGCTGGGATCCTGCCCCAGGTCTCACCCTGTGGCTTTTGCTTCCCGAGAGGCTCCTGCCCGCAGCAGGGCTGGGGCACAGCGCCGGGAACAAAAGACGCCTCTTCCTCCGCGTGGTGCAGAGGATCCCGAACAAAAGGTTCACGTTCCCCGCGCACTTCTCTTTCTTCCTCTCACTCGCCTTTCTTTTCTCCTGCTCTTCGATGGAGATTTAAACAGGTCTCTTTTGGGTTTGAATTTCTCTGTGCTGCAAGAAGAAACTAGCAATTAACTATTATAAGGCTGTTTTACAGTCCTGTGGAAACCCTTGCCATCCACTTGGTTTTAAATGGGTATATCTTTTATTCCTAGTTTTCGGGAGTGTAAAACTTTACAGCATTTGCTGCAAACCTTCATACTTTGCTTTGCAGTTTATTGCTCCCTCTGCAGATATATCTTACTCATAAATAAGGCTTTCATCTCTGCAGGACTGGTGTAGGAGCTGCAGTGCCTCTGAGCAGCTTCATTAATGGGACTTTGCCTCGAAATCTGGGCAGGATTCATCTCGCAGCCCGGCCTCGCCTTGGCCCGGCGGCGCAGAGCTCCACGGAAGCGCCATGGCAGCGGCAGGCTGCTCGGCCGGGCGATTCACACCCCGGGCAGCGAGTCCCTGTGGCTCTGGGGCCGCGGAAGGTGGCCCTGGAGTGGGGTGTGAGCTGGGTCCCGGCGCCGGGGGGCTCTGGGTGCGGAGGTGCTGCAGCCGCGGAGCACGGGGAAGGGGAACGGGCGCCCCGAGCTGGGCTGGTCAGGACAGTCCCGCTGCGCGTCCGAGGGGCGAAGGCACCCAGGGC
>NW_020799133.1:404965-407477 GCF_003259725.1 Athene cunicularia | reverse complement strand
GGAACAGGTGGGCTGCGCGCGTCTCCGGGGCCCCACTAATTCACAGGGAATAAATTAATGACGGAACGGGGACAAAGTCCTATTCTGGGTGCAGGTGACTGAGCAATTCCCTTCTGGCGGGCGGAGGGGGGAGGGAGGGAGACCTGTCATCGTCTGACTGCGTTTGATTTTATTGTCTGAGGCAGCCTTAAAGGTATCCTGCGTTCAGCGCTGGCTTTGCTCTTGCTCGGGCTTTGGGAAGCGGAGCTGAGCCTCGCCTAAAATAACGAGCGCCTCTGCTAATTACATGAGGCCGCCTGTTTGCAACACGGGCTGTCTCTTGCATCTTCCCCATAAAGGAACCGAAGGTTTCCTTTGCTCCCGGAGAGACGGGAGATGATCTGAGCTAATGACACCAGCCCCGTCAGTAGAAGGTGTAAAGCCCAGTCCCGGCCTTTGCACCGGCTGGGGTGGCTCGGGGGGCAGGAGCAGGCCCTGGCAGGGAGGGGCGGCTTCCCCGGCCCCCTCCCCTTGTCACTTGTGTCCCACCTGCCTCCGGGAACCAGACGTGGTGCTGTCTGGGGGGAAGGTGTGGCTGAAAGGGTGCTTGGTAAGGAGCCGTCCAAAAACACCAGGAAAAGGGAAAAATACAGGCATGGCACTTTATTAAATGATCTGTATCACAAGCTTCCGTTCCCCACAGACTCACCGGCCGGGCTTTGCCTGTCTGTGCCGACTTTGCAGGGTTCCCGAGCTGGCCTTTGGCAAAGCGATGTCGTGTCTGTGGCGTCCAGCCCAGGTTGTCCCCGGCAGCCGCGCTCCCAGGGTTCTCTTCAGCCTGCGACTCGCCTGGCAGGGGGAAGGTTAACGAACGCCTGCTGTGTCCCGCGAACATTTGTTAAACTGGCTTCGAAATCCCAGCGCTGCCGTCCTGCTGCAGGCACCGGCGGGTCTCCCCAGCGCCGCAATCGCTCTGGCTCCGGGGAAAGCGCCGCCCGTCTGTAAGCGCAGTTTGGGGTCCTCGAGGCACAGCGAGGGCGCGGGTCAGAGCCTGAGAATGAGAGCAGCTCTGTCATTAACTGCGTTCCTGCCCACAGTCACCAGCAGCGTTTACAGGGGGAGCGGCCGGCTGCGTGCCGAGGCAGCGGGCCGGGTCCCCGGCGCAGCTCTGGAGCCCGTCCGGATCCATCCCACGGTAACCAATAAATCAACATGCAACGAGCGTTGCAGCTGCTCTAATTTTTGCACTGCACAAACAAGATTTTGCAGGGTGTTTACAGCTGCAGCTGGCTGTGAGGAATATTGGTGAGTGAAGCCGCTTGGATTAATACATAATTATTAACTGGGAGACGTGAACCTGTAACTGGCTTGGAGGGGAGCTGGTGCGAGCTGTGCGGCAGGGAGCAGCGGGCTCTCTCCAGCTCTGCCTCTAGGAAGCACTCCGACCTCAGGGAACTCACTGCCGCGCTCCCAAAATGGGGAAACACTCCGAGTAACGCTGCGAAGCGGGCGCAGCTTCCTCAGTGTTTGCGAAGCGCTTCCTGGGAGACCCTTGGCTTGGGAGCGGGCGAGAAGTGCGGGCGAGGGACACACCCCACTGCAGAAGAGCTGGGAAATGCACCGGGGGCACGGACCTGCTTGGTCCCGGTGCTGTAACCTCCTCCCGGCGGTGGGGGGTTCCCCTCCAAAATGGGGGTGCCTGGGACGAGGTGAAAGCCGGTCTCGGAGGCTGCGGTTCGAGACGGAGCGCGGTGCCCAGAGGGGCCGGCGGAGGATCGTTGACGAAGCACGTTGGGTGCCACTGATGAACCCGCTCACCCCGCAGCAGCGCAGGAGAGACGAAGCTTCTACTCCCCGGCCCAAGGAGCCCGCGCAGATGGCAGGGAGATAAATGACACCATCTCTGTACTGTAGTGGCTTGGCTGTAATTTCTGAAAGACATTTATTAGAGGCAGCCTTCCCTTTTTCAGGGACTGTGACTCCTCGGGCAGAGGGAATTGCGACGGGGAAGGTGGAAAGCGCAACCCGGCGTTACTGATGAGAGCGGTGCCCAAAACCCCATCCATTCCTCTCCTCCAATTTTCTCCTCTGACAATTTATAGGTTAGTTTGATGCTTGAATAGCTGTGTGTCTCTAGTAATATGTATTCTCCGTAAGTATTCCCCGCTGTGGCATATCCTAAGAGAACTCCATCAAATAATTATCTTCCCTTTTATTTATTCACAGTCTTTTCACTCGATCTGCATCACGATAAAATATTCCAATGGTTTCCTCTTAGCACCAAGCCTTCCCCAGATTGTAAAGTGTATTTATGTACAGTATTAAATCCGCCCTGCGCAGCTCTTTATCTCGGCGCTTTCCTTGTTTGATGCCACTGTTGGGCGCTGGCCCCAGCCACCTCCTGCCTCGACACCCCGCCCCACCGGGGCTTGTGCCGCTCTCCCGAAGCCTGGGCCGGGAGAGGTGGCCGAGGGCAAGGCTGCTGCTGATGCGGCGGGGGGGGAGAAGGGCCACCCCCGCCCCCCCCGGGCAA
>NW_020799133.1:394906-404915 GCF_003259725.1 Athene cunicularia | reverse complement strand
CCCCGGGCAACCCTGTCGTCTCCCTCCCTCGCGCTTCGAGCCGGGATGTCGCGGCCGTGCAGAGCCCAGTCGCCCGCTGCCAGCAGGAGGACGTGACTGCAGGATGGCCGAGTGCAATCAGAGCCGGGAAGAAACCAATAACCTCTTGTTTTTTCCCCCCTCAAGAGGGACTGACAGAGCAGCGCTGCTCTTCTCTGAGGACCCCTCGGATCTCCCCGCACAGCGGCTGGGCCGGTGGCCTCTCGGGGAGGGCGGCCGCCCTGGGAAGCACTTGCCATCCCCAGGGCAGCCTTTTGAAGACGGGTGATGTCAGGGGATGATGTGCAGAGCCCGAGGGACGGCTCCCGTGCTGGTGAGTGTTCGGGAGCAGTCCTTGGAGGAGGTGCGGGCACGCCGGCGTACGGCTGTCACCCGTGGCCCGAGACGTCCCTTCCCCACAGGACAGCAGGTCCCTGTTTGTGAGTTGGAGAACTGCAGCGCTTCCAAAACCAGGACGCGCTCCTCTTCCCGCAGATCTGGGTGTGCTGCACGGCACGGCAGCCTAACGGGGAGTATTCGGTGTCCGGCGCCGCGGTTTGCTGCTTTCAAAAGCCCCTCGGGAGGGCGGGAGCGGTGGCTGCGCCCACCCGGGACACACAGGCAGCGTCTTGGCGAGTGCCAGAGCCGCCCTGCAGGCCTGGGTCCTCCCAGGGTCTTCTGGCCTGAAAGGCCTCGTGTGTCAAGACTTAAAATCTGTCACATGGCTTGGGATTTCATGAGGCTGGTGGAGCTCTTCCGCTCTCTGGGCCAAGGGAGTCGAAGTGAGTTTAACTTTATTTTTGAGTTGGGTTCCACCGCTCTTCCCAGGCGTGCAAGTGCTTGCCGGGAGCCCGCGAGGTGGCGGCTCCGCTTCTTCCTGCCACATCTGGTTGCTGTGATGAGAGGGCAACGGTTCAGAAGTTAGTCACGGAACGAAGCCGCGGTGACCGTTCATAATCGTGGCTTTTATTCCCCGCTTCGCCTACGGCCGGCTCGCCCGGCCGGCAGAGAGGCCGAGGAAAGGGGCCGCTCCCAGGAGCGGGAGACGAGCGGCTGTGCCGAGGGCGATGACCGTGGAGCTCCTGCTCGCTGGGCTCCAGTACCTCTTCGACGTGGCTCCCCCTCGAATCGCGGAGAGGCGAGTTCCCCAGCAAGGGTTAACTCAGTGTATAAAATTGATTGCGATTTTAGTAATTCAGTATAATCACAGTCTACCAGCAGGTTGCTTTTCCAGCAGGAGGGTTTGGAATTATTTTCTGGAGTTTGCAATATAGAACTTAAATTAAGCCTCAGAAGTCAGAGGAGCTCTGCTGCATCTCTAATGTGGTGCTAAATTCTCAGCAGCACATTCTCTGTATTAAAGCCTTTGCTAGCAATTAGGTTCATTAACTATCACAATACCTTATTTATTACTCGGCATGCCATATGGTTTCCCAGCTAAAGAATGGCACCCGTTCTAGCACAGACCATTTGGCATCATAAAAATGTTAACAAATAATGTTATGGCTCTCAAGGGCAAAAGGGCTCACTGGGTTGCAGGTCTGAACGGCAGGAGAGAATATGAAAACATTTTTCTTCTATGGCAAAATAAAGAATTCCTCGAGACAGAAGTATTCAAAGAATATCACGCTCGCATCACGCAAATGGGAGTTTTATACATGCCCATAATGGTTATGTCAATATTTGCAGCAGGCAGCGCTCTCACTCATCTCCTGTCCTTCCCCCTCTCCTCCCTCTGAGCACGGACCTTGGTGGGAGCACCAGCGGAGGAGGACCAGCCTCTGCACCAGCGTGCCTCCGGGTCCTGGTCTCCTCGGGGTGGGAGGAATTATCCAGCGCTGCCCCCGACCCCCGTCCCAACTTCAGCCCTGCGGACGCAGCTCTGGGCCCCGCGCCGAGGCCTGGGGAGCGCCGGCCTGGGGACCCGGTGTGGGTTTCTGTGCTGCGGAGGGACCCGTGAGGGGAGAGAGCAAACGGGGAGGCTGATCGTGGAATATCGAGTCAGGTGTTCTGTCCCCGAAAAGAGAAGAATCTTAGTTGGACACTTGCTTAGCGGCCTGTGGAGGAGACTGCAGCCCGCCCAGGCGGCGTGTGTTACGCAGAGTGCGCGTGGTCCCTGTGTTCGGCAGGATTAGGGTTACGCAAGGCAGGGACAGCGTCTCGGGTCGCAGAGACCTGAGTGGTCTCATCTCAGGTGTCCTGAGGCCCACACGTGTGGAAAACGTACTTTTCCATTCTTGATGTACTTTTCCATTCTTGCTGTGCGGCTGGATCCCCCTAGAACAAACGTGTCCGAAAGGTGCTTCTGACAAAGCGCAACTTAAATCGGAATAGTCATGAAAGCGCAGATTAAGCCAGGCTTTCTGATCCTATTGCAGTATCCTGTGACAGCCTCCATGTTTCCAGAAATTGGTCAAAAAAGCGTGGGTTCGAGGCACAGGTAATGCGGCCAAGTTTCCCGGGCGATGCCCGCGCTGTGCCGCAGTGGGGTGGTTTCCCTCCCAGCCTGCCCCGAGCTGAGTCCCGCAGCAGGTCCCTGCCTGTCGAGCTCTGCTGGCGGGCGGCTGGGACGGAGGGAGGCGGCGTGAGCCCGGCAACCCCGAGACGAAAGCTCTCGGAGCGGCTCCGGAGCTGCCCCGCTTCCACTGGGAATCTCTTCCCGGGGAGGGACGCGACGAGGAGCGGTGTTTCTGCTGAACTCGCAGGGTTTAAAGCCGTGAGGATTATTTCTCATCGCCTCAGCTGAACTCGTGAGCAACGGCAGCGAAGCGTTTCACCTGGCAGTTGAGAGGCAGCACCTCGCGGCGTCTGAAGCAAAGCTGTTTGGGGGGAACCTGTGAGCTCTGGTTCAGCGCAGCTGAAGGCGCCCGGCACCACATGCAGCCGGGTCCTGGGAACTGGGAGCGCTGGAGCGGAGGGTGAGGGTGGCCAAAGATCAGGCCCCCGCGCTGGGGAGCGCGTGCTGCTCCCACCCCTGAAGGGAACGGCTGAAGTTGGGCGTTTCTCACGTGAAAAACTCTCAGTAGCTCCCCGATGCGCTGGCTGGGGGTTAAACCTTCTTTTCCGTATCCTGTTTCCAAATCCGTGAGTCGTTCCCGGGCCCCTGCCATGGCCAAGCTCCCCCCCTGCCCCGCCAGCGGCTTTACCGTCCCCTTTCTGCCCTGTGGGTTCTTCCTCCCCCGGCAGCCCTGGGCCCGATGCGCCCGCGTGTCGCCCCACGCCACTGGGAACTGTTTCTGGCGAGCGAGGTGCTCGCGGCGGGGACGGCGCTCGGCCGCTTTGTGCGGGGGGAGCGGCCGTGCGGCCCTCGTGGGGCTGAAGGCCGGGCAGGCGCGGGGGAAAGGGAGGGAACAGGAGCCACCGCTACTGACAGAACCTCTCGGAGGCTCTGAACTGCTGCTAGGCTTTCCAGAATTTTTCCTTATTCCGTTTCACCCTCCCTCGAGATAATTGCTGTTTTTGTGGAAGTTGTGATTTAAATTTTACCCCTTTGGATGCCTTGAAGGGATGTTTCCAAAATGTGCCCCTTCAAAAGCCTCTGGGGTTTTGCCCAAACACCGACAAAGGTGTTTTCCTCGGGGTGCGGGAGCAGCTTCCCTGCCTGCCCCCTCCTCCCCGTTGCACGGCACCAAGGACGGCCGGGAAAACCCGCCGAGGCCGCCTCCGTTTCTGTGCCGAGAGCAGCGATACAGACGCGCTGGCGTGCAGCGTGTAACAAAACATTTTTTGCGCGGAGAATGTTTTATCGAATGGCAGAGAGAAATGGAATTGTGGCCTGTTTGGGGCGGAACTGGTATTTCCCAGCCTGAGTTTGACACACGGGGAGTGGCGGAGGAGAGGCGCCCAGGTAAGGAGCAGCGGGACGGGTTTCGAAAGGGACCTTAGAGGTGTCGGGGGGACTGAGCATCCTCACCCCCGGCGACGGCCGCGCCAGCTGCCCACCCCATGCCAGGTGTTCCCCCGTTTGCATCCCCGCCGCTCGCAGCGACGCGTGGGAACCGCTGGCCCGGGGCAGGTGGGGCTGATCCAGGAGGGGCTCTGCAGGAGTGTTTACTTTCATTCCTGGGAGGCCGATCGAGCCGTTCCAGCGGGGAATGCGGGTGGCTGAAGGTGGCCGCTGCCAGGCTCCCTCCAGCGCGGGCCCCGCCTGGGCCCAGGGCACTGAGGCACCTCCGCTGAGCCCCTCGCCGAGCCCGGGGCCGGGGGTTTGCGGCAGCAGGCGCGTGCGTTGGCTGAGCGGGGACGCACCGATTTCTCCCGACCTTCGCCAGGGATTCATAAATATCTCCCCTGAAAAGGGCGGCTTGCAAGCTGTCCTGATGCACGAATGTTATCAGAGGTTTCAGTCACTTAGGAATCTGTGACCAGATAAGATACCGGGGGTTTATTGTATCTTCTGGCAATTATTAAGAAAATAAAATGGGTTAATATCTAACCTTGAGCTAAGACCATAACGTCTGGGCTCAGACTTTATTCTGACTCTCTTGTACATTCTGGAGTTGTACAGTTTAGAGGGGTGTTAGGAATGATGGAAGAGATGAACAGGGATTTAATCCAAGCCTAAAATACCGTCATTATGCAGCTAGATCATCTCAGAAACAAGATCGGTGTGATGTGTGATTCAGCCACCACGTTTTTTTTTCCCTGGTGCAAGAAAGGGAAGAAGGAGGAGCCCCTTTTGGCAGAAGTTTCCCCAGCTGTGAAGGCATTTTCTGTGAATATTTAATGCACAGATATGTTAAGAGAAGCAGGGGGGGGAGGGCTTCCACAAGTGTGGGCTTTTGTTTGCACTGTCAAAACCCGTAATGCATTTTCTGTGCGTGCACACAGAGGCACGTGTGTCTGTATATATTTATATATATCTGCCTTGGGAAAGGGGAACAGATGACTCATGCGACTGGAAACGGGACGCGGAGCTTTGCCCTTCCTCGAGAGGAAAGATGAAATTAAGGGTAGAGGTGTTTGCTCGGTGACCGGGATTCGGGACTTGGCTCGTTCCCTCCAGTAAATGAACCGGAGTATCACGAGGGCGCAAAGCCCGGCTGCGTTCGACGGGACGGGCGACGCTCAAACCACTTCCAGGGTTTTAAACTCCAAAGTCACTCAGAGGCTCCTGGAAACTGTCCTGTTGAAAGGCAGGGAGAGGTTTAAGCAGTATGTTAATGATATGTTAATCTCACGCTCAGAGAAGCCTGTGATGGGTATTTAACTCGCCTGGAGTTCTTGTTAGTGCCTAAACTTGGGCATGATCCTGTGGGGAAGGAGGGGTGCTGGGTGGGGGCGCAGTCCTGCACCCCGCTCCTGCGTTAGTGACGTTTTGGTGCCCTGAAACCGCCTCTTTCCCCAGCGCTACATTAATCCCGAGGAGAACCCAAAACCGGAGGGAGGGGAGGCAAAGCAGGCTGAAGCTCGGGGAGCAACCTCGCGGGGCAGCCCCTGAGTCGGCGGGCGGAGCGAGCCCCCCCCAGACACGCTTTGCTGAGGCCCCAGTGTAGATTCTGCTCTAACTAAAAGGGTTTTTTTCTGGGATGAACTTTACCGAGCACGCGTGCAGCCTCCTCAGCACCGTACAGTTGGGGCTGACATTTAAAGCCTTGGCACATCTCTTCTCTTGTCCCATGCAGGATGTCAAATATTTTAGGTTAAGAGAAGGGGAAAAGAGGAAAAATAATTACACAGTAAGTTAAACAAAGACAACCCCCCTCCCGCTTATTAGGACTTCAAAAGTTGCTGCCTCTGGCTCGAGCTCTCTCGGATACGTACAAAGGGTAACGCTAAAAATAGGCCCTGTACAAATGATGAGGTCACAGCCTGCTAGAGGGAGACATTTTTATTTAATTACTAACCCGGCAGCGCGTTGCTGGGGGGGAATACATAAACACGGCGGCTCAAAGCCCGGCTGTAAAGTTTGTGCTCCTTCGCTGAGTCACTGTGGCTAAATTCCCTTTTGTGTGGGGGATTTAGGGGAGGAATGCGGGGAGGCTGGCCAGGGCTGCCACCCTCCTGAGTCACAGCTCCCACTCACCTCCCAGCCCGCGCAGGCTCAGGGCCCTGGGCCGCTAATTACCCTCATTGTCTTAGGGGCTGCGCAGCACCTACAGCCGGGGCGCGGGGGGGCGGGAGGGACGCGCGTGTCCCCGGTCACCGAGGGATGGCTGGTGCGTGGCCGCTGGCCCTCGGAGGGCCTGCGGGGATGCTAATCCCTCCCGTCATGTAACGGCATCGACTCGGTAGCCCGGCTGCGAGCCGCCGCTCGGATGCGCAAAGTTGTGACTCAGAGCAGCGCTTACGAGCAGGAACATCACGCCGTGAGGATTTTAGTGTCCCCCGTTTGTCGCTCGGATGCCGTCGCCCTTAAAGGATCCTGTCTTAAGACCAACCCCCAGAGGAAAGCGAGGCTTTCCCAGGCTGGGGAGCCGGCGGTGGCGCGCAGGTGGCCACCCGGTTCAGCAGATGTGCACGGTGACACGCCGGGCTCCTCGGTGACCAGGCGGGTGACACCGTTCTCCCGGCACCTACCACCACGCCTCGTGCGCCGCTCCAGTGCCGGCCGGGTCCTGCCCCTTGTCGAGGCAGGGCCGGCAGGTCACAGGGAAGAGGAACGTGCCTGGGGAAGGGTGGACGAAGGTTTCTGCAGCCGCTCGCCCTGTGAGGGTCCCTGTGTGTCTCGTTAGCTCCCTCTGAATTAATCAACTTTACGCGTTCACCTTTCCCGCGGTGTGGGGCCGTGTCGCGGCCGTGCTCCTGCCACGCTTCCCTTTGCCATCGGTGGCGACGAGGCCAGCTCGGAGGCAAGCGCCGGGCCGGGCCGCCTGCGTCACGCCGCAGCCCCCCGACCAGCTGCGTGCTCGCAGCGACTCTCCGGTTCCCTTTGTGCGGCGAGCGGGGGACCGATAAAGGGCCTGTTGGCGACTCCCCCGCTCCCCGTGCCGCCACAATGCGCTCGGCTCCGATATCCGTGCGGCTCGGACGGCGCCCGGTGCTAATCAATGGGCTTCACAGGCAGCTTAACGCGCCGTGGCTGCACGCTGAGCAGCCTTCCAGGGGCCCGCCGCGCCTTCCCGCCCTCCCCCTTACAAACAGCTTTGTGCATCTAGGGGTTTTTTTCTGAAATAAAGTCTAACACATTTAATCATCTTTTCATAAGCTGTCAGCTTGCCGCACGCGAAAGTAGAGCACCACACTCTGCCCCGTCTCCGAGCAGAGCTGCCACGCCTGACAAAACCCTGGTCTAGAGCCTGCACGTGCAAGAGCTCGGGTGCTGTAAACCTCTCTCAAAGCCTGGAGTAATATCAAAAATCAGTTTTAAAAGTTACGGACTTTGGATTTAAGTTAAGGGATTTTACTTTGCACAGAATCCTTGGTCCAGTGTTTCATAATTCAACTCTGCACCAGCAAGACTGGAAAACCCTGCAAATACAGCAAAAGCAAACCAAAAGTCTTGCTAAGATGAGGTACAAGTTGTGATGCAGGCAAGTTCCTGTCCCCTCGCCCTGTGCACCCCTCGGCTCTGCACCAGCCCCCTCCCCAAAGCAGCAGGGAGAGGTCTGGGCGCAGCCCAGTTTGGGGCCCAGCAAGGCGGAGAAGGGGGAGCCGTTAGGTGGGGGACGATGAGCCCGTGTGACGGTGCTGGAGGGGAGGGCAGCGACCCAGGGGAGGGAGAGGAGTGGCTGCCTGCGTGCGGGTTTCGGGGGGATGGAGAGGAGCCGGCTGGGGTGAGTCCTCCCCACCTCCCGTTTGCGCAGGACGGGCGATGCTGGTGAACCTTCTCGCTAAAGCTGTCTCCTGCGACGGCGTTTTGGCTAAGCACCCTGAACAAGGGATTTCCTTTCCTATGGTAATTTTGGAGGCTTCCCCCTTCCCTTCTCCTCTTCCTCTCTGTGGGCCCAGCAGAGCCCTGCAGGAGCAGCCTGAGGCCACCCTTGCCATCACCCTTGAGCACGCCCAGGCCGTTACTTTGCCCTGTCCATGCTCTGTGGAGCTTTTCTTCCCACGGGCCTGCTGCTACTCACCAGGCTCCTTCCGCAGGGAAAGCGAGTGTTGGCGTTTCCCTGTCCAAAAGAAATGAAGGGCTGAGGGCTGGAAGCGGATCCAAGGGGGTCCTGGGAGGGCTGGAAGCGGATCCGAGGGGATCACTGGGTCTCCCAGAAAGGATGCCGGTGCTCCGGCCGGTCCTTTCATGGGAAGACCTTCCTGAGAAACCACGGGCATCTCGCAAGTTTAATGCTGGAGGTTAATAATAATCACACCAGGCAGCACATCATTGCCCCCGTATCTGGTTGAGAGATTTACAACTGAAACTCGTGGCGGAGGAAGAAATTGCCTCAATCACTTGGAGTAATGGCACATGGAGAGGCACTTGGGCGTGACTGCTATTTAACACGAGAGCCCAGCTTGGCTTCATTTAACGTGCTGGTTCCTTTCTAATAAACACGTTACACTACAAGGTGGGGATTAAGATCAGAAAAGTAAATAAATTGGAAACTGATGGGGAGAGATGGGAGGGAAATGGAAGGTACTGGGGGGAGCGACGGGCGATTAACTCCCGTGCCGGGGTGCGGGGAAACGACCCCGAAGGCCACGGCAGGGGCTTCCCAAGCTTCGTTTTGGCATCTGCGGGGTGGCCGCTCCCGCTCTGCCCCCAGGCTGCCCAGCTCACGGCGTGCCTGCAGGTCCCACGCCTTGGCCTGGGAGATGTTTTGTCCTCGTGTGTGCCCGGTGCAGCCTGTGGGGCGTGTTGCTGGGGAAAGGGAGCTGATGCTTGAGGTCACAGGCAAGAGTTTCCGGCTTTTTTCCATTTTATGCTTTTTGTGATCATTGTGCCTTCCTGCCAGCAAGGGAGCTCCCGGCCGTGTGGGCGCGGGGAGGGCCGGGGGAGCTCAGGAGGACGCGGGGGTCGGGAGGAAGACCCGCGCCGTGCCTGGGGTGCGCAGAGCCTGCTTTGGCTCCAACACAGGGGCAGGTGAAGGAAGAAACCCCTGAGCGTGAGGGGATCCCTTCGGTTGGGGCTGACCGCCGTGGAGAGATGCTCTGGCCGCAGTCTCTCACCAGCTCCTCCATCTTGCTTGGCCTCTACAGGCCAAACCACCCCCGTGTCCAAACCCTCTGGGGGTCTCAAAGACACCAGCGTGCTCTGCCCGGAGCCCCGACGTGGCGGCCCGGCGCGCAACCAGGGAGGGCCTGGGGAGCGCAGGGATTCCTGCTCGGGGTCGGAGGCCGGCCGGTCCCTTTCGGGAGAGGCAGCTGCGGGAAGTCAGTCTCTTAAACAACTCAGTAGCTTTTACTGTATGTATTAGAGGAGCAACAAAAAGTGCAACGCACCAGTTGACAGGAAGGACTGGGGGGTTAATTTTCAGGATGCTGCCTGGGAATTTAGCCGTGGGATTTCCATTATTGCTAATGGGACTCACGCAGCTTAATTTCATGCGAGCTACACTAAAAACATACCCCTAACCGTCTGCAAAATTTCAGTCCTGAAATCGAGCCTTTTAAAAGTTAGAGGAGGGTAAACAAACACCTGAAACCACACCGTCTCGCTATTTCCCCCCCTTTTACTCGGGATTTAAAAGTCGGGGAGGAGGAGGAACTCGGGCGGTTTTAGGCAATTAAAAGACCCGTAGTGCGGGCGCGCCGGCTGCCTGCATCGCGTGTGCGCGCTCTGCCAGCGCAAACGGCGGAGTCGTAACCCCCGAAAAAACGAGGGTGGCTGCCGCCTTGCCCTTAAGCGCAGCACCGCGAGCGCTGCGTCGTCGTACGCGTCTAATCGCCCGCGCCGCGCCGCCTTTCATTGCAAGGCCTCCGTTATGAGGCTGTTCTCGTTAAACGACTGCTATCATCTGGTCCCAAAGTACATTAAATCCCATTATAATTATAAACACACTTCCCCATAACGTTCTCCTTAGATTACATTTGCGCTGCTTTACCCCAAGGGTATCTTTGCACTAATACCGTCCGGAGCTGTTGTTTTAGCTGACGCGGGGCCCGCGCCGGC
>NW_020799133.1:381221-383200 GCF_003259725.1 Athene cunicularia | reverse complement strand
CGGTTCCGCGGGGTGCTGGGCTGCCCGGCGCGGGGTGCGGCGGCTTTAACGTGCCGAGCCCCCACAGGTGACGGGCAGAGCCCAAACCCATCCCGAGGTGACGCGGGAGCCGGCTCCTACCGAGCCTGGTTGTGCCGCGCCAGCGAGCGCGTACATATGGCAGGGCTGTTTGTTTACACACACACATGCCTATATAAGTATAAATATATATGTTTACAGTCTCAGAGCCTTCCGAGTGTCGTTCCCGTCTTCATTAGCATGGGGAACGCGTGCAGAAGAGGGCTGGGCTGGCTTTGAGCCGGGCTCTGGCAGGCGCAGGAGGGTGGCTCGCCCCGGGTGACAGAGGGTGCCCGAGGGACAGTGGCCTGTCCCAGCCCCAGGCGGGAGCGCGGCCGCCCTCGGCCTCGTGGCAGCGGCGTCGGTGCCATGTCACGACACAGCGAGCTGGGGGCGCTGGGCTCTGACCTTCTGGTGGCCGCAGGCCTCAGCGCTGACCCGGTGCGGGGGGTTTCGGGTCCCTGAGCCTGCCAGCTGCCGCACGATCCGTTCTTTTGCTGCTTTACTGAGCTTATGATTTTGACTAATTGAGTGTATATTGAATCGGCGACTCTTTAATTTTTTTTTATAAAAGATTTCCTTCTAGGTTCAGCAAAGTTCAAACTTAATCTAATGTTAGTATCGATCGTCGCTTCTAATTGCAGACAAAAAAGCCATAGTTCAGCGGCCCTTTTTGGATTTGTTTGTACGGAGAAAAACCTCCTGAGCTGCGACACGAGTGCCGTGCTCAGCCCGGAGCAATTTTTCTCCAGGAAGTTAAATACCTTAAAACTTCATGAAAGATGCGGTTTCATTTCTTTTAATGTTGACGGTGGCCGGGAAGCCTGCGGGCAGGGATGCGATTCAGTACAGTTCCTTAGGGGCACGGCCGAGCATCCAGCGCCCCGACGCTGCCCGGGGACTCGCCTGCCGCAGCGATGCCGCTCGCTGCCAGCATGTGCCACGTGCGTCCGTGCCAGACGGAGATACTGGGCTGGAAAACGAAAGCGCTTTGCGGTGACGGCGTCGTTGGGCCGTGGAGGCCGGCGGCGGGCGAATGCCCCAGGCAGTGGTTTAGTGGGAAGGGGCCGTCCTGGCGGTCCTACAGGGGGATGCACCTCGGGGACGGCTCCGTGCTAGGCTTCAGGTCTGAGTCTGGCGTTCTGAGGTTTCCTGGCTGAGCGGGCACCTGCGAGGCGTGTGCTCTGGGTGGAGGATGGTAAGGTGGCTCTTCCCCTCAGCTGCAGTGTCCCAAACTTCTTCTGAAGCAGCAGATCTACCCAGGCACCGCCGGCGTGCGGGACCAGGGGTCGGTGCTCCTGCCGATCCGAAACGCTCCCGCTCAGGGAAACCACGGCTCCCCGCAGGGACCCGGGGCCGGGGGATCCCCGTGGCCTGTAGCCCGCTGTCTGCACGGAGCTGTCACATCAGGGCTGGGGCAAACTCGAAGTACCCACGTAGGGAAACATTCCAGTGTTTGGCTCGTTCTTGGCCAGCCTCACCTCCATCCGTCTCTGCCTGGATTAGCTGAGCCTTGTACTACTAATGCCATTAGGCACGTTGGCACTGCTCGACGTGTCACAGTGAGAAACAGATGCAGTCTACCATTAAAGCAATAAACGTGATAAATCGGATCCCAAGTGCTTTGTGAGATGTTATTAGTGTTAATTTTGGTAGCCCGATACAGTAGTTGTTTTTTATTTTATTTTAAGCATTCGTCAATTTACGTTCCTCTGCAATCGAAACTTTAAAAAAAGGCGGAAAAATGCAAAACAAAGGGGAAGGAAAAACAAAAACAAGCCAGCAGCCCCCCAAACTCTGCCCGTGATTACTTCCAGAGTCCGAAGACGACTTGGCAGCTCTTGTTTCTTGCTGATGGCCCTTATTAGCGGCACCTGGCATCATAAGGGGCTAATGGAAACCAGCGTTGCCGCTGCCTGGCC
>NW_020799133.1:359829-369923 GCF_003259725.1 Athene cunicularia | reverse complement strand
ACCCTGGGGGGCTCAGCGGGTGCCCCCCGCAGACGGGTGGGTGCTGGGAGGTGTCGGCAGCGCCAGGGGTCCGCGCCCGGCCCGAAGGGCCCTGGGTTTGCTCTGTCGGGGCGTCGTGCCGGGGGCTGCCGCTGTCTCGTGTGCGTTCGGGCTCTGTCCCTCCTCTCTTCCAGCCAATTTGCAGTTTGGGGCCGGGCGTGTATCAGCCGTGGGGATTTTTTTCCTCCTTCACGTACACTGGCTTAATTCTTGCTTCGGTCTGCAGCCGCCCAGTTTTCCCATGGTAGGGTTTTTGTCACTGTTATTAACTAATGAGCTGATTCTTTTGCCATTTTTAAATAACTGTATTTTTCCTTTGATGCGAGAAAGGGAAAATGTCTTCTCTTAATAGCACAGCTCTCAAAAGTCATTGAAGGCATGAATTTGCCATTCTTCCTCACAAATGTGCGCATTACCACACTTTTTATTACTAGGACTTGAATTGCTGAATCATGGAAGCGGGGTAATAGGAAATGTTTGCATACATGGTGTTGGGAAAAGTGCTATTTTTAAAGCCTCCGTAGCGGCCTGGGTTCCTTTTTTCCCTCTCTTATGACACTGCACGGAGTCCGCGGGATGGGACGTGTCCGGGTTGGCGGTGCCGCCCAGGTCGGGCTGGGACGCTCGGCACCGGCAGCTCCTGGGACCGTGGCCGCAGCCCCAGCAAGGCACCGATTTGCGACGAGGCTCCAGCTGCCGCCGCCGTCGCCTGTTGCAGCGAGGGTCCTGCTGAGGCAGCGCTTCTGCTCCAGTCCACGGTGCTTCCATTTTCAATTACCTTTGGTCACCTCTGGTTCGGCGCCTGCCCCGTGCCGGCAGGGTCAGACATGAGTTAGCTCCAAGTGTCACCGTGTTAAAAGAAATAATCGTGTCGTCTTCAGAGGGACGGTAGCGGTGGATGTTAATGGCAGCCTCCCACCGGTTTAGAAACAGCCTCCCTCCTCCCTCCCCCAGGATGAATAAATCATGAGCTTTGCCGTCGTGCAGCCCAACGGCCAGCTCGGCTCTCGCCTGTCGAGGTGCCACGGCTGCTCGTGCTCCGGCCCCTCTCTGCGTCCGGGGCTGTTCCGCCGGCTCTGCAGAGCGGCAGCCGGCCGCGCTCAGCGGACGAGGCCGTTTGGGTTGCAAATCCCTTTGATTCTTCCTGCATCGTCTTCTGCCACGTCCTGGCTCCGCGTCCCGGGGTCGGGTTTTATTATTTTATAGGTGCCGTAATGTTCAGACCGTGCTGTGCAGCCGTGGCCGGCGCAGTCTCCCCACCATCCTCCTCCTCCGCGGGCTGTTCTTTAGCAGGGAGCTGTTGGGGGACCAGAGCATGTGGGGGGCTCATGGCCCCCAGTTGCATTTTGGAGGCAGAATATCCCACGTTTAGGTGTATGTTTTGGAAAATGGGCAGTATTTGGGGTGAGGCTTTGCCACGCTCGGTGTATGTTGTTGCTCGCGTTCCCCTGCGCCCGTAAACTTGTGCCTTTTCATTAGTAAGTAACGCGGGGGACATGAGGGTAAAAAGCAACACAAAGACTTGGTTACCCCGGCGTCGCCGGTTCCCTCGGCCACGCTCTGGGTGAACCTTCAGGATTTCTGCAGAGAGCCGAAGCGCCGGCAAACGGGATGCAAACCTGGCTGCCGTTATTCCCAGCGCAGCTCCGGGCTGATCACCCGAGGATGTGCTACAGAGCAGGAACGGCCTGAGAATAATCTTCACCCAACCAGTTATTGTTCTTTCGAGAACAGCTTTGAAATCTATTTAACTTTTCAGCGTCCCCTACCCCTTTAAACGTTCCAAGTGTGTTCTCACTGATGGGTTACCTTTCCTTTCCCCTCAGGCTATAATTAGTGTCCTTTACACAGAATTGCCTTAGAATTGGATTTGAAGAAGATAAGAATCAAATTACCAGTATTTATCTTGTAAATTCCAAAAGATCTACTGAGAGGCACTGTATATAGAGGATTTTAAAAATTTGTGCTCTGAAAACACAAACCTCCCATAGGCCACAGGATTCCCTTGAGCGTCGCATCTGCAAAGCACGTTACAGGTGGGACAGGGGTGCCGGGAGGGAGAGGACGGCTCCTTCCTCCCTGAACCTCCGCTGGCGGCCGGCCGGGCGGCTGCCTGCTGGCACCCCTACAGGCAGGGGTGTTATTGCCATCAGGCGAGGGCTGGTGGCTTGTTTTCGGCCAGGCAGGGCAGCACGCGCAGGCTGTGGTGCCTCGGGAAGGGCCATCGGTCACCTCCCGGTCTCCCTCTCGGGCTGCGGGAGGGGAATCAGGGCGACCAGCCTCACCACCCCGGCGGGCTTTGCTGGTTCGGGGGAGGCAACTGGGTGCAGTCAGCAGCGTTGTCTCAGGCTGGGCACAGAAACAGTCTGACTTTGGTCTTGGCTTTCACGGCTGCTCCCAGGTAGGCTGGAGAGGAAAAGTCTTCCAAATGCAGCCTCTCCCCTCCTCTTCCAGGCTCCCACCCGGCTTCTCTCCCCGCTCTGCCGGGCGGCTCTCGGGTGACAAGGCAAGTTGAGCACCAGAAATGGATGGAGGTAATTTCGGTGGGCTCTGTTTTGACAGAAATTAAGCATCTGAATTTAAATTAAGGAGACTGAGAGCCCGGGCAGCTGAGACTATATTTTCATAGCGTAAACAGTTGCAGTAGAAGATTAATAGCATCTGTGTAAACACTCGGTCGCAGCGGAGAGGGTTGGGATTTTTTTTTTTTGGTAGTTGGAAAATAGTAAGGACGGCTTGAGGCAAGAGACTTGGTGCCTCCCCTCCTGCTCGCCTGCAGCACGGTGCACACCTTCAGCCTCCCTGTCCATCCCGTGGTAAATATTTCAGCCGCCCTCAGCCCCGCTCTTCCTTCTCGCAGTAAATTACATATTAAAGTAGCCTGGTAACTGAGCACTGGTTGCTGCGCGATAAGCTCCGGGAAATCGATATGTTTGCCATGTGCCTGCTTGTTTATGACGCCTGCTTGTTTATGACACCTGCCTGCAGAGCGGTTGAGCAATGCTCCGCGTGCCCGAGCTGCGCTTCGCCGCCTCCCCAGAGCCAGCCGCTCTCGCGGGAGAGGGGGCCGCAGCACCTATTGATAGTCTGGCTGCCCCAAGCACACCGTTGCCCGGCGCCGCTGCCCGAAGCCGCCTGGCAGCATCCCCTCGCGGGGGTAAGATAACGTGAGCGACGCTGTTTGATGATGCGCAGCATGGGGAGGCTGGCGGGATGAGAGATCGGGTCGCATCTTCATCCATCTTCGGGGCTTCTCCTGGCCCCCCGGCGGGTTTCTGCTCTACTTCCATTTGTCACCTCCCCGGAGCAGGTACGGGAACGAAGCCGGGGGGTTAAATACTCATTTTGTGATTCCGGGAAGGGAGGCAGCTGCCTGGACACGCGATGCTTTCCAGGAGGGGGTTGGCGCGCTCGGAGCGTTGCGTGATGCCCAGGACCCATCGGCCGCATCTCGGCGTGCAGTGGAGGCTCCCACCCCACAAGCGGGTAACCCCAGTTCAGATCCTGGAAAGAAGGCTCTTGCCCTTAACTCGAGAGCCCAGATGCCCCCAAGGGTTTGGGTGTTTTGCCCACACCGAGGGCCTTTGGGATGGCAGCAGACGGTTTCTTTCTGAAATCTCAAGTTAACAAGCTGCAGTAATTGACCTTCTGACCCAGATATGAAGTTGGGAGGTAAAAGGCACGTCTTGCAAGATTTTTGTAAAACTGTTGACCTCTTGCAAGATTAACTCCGAGATAATAGTAATTATAAACAGATTATGGTGGGTCCAATCGATAGCGAACTTTACCTCCTCCCTAAAACTGAAGGTCGGTGTTTTACTGCTGCAAAGATAACTACAGAGGGTTTTCACACCGCCGTGAGCCGGTGAACGTCCCTGTACGTAGGAAATCGGTGAACTGAGCGCATGTGGCTTTCGGGAGCACTTTGGGAGGGGGAAAAGGGACCCACGGGACGGTTCAGTGCATGGCCTGAGCGCGGGGTCTGGGGACGCTGAATCCCGGAGGCATAAAGGGTCTCTCCGGACACTGGACCAGCACAGCCGGACGGCGGCTGCCTCGAGGCGCTCGGGTCGGGGGGAGCGAGCGCAGAGGGGTAGCACCCAACTCCGAAAAGGCACTTTCTCTTCGCCTAGCTTTTAATTGCTTGCTTTCACTTTTTATGTATAAAAGATTGTCCATTTAATTAACTCGAGAATGCAATTTCAAAAACACTAATGCTTTACACATGACGGCTCTTAAAATAAAAGTAGCGTTCCAGTACTGCGCCATGCTTCCTTCGCCTCCACGTTAGCTTCTTGCGGGTTATTTTGGAGACGAACGATCCTCCCTGGCAGCCCCCGATTCTCGAGGAGGAATCCAGAAGATTTGGGGCGTTTGTTCCTGCGTTTGCCTTGCTAGCATGCCTGGGGTGGCGAGGAGCTCTCCTTTTGCCAGGCCAGCAGTTCCAGCCGCGTCTGGCTCCGTCCCTGGACATCACCCGCTGACGTCCCGCCAGCGGCACCACGAGCCGCAGCGTCTCCTCTGCCGCCTGTGCTTGGTGGGGTGAACCCCTGGGGCGCCCCGGCCAGGACCCCTGCCCCAGCGCCGACTCTTCTGGACTTCTCTCGCTGTCCAAAGGGGTTTTGTGGGCGGCTCAGGGGAAAAGCCCCATTTTTCCCTCCCCTCTGCATTAACGCGTGCCTTTCCCCCAGGCTGGAGCAGGGAGACCTGGTGGGAACTTTGAGGCGAGTTGCTGGGTTTGTTGTTAAAAACCTGCACGCACACCACCCCCCCTGGTTTTTTTCCCCCTTTTTTTGTAGCTTAGAAACCTCTCTTTGTGGCAGAAGGCTGGGAGGGTTTGAATGCCACATACAGGCGTAGGAGGCTGACTGAGACCATACGGCTTTATCATTCATTAATTCCTGTGCTCATTCATCCCCCTATTTAAACTTCTCTGTAAAGACGGGAGCTACAGATGGTCTTTTGGTACCCGCTTTAGCCTGCAGACCTTGGCCCCGACAAAGGGGTACAGAGGGAGCAGCAGAGTGTACAAAATATTTCCAACCATTAGAAATCGAGGTCTCATTCACCAGCGGCTTCTGTTTTGAAAGCGAATTTATGCGGGAGCATCATAACGCGCCAAACGGGGCCTTGCCAAGAGTCGCCCTTAATTGAGGGGCGAGCGTTCGCCGCGGTTCTGCCTGCCCCGATTGTGCTTTACAAACCGGAGGAGCGGTGCCGGTCCTTTAGCTGCGTCCTTGCCTTTGTGCTGCGTAGTGTAAAACTCTGCTTCCTCCACCGACCGACCTGCGCCCGGCGTGACGGAGGGAGGTGAAAATTGCTTTTTTGGCCCGTGTTAATTCGATGCCAGATCGCTGCTGTTGTTTTTCTTTAGGAATTTGTTACCGTTTTGGCACCCCTGGGCACGACATCGCGTCCCCGTGCGGGAGTTGGTACCTGGGAGCGAGCGCGGCCGGACGCTGCGCCCCGGGCACCCCACGGCGGCTGGCGCAGGACGTGCTGCTCTCCTTGCTGCCGCGTTCCCAGTGCGTTCAGATGTCGGTTCCCCGTGGGGTTGCCACGACGTGCCGAGGCAGGGAGCTGCGGTGCTGGGGTCACGCTGACGGCTCCTCTGCCTGCCCCTGCCCAAGCTGCTGCGGGTGACCCACGTCCTGCAGGAGGGGGGGACGCGCTGGGCTGGCCCCCATCCCCACACTCGCCCCTTGCTTTTCCCCCAAGGTGTGGGGATGCTCCCCAACCGTGGGAGCATCCCGCCGGGATTCGGGGGGGCCTGAGGGCAGCCCCCTGCCCCATCTGCAGCGAGGAACGTGTCCCCTGGGCCTGGGACCTCCTCCTCCTCCCACTGCCCAGTGAGAGGGAGCCTCGGCCACAGCTCCGGCAGCTCCCGGGCACATGGTGCTGATGCAGCCAAGACCCCGGGAAGCCTCCCCACTCCCGGCATCCCGGGGGGTTGGGGGGTCGCAGCGGCGCCCCTCGGCAGAGGAGGAATTGGCAGCCTCGCCGGCTGTTGAGGAGGTGCTGGGGTGAATGTGGGACATTTCCTTAGTCAAAAGCCTCGTTGCCGAGGGGGTTTGAGACACGACCCCCGTGCAGGTCAATTGTTTCTGCCAGAAAGTTGCGACCAAAAGTTTTCTCGTGGAAAAACCGAATTCTGCGATCTTGTTTTTAACATGCTGTGCTTAAATATTAACACCAATTGAGCAAATTGCCTTTTAACTGCTTTTATTTGCTTTCATTAACGGTATAATTTAAAAGCTCCGGAATTTGCATGGAACCTGTTGTGCGTGTTGGGGAGGGGGGCGAGGCTGCTCATAAATTAATTAATCGTGAGCCAGTCTCCTTGGGGAGGTCCCGGAGCGCCGGGACGGCTCAGCAACGCCCGGGCTCCTCGGTTCGGGACACCGCGTACTTTTGGCCGGGCCCGGGGGGAGCGAGTGTGCCGTCAGGGCTGGCGTCCGGCTCAGAACTTGGCTCGCCCAGAAGGTATTTATTTATTTTTCAGCAAAACATGTTGTAGGCTGAGCAAAACTAATTACAGAGAGCTGAAGGCAGAGCTTTTCCTGTTCATGCACCGGCGTTTAAACAGATGTAGAAAGTAAAAAAAATTAAGGAGAAAGTTGCCAGCCTCATGCCCCCTGTCTCCATCCCCCTGTGCGGGGCCCTGGGGGTGGGTGCTGCCCGCAGCCCGCCCGCAGCCCACGACATCTGCCCGCATTGTTCTTCCATGAGGTGACAAGTTTCCAGCGTGATTTCAGCCGGCGGCCCGCTCGCTCCCCTCGGCGCAGATGTTTGTGCGGTTTCGGGAGCGCAGCCAGCTCGGCCGCTGCGGATGCGATCGGCAGCCCCGCGCACCGTGCTGCCCCACACCAACAGCTCCCCCGGCACTCGGGCCGCCCCAGCCCGCCCGACATCGCCCGCTTCCATGGTCCTTCCCCAAAAGTGCGTTTTCCACAGGGGGGTTTTGCTGTCGGGTGGGTGGCGATGGCCTCGATCCCAGCCCTGGCTCCGCTCCATCCCAGCCGGCCGCGCCGACGTTGCCCCTCTCCGACCGTGCTCTGTTCTCCCCCCGTGCCGCTCGTGCCTCCGTTGTTTTTAGCAGCAGTAAATCGTGCCCCTGAATTGCTGGAAATAAGTATTTTGTGTCTCCACCTCGGGAGCTCGGGATGAAAACCAGGCGGTTTGCAAAAACAGCCTGGCTGAAAGCACTCCTTGTTCTCCAGGACGGCTGTCCCCGCGTTCCCGGGGATCCTGGTCTTTGCCGTCCTTGGAGCACCCCAGGAGGGTGCTGGGCAGAAACACCCATTTCTGCGCAGAGCGTCCGTCTGGTTTTGGAATGTGTTTCTTGCCTGTGTGTTGGCTGGGGCTGGGGGGGGGTGGGGGCAGCTGCTCCCTTGGGGCTTGCAGATGCCTCTTGCTCCCAGCGCCCGGACTCCTGCTCCTGCCCAGTCACCCCAAACCAAAAAACCAGCCAGACCAACCCAAAAACCTCGGTAATCAACCCAAAACCCAGCCAGGTGCACCGGTGCCATCCTGCTGACTGGCAGCCTTATGTCGCCAGCGATAGCGCCCGTACCTGGCAGCCCTGCGGCCGCCGATGCCGTGCCGGGGCTCGGTGCACCCGTCTCGCCCCCCCCGGGCTGCCACCTCCCTGCCCCGGGCGCTTTGGGCTCTCACCAAGGCCCAGCACAGTTCAGATACGTTAATTTACTGGCTTGACAAGGTGCGTAATGTTCATCTCCCGGCTTCTAATTGGAAATAATTAGTTCTTTGTCAGCACTGAGAACTCCTGAGGAAGCAGCACGGACCCGAGCACTGGTGGAGGGCAGGAGGAGACCAGGCTGTGGCCGGGAGGAGCCTTCCCGGAGAATCCTCGCAGAGCACGGCGTGTTCAGGCTGTCCGAGGGCACCGTGCTCTGCCGAGGAAGGGCTGCGGAACCACCGAGTATTACGGTTTCATTAATCAAAGACACTTCCACTGCCCCTTTACAGCAACACAACTGCTGCGCCTGTCCCTCGCTGACAGCTCCCTAATTCATCTTTTCGGGAAGGAGCAGGGACCTGCTGCTGCTCCCGGCTCGCGCCGCCACAGCTGCGGCCGTCACCGGTTTGCGGTGCCGCGGGTGTGTGTGTGTGTGTGAGCCGTCTGGCCCTGGTTGCTGGCGGGGTTTTACGGGGAGGCAGGTGTCCCCCCTTGGCTCCCACACCCACAAAACACCCTGAGGAGAAACGTGGGGTCTGCTCGTTTGCAGGAGGAGATTCCGGCAGTCGCTCGCCTTCGTCCCGAGGCAGGGAGAGCGAGAAACTCAAATCTGTGTCGTGGCACGTGTGAGTGTGGACTTAAAGGGGGGGGCTGGAGCAGCTCTCGGCGTGGCTGTGGCCGGCCGCTCTCCTTGCGCCCTTCCCAGACCTCCCAGGCACGGGTGGCGGGGGGGCGCCGTGGGAGGCGCTCCGGGAGTCAGTGGCCTCGGAGGGGGGACCCGGGGCCGGGCTCACTTGGGGTTCTCCCGACCCGAGGCCGGTGCCCAGAATACGGGTGTAAAACCCGGCGGCCGTGTCCCGGGAGCCCGCAGCCAGGCACGGCCACGACGGCGCGTGGAGCCGGGCGGTGGCAGGTTGGAATTGGATGTCCTGAATTCTAGCCACAAAAACAGAGTATTTTGGAGTTGCTAATAATAAGAAAGTGTTTTCATCAAAGCGCTTTATTCGTCTGTGTGCTGACATCTGGAGAGAGGAGATAGATATTTTCCTTAAGACTGTATTTCCAAGCCATGAGCTCTTCCCTGGCTGTTAATTAATCCTTTGTAGTTTAGTGACTGATGAAATCATGACTCTATGAAATTTTAATCCTTGCGCTGTATAGGCACAACTGACATTATCAGAGGACCCCAGGTGTGTGCTTGAAATTAGTTTGTTGAATCTCTTGCATATTTGATTACCTTATAAAACTCCTCGGGATCTGGGCGGCTCGTTGGGAAGACGCCGCTTCGCTGTCACTGGTGCCCAGTCCGGGCCGCGGCTCCCAGCCGGGTGGGGGCAGAAAACAGGGAGCGGGGCATCGTTGTCATCATCTCTGTAACGAGGCGAGGGGTGGGAGGCATCTCCCCGATGGGACGGAGCAGCCGAGCTCCTGCGGTGGGTTTGTTCATCGGGCACAAGGGACCCAGAGGAGCAGGCAGGGACGGGAGAGGGGCCCGGACATACGTGCTCCCTCCTCGGAGTAGACACGGGGAGAAGCGGCGTTGGGAGGATGCTGGTCAGAACTCCTTGGGAAAACCAAACTGAGCGTAGCCGATGTCAGCTCACCGGAGAGGGATGCGGGGACGGCCGCTGTGGCCCTGCTGTTCCTGCTCCCTGAGGATGAGTGCGGCACAGGGAAGCGGCTCCCGGGTCATCCCAGCTCGTCCTTGTGGCGACCCGGGGCTACCACCCTGCCTGTGATCTGTGCCCGGCCTTGCCCCCACAGTCACGTCATTGAAGAGCGAGGAAATTTAAAAAAAAACTCTCCCTACCCTAAAATTCTGCCCCTTGTTTAAATTGTTCTTTGCTCCAGTGTCCCGTTAGCATCCCCACTCTCTACCTCCCCACTTCTGGCTCCCTGGAGACTTTTGCCATCTCCTCGATGCTCTCTCTGGATGACGCTGCCCCAACCACCCCGGGACCCTTCCCGGCACCTCCCCAAGAGCGTCCAATGCGCTATGCTGGCCGCTTTCCCGTGTCCGATCCATCCCTTAAGGTTGGGGGGGATGAGCAGCCGGCGCGTCGCTGTTCGTGGACCGCGCTGGTGCTCCGACGACACACGTGCTGCTAAGGAAACCAGATGATGAATATATTTTTAAACTTGGAATCCATGAACCGCTTATTATTTCTGAATTAGGAATCAAAACATCTGCATAATCACGCCGCTGCTGCGGCAGATGTACTCGGCACTAAGGTCACTTTGCTTTTTTGTGGAAATTGTGTATTATTTTTGAGAACGAGCTGCGCCGTGCTCCGCCTGACGCCGTGTCGTGCTCGCCCAGCGGCGCGGTGGCAGCGGGTGCGGTGCCCAGCACGGC
>NW_020799133.1:354996-359779 GCF_003259725.1 Athene cunicularia | reverse complement strand
CTCCGGCGGGGCACCGCGGTTATAGCCCGGTATAAATAAAATCAGAAGGCTCCTATAAAACTCTGTTATTGCTGCGGCACCAAGTTAGAACCGCTTGAGGTTTCTGCTCCCTGGCTCTCACGCGCGGCAATGAATATTTTATAGGAAAGGAAATACTTAGCGTCTGAAGCTTTTTATAGCGCTGCTGCTCCGGCGGCGGTAACCTGCCCCCTCGCACACGCGCCTGCCGCAGCCCCTTGCCCTTCGCGGCCCCTGCACCGTCCTCCGGGCGCCGCGTCCCCGGGCAGCGCCGCGGGACCGGGGACTCAGGCCTGTCGCACGGGAGACGCAGCCGGCCCGCTGCCGGAGTCACGCGGACAGATTCCCGTCCGCGCCTTTTGCTTCCAACGCGGTGCCAGGCCCTCAACCCTGCGCCCACGAGCGGTTTTGTCTTGCTTTTGGCTTAGGAGGACACTGGGGCTTTGCGTACGCCACGCCAGCCTCGCGATTCCCCCGCCACGTTTGACCCCGGGTCAGGAGGGACGCGGGCAGGGACGTGCCGACCTCTGGAGCCCCCCGGCGTTGGTCACCCTGCCCCGCTGCCTCGCGGCCACGCTCTGCCCCGGGCTCTGCCGCTCCAACAGGTAGCGGGCAAAACTCGGCCGCGCTACCGCCTTTCCGTGGCAATAAGGGGTTTTTGCCTTTCCCCAGTAGCCGTGTGCCCTGCCAAGCTGCGCCCCAGCCCGGAGATGACAAAGTGCCCTTTAGTTAATTGCAGAACGGATCGCCTGGAGTTAAAAGTTCTGATTTATACGACTATGGCTCTAACTGCTCAATAACACGGGCCCGTAATCTACTTTCATTTCAAACAGAAGGGTGATTTATGGGGCAGCATGCCGCTTTAGCTCAGAAATGAGGTGTTCAACATATGCTCTGTTGACATAAATTTGGAATTTATCGCTCCTGTCAAAACTGCCTGTTGGACAAAGGTGCGCATTAAGGCAATAAATGGCTCGGAATAGTTTTCTGTCAAATTTCCTAACTATTGTATTCACCCTGTTTGAGGGGAAAAATATACACTTAAAAGTAATCAAACAGCCAAAAGCCATGCGTCTTGTCTGGTGGGGAGGGGAGAGGAGGGGGTCTCCTCCCCACTTCCCCAAAGGGGCATCAGGGAGAGGCCGGGTGACGAGAGCTCCTTAAATAAAAACAGCACAAAGCATTTTTAGGCGGGTTTTTAGGCGGGCAGAGCAGGAGTTTGCTTGCGGTGGCAGTGGGCTGCTGGCGGTGGTCACAGGTACCGGGGCTGCGCTGATACCCACACCCCTGGGATGCTCCGCCGAGCCCCCGCGTCCCCTGGGAGCGGGCAGCGGCGTTTGCCACCGATCCAGCCTTTTCACACAAAGCACCCTGTGGGGAAAACTCATAATTTTTACACCGCGCGGTCTTGCTGGAGTCGCCGTCCCTTTGAAGTGCTTTTTGCGGGGCATTTACAGGCCTTTTTAATTACCGGCAGCTTGCAAGGGGCCAGCCTCCTGCCCGGCTTTTGTTTGCCGGCGCTGGGTGGGGAGGGGGTATCACCCCACAGCAGTTTCCATCCCGCCTGGAGAGCCCCTCGCCGAACCCCCGCACCAGGGCTCGCTCGGGAAGGTCTTTCCCGGCCCTGGGACACCCCACGCAGGCATCCGTGGCGCCCCAGGCAAAGCCCTGCACTGAGCATCGCACGACCCAGGGGCTTTGGCCGGCTTCGTGTTTCTGTGTGCCCCAAGCAGGAATCCTAGAGGAAACCTGTCTTTTTTCCCCTAAAAAAGTGCTTTTCCCCATCGCCACTGCTCTTCGTCCCACAGGCATCTTCCCGACTGATTTGCTTGTGGGGACCTTGCAGGAGAAAGGCAACATGTGCAGCGTAACTTCAGCATCAGATTGGAATAATAAAGCGTAGTTTATCTTTTTGCACTCGAGTTTGGGCAGCGTCTCCGAGCAGCGATGTATTTTAACGCCCTTAACTCCCCCCCCCCGCCCCTTTCTAGAGCACAACTTTACAAGCACATATTGATCTTTCTCCTCAGATCTTAACAGCCCGAGCAGCCGTAATACCTTGCTTACATCTGCCAGGTTTTTGTGCAGTTTTGCAACATCTCCTTAATCCGGCGAGCAGAAATAGAACATTTCAATCATATTTTGCTACCGGGAAACCGAGCAGATAAAGCGCTTTAAGACCTTGTTGAAAGGGACCGTGCAAGATGGCGAGCGATAAGATCGTCCTATAAGCAGGCGGCGAATGGAAAACTTTTGTTGCTGCTGAAATTTGTTGATAGAGATATTGCAAATAAATTACTCGGTGAGCAGCCCGGTGCGTTAAAACAAAGCGGAGTTTACGCGGCTGCGGGAGGTGGTGGTGCCCGAGCTGGATGGCAGCTGCGGGTTTCCAGGAGCCCCAACAGGCTCCTTGCTCCCGTGTTTTCCCCTCTCCTGGCTGGGGAGGGTGGGTGAGGGGGTCCCACCCGCACGCCCTGTTCTCGCAGTCGGGCGCTCCTGTCCGTCGCGCCGTCACAGGCCGCTCTGGCTTTCGGGGATCCGTGCTGGGAGCGAGGTTGGGTTTGCTGTTGTTTCTGCAGGCTTGGGCGATGCGGAGAAAGGAAACTTGTCCTTTTGTTTCTGCTCTGTTTTGTTGAGGCTCACTTTAAAGAAAACCCAAGCCTCCGAGTTTTACTCAAACTAATTAACCAATTACACTTTAATTCAGTGAAAAGGCATTCTAGCCTCCAAGAGGCGAGCACTGCAAAGGTTGACGTGGGGGATGCTGTGCTCTTCCTAACAAACCCAGAGTTAAGTGCAGGAGCGAGCTCAGCCTGAGCTGGGGAAGTCTGACAGGCATGTCCCTAATTAAAAATGCAAAATGAGAAGGTTGTCACTTATTTAGCTGGCTTGCTGGCAGCAGAAGTCTGTCAGGAGGCTGCTGTTTTACTTATTTTTGCAAGGCGGATAAATCCTTTGGATTGTAAACCTTCTTGGCCTGAATTCGTGCATGACTCTTAATCCTCCGCTATGACACAGTGAATTCAGGACAAGCCTGATTAATAATTACATTATACAGCAAAGTTGGGAGCTGAAACCAGCTCCTGCCCCACAGCGCTTGCTCGGCGCGGAGCTCGGCGGGGTCTCCAGCGCCCAGCGCTTGGCCTTGCTGCTCAGCTCCTGCGGGCCGGGGGGGCTGGGGGCTCCGGCTCTCCGCAGCTGCCCGGGATGATCCTGCCAGGGCTCAGTGCGGCGACAGCTTCGCGCCACTGAAACTTACACCAGGGCAGGGGGGAATAAAGCTCACGCAAAGCTGAATGTCCCCTGGGCCGGGTCCTTGCAGCCCTGCCCGGCCGGGCTGAGCCCTCCCGCGGGAGCGGCACAGGGAGGGGTCAGCATCCAGCCCTGGATGAGACCGTTTCTGTTTTGTCTTTGGCAACAAGGCAATAAAAATACGCTCGTCTTGTTGCGGAGTGATGATAAATGGTGGATGTGAGCAGAGGTCGGCACACAGCGATTTGCTGTGTTACTCCTCAAACACATACAAATACTTCTCCGTTTACAGCATCCGATTTTGAAACGTTGCACGTGCTCCTGTCGCGAGCCCTTCCCGGCCATCGGTGCGAAGGGCTCGCGTTAGCCCAGGGGTGGCTCGCAGGCAGCAGCCCCCACGCTTGGCTGGAGGCATTTGGGACTCGGAGGCTTTTTATCGAGCTGAGGTCGAGTGCAGAGCCGGGTTGCTTGGAGAAAGCGTCCCTTTATCGCAGCCACTGGGGTGAAATAAAACCACGAGCGCCTGTTGGAGGCGTTTCGGGGGCTGCGTGATATCCCCCCGTGTGCTTGGAGCAACGGTGGCTGTCAGGGGGGAGCGGGCTGTGGGGAGCTCGGCAGCAGTGTGGGGTAGGGAGGATCTTCTCTGGGACGGGGGCTGCGGGTGGGAGCGATGGCTCAGCGGGTGGGATTGCTGTAGACTTGGCCAACGCTCCTGCCCAGGCCCCTGCACGCCCCGTCCGAGTTCGCTGACGGGCAGCTCCGGCCCGTGGCGTCTCCGGAGCGAGGAGAGGGAGACGACGGCAGGGTCGGGCCGAGCCCAGCGCCTGCTGCCTGTGACAGCCCGGGGGGGAGTCGCTGCGACCAGTACCCTGGGACATGGGGGCTGCGGGGTCGGCGTGTGTTGGGGAGGTTGTGCAACGCCGCCCGGGCGTAGCTCCGTCTGTGCCGCGGTGCCAGGAAATGGTGAGCGATGTTTCCTGTTTGCTCGCTGGTGGTTGTTTCTGGCTGGTGATTTGTGTCATGCTGAATTTGGATGGGAACTGGGATTCGGGTAGAAACGCATACAAACAACCTCTTAAATACTTTTCTGTAGAAAGTACAGTACCTATGTCAAAAGCGCTCGGTGCGTGGGGAAGGAGTTTACCAACACGTATTGTGCGTTGCCCCCAGATTTCAGACGGATCGGGTTCATTAAAAGACTCCAGCGAGTGGTGGTGCCAAACGCTAAAGAGGGGACGGTAACCCCGTCAGCCCTGGGGAGTCACCCCAGAGCTCCCGACCGGGCCCTTCCTTCGGGGCTCTCGGACCGGACCCGATTTGGGGCGACGCATCGGGCGTGGGACCGCGGGACATTTCTCGGCGTGGCTCGGGCCGGCGGCCGTCCCGCGCGCAGGACTCACCCCTCTCTCTTCTCCCCTAGGAAGCTGCACAGCGGGATGAAGACGTACGGATGCGAGCTGTGCGGGAAGCGCTTCCTGGACAGCTTGCGGCTGCGAATGCACTTACTCTGTCT
>NW_020799133.1:349517-352429 GCF_003259725.1 Athene cunicularia | reverse complement strand
GCGAGGTGCCGCCGGGGCCCGGGTGATGCTGGTGGCGCCGGGCACGGGACCCCTCCTCACCTCGCGCAGCCCGCGCCTCGCTCCTTTTCTTATATTCAATTATTTTGTGGCACTTTGGGAAAAAGGAGGCCTTTCTAAATCCAAGGCTCTATCCAGCTCCGTCTCATATTTTGGCCCTTCTTGTGTTTTCTCCGATATATTTTTTTAGTGCAGAGCTTTTCATGACTGTCTCTTCCACTTGGGTGAAACAGGGGAGAAGGGAAATAATAATAATAACAGCAATAATAAAAATCAAAAAGCAGCTTGATGTGGGCAAAAGAAGAAAACAAGAGAATGGGGTAGAGAACAGGCTAAATTTAAAATTGTAATTGGCTGACTTCCACAGGCTTGCGGGTGTTTTAATGACTCATAATAACTTCATTTAAAACCAGCTGAGCAGAAAATAGATTGGAGAGGAGCCTCAGGCCATTATGGATTTGTTTTTTTTTGACAAGCTCTGTTTTCGGCAGCCAGGAAGGCACTCGCGGAGGGCTCGGCTGCTTCGCTCTCCCCGAGTTGGTGGTCTGCCCGACAGAGATTGTATAGAAACCGGGGCCGGCTCTTTTTTTTTTTTTTTCCCTTTTTTTTTTTTTTTTCCCCGCTGATTAAAAATAGATGCCTTGAGGTATTATTTTAGCATCACTGTGGTTTGGTGCTTTTTTTTCTTTGCACTTTTGATGTGGTAAATGGAACATAAATAAAATTGTTTTTGAAATTACTGAATTAATTAGGTAGTAAAGCAACGACAGTGCATAAATTTACTTGGCAATTTTTTTTAAATCCATATTTCCCCCCCCCTGCACCTTCTTGCCAATTACAGCCTGTTAATAATATATAATCCCAAATTTTTATTAATCCCCAGTGCTAGGGGAGGGAGGGGAATAGATGTTGCATTGTACCAGCAGGGTTGCCGTGGTGGGGAAGGGCCGGGGCGTTGCTGCCGCCAGCTCGTCCTCCCCCACGGCCTTCCTCCCTGTGCGGCCGCAGGAAATCAACGATTTCCCATCTTTCTCCTCCTTTCCCCATCCTCCTCCTCCAGAGGATGCTTGTGGCTCCTGTTTTGCCTTTTCCCTTATTTTTGCCTGGGTACCGTTCGTATTTTGGGCGCAGCTCTCCACTCAGCCTCTCGGCCCCGGCCCCGGGACGGGGAGGCGTGTGCGGGGAGATGGTGGTTCCACGCGCTGGGTTGGGAAGGGGAAGGAGGCGTTGGCTGCGCCGCTGCCGCGCTGCTCTGCAGGGACAGGGCTGGGAAACCAGAGCCGTTGAGCGGCCGAGGGGCTGCAGCCCCCGGTTCAGGGCAGGGTGGCCGCGGAGGCGGGTGGGCGGGCAAAGCAGCGGCGACTGTAACCACTTTGGGATGTTTTACTACTTCCTACCATCCCAAGTGCTAAAACTGGAGAGCCTATTTCTCGTCCCCAATAAAGTAATTAAAGCGAGTGGGTGTTGGGAGGTACCGTTGGGACGATGGCGGCAGAAAGCAGACGAGCTCTGTGTTCAGGCCCACCTAGCTAAGCCTGGCTTGAGGGGAGGGAGCTGGCAGCCCGGGCCTGCGCCCGCCAAGCTGAGCTCAGGGGGATGCTGCCATCGCCCTTCGGGCATCGCACGCCCGAGAGCTGCCTCCAACCCTGCAGCACTGCCCGGCCCAGCCGGCGTCGCGCCGGGCTCTTGCATTTCTCTGAGGGGGAATCAAATAAGCCCGGGCCTGCCCCTCCTTATCGCTCCGCTTCGGGGGCAGCGCTGACCTTGCCGCGGGGGGCGCGTCGGGCGGCGATGACTGTGCAGGTAGTGCTGGACGGAAAAAGCGGCGGCTCCTCGCCCGCTTGTGCCAGCTGCTCACCACAGGGACCTTTATTAGGTAGAAACTATAAATTTGCTCGCATGGATATAAAAGTACGGTGGGGAGGTTGGTGCCAACTGCGAGGCTTGCGCCGAAACGCGGCTGATACTTGGCAGCACGCGGAGTCCCGTCCCGTCGGGAGGATCATCCGGAGATATCTATGTACTGTAGGCGATACGAAGCGCTCGCTAAAAATACCCTCCCCAAACTCGTGTGTATGTTTGGAGAGGCTAATCACTGCTATGGGTGTCACTTAAAGCGCAGAAAAAACGCGAGGGGGAGAGGAGAAAGCCCCGACACGGGCTCGGGATGTGCTGCTGCTTTCAAATGTGTCCTGCTCCCTTTAATAACAAACATCGAGGCGCGGTGGTTTTTTCTGAGCCCTGTTATAATAAGCTCAGATGTTGGATGACATTTTTCCCGGTGACTCACATAGTAAAATTAACCTTGAACTATTTACATATTCAATCGCCTCCCTCTCTCCTCCTCCCCTCTCCGCGAGCGTGTGTACATTACAGGAATCCTGGCTCCGTATCAGTTTTTGTTTTGCTGATGAGAAAAAAAAAAAATGAAAAAAATTCCCCCGCCTGGAGTACACATCTACTTGAGGGAAAGAACACGCAGTCCTGGCCTTTGGAAATTGGCAGGCGGCGTGCTGTTCCCGCGCTGATAAGAGGTACTGTAAATAAAACTGTACGGCAGCGCCTGCTGTAAAATGCCCCTCGTCTGTACTCATTGTTCTGACAGCTCCGGCTTTTTTTGGGGCCGCTGTTTTGGTACACGCTGTGCTTCCTTATGTAAGCGAGCGCGCCCAGCTCCTCCCGGCGTTCGCCCTGTTTATTTTCGCCTCGCCAGGAATTTTTTTCTGTCCCCCGCCGCCCGCCCCCCGGCCAGATGCTGGCCACCTCGGCCTTTCCTTGCCGGCTGTGCCGCGGGCTCTCGGGGGGCACCGCCACGCGTGGCCTGGCCCCACACAGAATTGGGGGAGGAAAAGGCAAACCCCGTGCTTAGCTCGACGCCGGCCCCTGCGCGGCGG
>NW_020799133.1:340732-349467 GCF_003259725.1 Athene cunicularia | reverse complement strand
GTGTCGGTCCCTTCGCCAGCGGCCATGTGGCCCGTGCACACTCGGGTTGTTTTGAATGCAAACTTGACATCCCGGCGAGGGCGGCGGAGAACAACATATGCACAGTAAACAGGCAGACTGTCGTATTGATTAACAGATGAGACCTCTATTATCGATCAACGCTTGGCGAGAAAATTTATCACTTTTAATTTCACCGCTGCCAAATATTTCTGCCTGCAAGCCAGCCGTTACCGAGACAATTTAAAGGCGAAGGAATTCTCTTTTTAATGCATCTGGTGATACCTCCCTCTCTCCCCATCACCTTTTCTGTGCGCCTTTCGCCAAATCTCATCGTGCTGGGGGGGCTCGGGGGGGCGGGAAGGGGAGGGCAGACGCTGTCTGCACCCCTGGAGAGGGGCGGCACAGCGCGCTGCGAAGCGGCGCCCCCGCCTCGAGGGCCGCTCTGTCACGCTCAGCTCCTCACCACAGATGAATCAAACCTTGAAACCTAAGAAACGGGTCCGCAGCTTTGTCCGGCAGCGATGCTTCGGACGTGGTGTGTATCGTTAATCTGTTTTAATCTGGAAGTTACTTATCTGCTGCTGGGCATCCTGGTTTTTTCCTCACCCGAACTAGCAGCGCATGTTGATAGTGATTTTCTAAGAATTCCCCCCAACGCCACGTCTCTCTCCAATAGTCGAAGACGCCTCTGAGCTCCTCACTCAATCGCACCATTTCAGCCACATCTCTGACCAGATGCATCCTCGGGTATCGGCAACGGCAGCTGCGATGGGAAGGGGCAGGAAACCAATTACAATTAGATCGGTTACAACGCTAATGAAACGCATTGATGTTTAATGATTTCTTTTAAAAAAAAAAATCCCAAATATTTAATTTCTTCCTGACAAGCAGCTCTTTATTGTGCACTGTGACGTGCAAGGAGCGGGACCACGGCGCTGCTTGTGGTGGCTGTGCAGGGGATATAAATAACGAAACCCCTCTGTCACGCGGGTCCTGGGGGTTTTATGACACTGGCGGCCGCAGCGGTGTCCCCGTGCAGGTTTGGGCGGGTGTCCCTCGAGTAACCCTCCTCTCCCCTTTCTCTCCCCAGCGGGCGCCAAAGCCCTGGTCTGCGATCAGTGCGGCGCCCAGTTCTCGAAGGAAGACGCCCTGGAGACGCACAGGCAGACGCACACCGGTACGTGGCCCTCCCTTTCCACCTTTCGCTTAGGCACAAGTTTAATATTTAGGCTGCCATTGTAACCTCCTGCCCAACGGAGAGCTTAACGCTTCGCGGTTCCTGCTTCCGACCTGACCAGGTCTGTGTTTTGACTTTACTTGGGTTCAGGTAAGCTGGCTGCGTTTTCTGCTGCACTCTTACTTGGGAACGGTTTTGTGCTTGTGTTGGACTCTGGGCGTGGTGTCTGCGAGGGAAGCATCCCCCGGATGGCTTTGGGTTTGGGGTGTTTGCTGCTGACTTATTTTGGCCTGTTTTGCTGAGCTCCTTTGGTGGCAGGAGGAGCACAACCTGCCTCTGCAGTTAAACCGAGCGTCCTCGCACCGCTCGCCCTCACCCGTGGTTTCTAAAGCTGCGTGCGCCGAGATTTGAGCAGCGTGATGGCACTTGGCCACCATTCTGGTTTACAAGTGGCTTTCCAAGGGATAAATACCCTTGTCAGGGGTGTTTGGATGCCTGGGAGCCTTTGAGTGAGGAGTTATGAATCATTTCAAATCCCAGCCTGTGCTGGTAGGTCTGTCGCCGTTTTTCAGAGCGTTAATAGGAACAAACGTGTTGCAGCGGGAGCTCTGGGTGGTTTTGCTGTGGTGTGTACATGGGTGCAAGCGTCTGCTGGATGGTTGGGCTGCGCAGCCGGTCATAGGAAAGGAGAACCCAGGACCCGAGGTCATGGCTTTGGGGAGGGCCAGACCCAGCTGTGCACAGGAAACCTCTTTACCCCGAGCTCGTACGGGTTTGAAACCCCGACCGGGGCAGTTGCTGTGGGGGAGCCGTGCCTGATTCTGCGGCCCGGCCCGTTCGTCGAGCGGCTCAGCGCCCGAGCTTTGCAGGAGCACGGTAGCCCCAGGTCCTCTTCCACTAAACTCGTGGATGCGGCACCGGTTCTCACAGCGCCGTCATGTTTATCACCCGGAGTTAACGTGCGCACGTGGGAAACAACGGTGCGGCAAGCGCGAGGGGATTTGTTCCCTCTGCGAGCAAACGGCGCTCCCTTCCCAAACGGACTCGGCGCTTGGCTCCTGCTGCCTTCCCGCTGTTGGGCTTCCCAGCCCCTCGGCGTAGCTGCCCTCGGGGAGCACAAGAAGCTCTTCATGTGTCTTGCAAAGGCCGCCGTGCCCAGGAAGGGTTTGCTATGGGGCACGGGGGAATTCATAGCCCGGCAGCCCAAGGTGGATCCTTTCAAACCCCCAAAAACAGGCAGGAGCAGAAAACGGGCCCGCTCCTCCCCACTCTGTATTGGGAGGGGTTTAACTGAGCCCAGGCTCATCTTTCAGTGCTGAAAACCCCGATAACCGCGGCTGGCGGCCGAGCTGTGCTCGGAGGTGGTGAGGTGGCCGGGCTGGCACAGAGAGCCTGACCAGCGCGGCAAAGCGCTGCGTCACCGGGCGCCACTTGCTCCAGCCATCTCGCGCTCGGGGAGCTGTGCTGGCCGAGCACCAGTTCATAACTTGTGAAGTAGTTGCCCTCCTTGGCCAGTTGGGTGGCCAGGGCCGGGCTTGGCGCTGCAGGGCAAGGAGGAGGACGAGGCTTGCGGCGTGGCCACCACCAAACCGGGGGGACTGATGGCGCAGGGCTGAGCGAGCCGAGCCCGGGCAGGCGGTTGGGGGCGGGCAGCGAACAGCGGCTCGCTCCCCGTTTCCTTGCGCTTCCCGGAGCGGTCGGTGGGAGCCCGGCTCCCCCTGGAACCCCAGGAGCCATGTCGGGAGCGAGTGCTGTTGAGCAGCTACTGAGCGGTGCCTGCGCCCACGAGCAGCCGGGCGGTTTTGCTCACGACCTTGACGCTTCTGTGGGGCTTTACAGCCCCTTTGGTTGCTGGAACCCAGGGGCCCGACCGTGCCAAAGCTCAAAGGGCGACAGGAAAATGAGCACAGGGGACACAGTGACCCAGGCAGAGCGGGTTTATCGTCGCCACCGGCGGCTGTAAACACGGGCGGCTCGGTTACGTGGCGGAGAGGGGCCAAGGCAGCCGGAATGAATTGCTTCCTCTCCTCGGGTGGCACACGGAGCACCCTGCCCTGGCACGGAGAGCATCCCTCCCCTGCCACCGCTATAATTAACCCTGTTCCCAAATAACGGCATCTCCCAGAACGGATTTTTCTGGGGGCGTCCTCCCTTTGCCCTTAGCAGCAGGTGGGTTAGCAAAAGACCTTCCAACCTTCCAGGCACAAAAATAGCCCTTTTTTGGTAAAGAGACGCAGGTAGATTCCTTCAAGGACGGCATTAAAAACTGAGCAGGGTGCGTCTGGCAGGGGCTGAGCGCGTGTACCGGCGGTGCTCAGGGCAGGATGCGGGATATCTGCGAACGGTGGCAGCTTGTCTGGGCAGCCTCCAGCTGCAGAGCCTTTCTGCAGTGGGTGGCCAAGAGAAGGGGTTCTCGGGGCTTTGCAGCATGTGGGGCCATTTCTCGGGTGGACAGTCAGGAGCCAGGCCCCGCTTTATCTCCCTGAGTATTTTTCCCACTGCCCTCGGCTGCTCCTCCGAATGACAGCGCAAAATACGGTGCCAGCCTGTTGCGCACGTGCTGCCTCACAGTGCCCGTCTCTCGCCACAGAAAGCGTGCGGCCTGCTTTCTGCAGCAAGGTGAAAAACCATCAGAAGGAAAGAAAAACTAGTTTCTGCTTGTAAGCAGGGAGCTGGCGGCGTGCTGCGTACAGCCCGTCGACGCGGGACTGAGACGCCCTCTCCGGGTGTTCGCTGTCCTTGGCCCCCGTCCTGCGGCAATAGGAAAAGCAGCAACTGTTTTGGCTCATCTTCCAGCAGCGAGCTCGGTGCCACACCGGGGGGAGAGCGTGGAAAATTCCTTACCCTTCTCCTAAAATGTAGAGGAAAAAATGAAAAGCGTTAAGAAGCCAGGCTGAGTACCCCCAGCAAGCGCTGCCGGGGCTCGGGATGCTCGCACGGCTGCTGTTCGTGCTAACGGGCTCGGGCTCGCCGCCGACTTTTATAAATATCAGAGGTGACTCGTCTAGAGTTTCCTCCTGCGCGCCAAGGCAATTAGCGCGCACGAGCGCGTCCGCGCTGGGCAGCCAGTGCCCGTCCACAGCCCAGCACAGGTTTGCTCCTGGCCCGGTTCCGCACGGGCACGCTCGACGCCCGGCGTACCGAGGGCACGTTCTTCGCCGTGTCGTTGGCTCTGTGATTTGTGGGGTCGCTGTGCCCCGGCCGCTCCGCGGAGGATGCGCAGGAGCCTTCCTCCATGCCGCGAGCATCCCCTGGCCGGCAGCGCCGGCACCGGGACACAAGGAGCAGAAAAGAGTTAATAAAACCAACATGTAATTGAAAATTGAAAAGCTATAAATCTCTCCCCCCTTTTTTCTTTCCCCCCTTTTTTTTTCACTGGGATGTTGGTAGCGTTTTGATTTAATAGTTGGCCAAACACAAGGGTCTATTTTATTCAGAGTTTACAGGCCTCAGGGCTGTTATTCCTCCAAATTTAATAGCATTGAAATTGCAGGGTTGGCGATAATTTGCCTATCACTTTCTGCTCTCCCATTGATGTTTATTGTCAGCGGGATGGAATCTCAATCCGATTCACTTAGATAACATGTCTGTTAAACATTTAGATAATTGTGCCATCATTAACTTGTCACATTATTTTAGAGATTCAAAACAGTCGTGCGGTATAAGTGGAGGTACAAAGGGAGAAAAATCCAGCGCACGAGAGTGTGCGCCTGGGAGAGGAGGTGCTGGCAGAGCGGGACGCCCCTGCCCTGGGTCCCGCGGAACGTGTCGCTCGGGAAGCTCGGCCTCCCTCTCTCTCCTGGCAGGGCTTTAACCGCTTTCTCCCCCCAGAAATTTTCTGTGCCTGTTCGAAATGCACACTGAGGTACACAGTGATTTGGGGGGGGTGGGTGTTAAATTACTTTTTTTCAAAAGCCGGAGCAGGTGGCATTTCTCTGTGGAAGGAGCATCCCAGCAACGCTATTGCTGGCTTGGGTTTGCGAGGGGGATGCGTGGGAGCCTGGCGGGGGTGGAGGGGAACCCGTGCCGGGGCTGCGCTGTCACTCGGGCACACGCCGTCTCTGTTCTTGGCAAATTTACGCTTAGTCCAGTTATCTATTTGTCTTATCTCCTTTCCCCTGCTTCCTTTTCTCTGCCTCACAGTGGTACCCGCCTAAAATATACTAGTGGTGCTATAGAAGAGCACCACACCATCTTTTTTGGTGTTGGAAATTAGGGATTTTGAGCAAGTGGATCATAACGTGCAAGCTGGGTGACACGAGCCATAAATTACTTTGAGACATCAGTTTGTTTTGCCTTAAGCTCAGCGCGGCGCCGCGCACTGGGCCCGAGCCGGCTCTCCACCGGGATGCTCCCTGGACTGTGCCCGGGGCTGGCCTCGTCTCGGCGGTGGCACTTGCCACCAGCAGCCACCCGCAGCGTCCCGGCAGCGCCCAGCTGGGGCGCGGGAGGTGCAACGCTGGACCCGTCTCGCTGCATCCACTCCCACGGCTGGGCGGGAGCCGAGCCCGCCGCCAGCAGCCCGCACACTTCCTCGCCGAATCCAAGCCGACTCCTCCTGGGCTGCCTGTGACTTTCCATTACTGTTTCACGGGGCTCCTGAGAGTTTTCAGCGAGCAGCTCGATGAGGCTTCTGGGGGAAATACCGCCGGATAGCATTTTTCTCCATAGCTAGAGATAATGCACTGTAGTATTAAGTACGCTTAGAGGTAATTATCCCTCCTGCACTCGCCTCGGTTCCACGGTCCCGGCTGGGGGAGGGAGCGCAGGCGATGCTGTGTGGCGATGCCCGGGCGGCGCTGTGCAGATTTGCTGTTGGATGAGAGGTGGGTTTTGGATGTGGAGCTATGGAAGTGCTGCGAAAGCCCCTGCGCGCTCCTCCCGCCTGCCACCAGCCCCTGATGCTGCTGTCGGAGGCTGTGAGCGGTGGACGCGGGGCTGCAGCCGCCTTCGGTTCAGGTGCGAGGATCTCGGTTCTGACAGAGGAGGCCGGAGTGCCCCGCAATGAACTGGAATGGAGAGAATTGGTGCTGGGCTCAAACCGAGACTCCTGAGCTTGGGGAACAGATCTGGCCGTTCCTGGAGCCTTCAAACGCCGGCAGCACCCGGCGGGAATCCTTGACCAAGGTGGGAAAATTGGATTTGGGGCCGGGGGAGCTGCTGCCAGGGCACCTCGGGGGTTTGTGGCTTCAGTAGCGACAGAAAATGCAAAGTGCTGATGGTGAAGATGCTTTCGTGGCTGCTGTGACATTTTTGGGTACAGGCATCCGACTGGAGCCAAGCGTGCCATGCGCAGGCGCGGCATCCTTTGTGCAGCATCGCCTGTGAATGTATTCATAAGAACCTTGGAAAAAATACTCCGTGCTTAATGTTGGCTGCTCGACAGGGAGCGGGACTCGCTCGCTCCAACCTTTGGCTGTGGCAGAATGAAACAAAACCGTTGAGCTGAGGAAGGGTGAAACGGAGCCATCCAAATGCATCCAAGACACAAAGCCCTGAGGTTTTTTTAATACTCTTGTGGCCAAGTTTATTTGCCAAAAGGGCTGAAAACGGTACAAGTGGAGGGAAGGGCGAGCACGCGCCTTCAGCTAGAGCCCGCCGCCTCTCCTGTGCTTCCCTGCTCGTGGCCTGAGCGCTCTTCCCATGTGAGCCGGCGTCTTCAAAGGAAAGTGCTTTTTTGCAAACGTTTATTTCTATAAAAACACAGGTCCGGACGGTTACGCTTCCCATCGGACGCCTCCGTCGTTCGGGAGCGTGATTCCCGGCGCAAGCAGCTGGGCCGGGCTGTGCGCGCGGCGTTAGCCCCAGCCCCGGGTTCTGCGGGGTCTCGGGGCGGCGGGTCCGGGGGGGCGCAGCACAGAGCCCCTTTGTCTGACAGTAATGTCCTGTGACAGCGCTTGAAATCCGAGTCCCGGCGCGCATTCCTGAATCCGGGAATCTCCTGCCTGCCCGGCCACGGCTGCTCTTTCCACCTCTGCTGCAAACGGCGGCAAAACCTCCCCACGCTTCGAGGTGGGCTCGGCCGGGACGCGCGACGAGGTCGGGCTTCGCGCGAGCGGGCGGATTTGCCAGAAACAAGCCAGGAGATGGAAACGTGGCAGACCTGCGCGTCCGCACCCAGCAGCCAATAGTCGGCCTTTAATTTTCCTGTGCAAATACTATTTAAAGCGCGATGAGAAAAGCCCTCTCGCTAAGCTACAGAGAAATCTTTCTTGTCCTTTAATTCTAGATGAAGGGGATTAGTGTGAACATATTTAACCTCTGACCCACGGACAAAAGCATTATCAAATTTAGTTGCCGAGCGGCTCCCCATTTAACCAAACTGGTGCAGTATCTCAGCATTTTTTTTCCCTTTCCTCCCTTGAAAGCTTTAACATCCATTGTTGCCCCCGGGAGCATGGGGGGACGGGGCAGCCCTCCTCCGCTCACATTCGAGATGCTTGTCAGAGCCCCTGTAGTGGAAACCAGCGTGGTACAATTGCGGCTAGAACCTGTGAAGGCTTCAAAATGCAAGTGAACCCCCCAAAAAAGCCGAGTTTTCAGTAGATGGGGCTGTTTTCTGCCTGGGTTGGGCACACCAGCCTTGGCGCCGGCCCCGCAGTAGCCTGCGATGGCTTGGAGGGCGCTTGGCCACCGCTCCAGAGCACAAAGAGACGCCTCTCGTCCCCCTCGGCTCCACGTTTGGCTCCAGAGTGGGGAAGGTGAGGCGCTGCCGGCGCTCCGGCGAGCTGGAGGATGCTCGGCGCTGCCACGCCGGGGCTTTATAAAATAGGGATGAAACGCGGGCGAGGAGGCGGCCGGGGTCTCCTGGTCCGGCGGAGGAATGCCGAGAGGGGCCTCCCGTCAGGAGCCGGTGTCCGTTTACAGTGCATCTCTCATAAACCCGGCGGCGGGGGCGAGGGCAGGGGGACCGGCCCTCCTGGTATGTGATTGATTATCTGGTATTTATGCCATTGAGGACTTTTCAGCGGCTCAGGGTCAGGGGGTCATCTCATGTGTCTTGCTGCAAATCCGCTTCCTTTTGTACAGTGCGGGCTGGGTGAGCAGACACACAAAAACAGCTTTTTCTTTTCCTTGGGAAAAGGGGAGGGGGGCGGGCTGGTGTCAATGAATTTTTTTTTTCAGCCTTTCCTGAATAGTGTCCTTTTTAATTCCAAAGAACTTTTAATTAAAAGTAGCAGGAAAGTTCATCTCGACAAGGTTTAACTTACCTTAGCAGTTACTTTTGTCCCCCGGGATTCGCGTCTCCCCGCTTTACAAAAAAACCCCACAAGGAACAGGGGAGAGGCTGCTTTCGGTACCGTTTCACGGCTCCCCGGGTTTACCGAGGGGCCTTTTCATCTTTTCTCTCTTTTTTTTAATGATGGGGGTGCAGGAATAATCAGCGGGCGCTGCGAATCCCGGCTTTGTGCCTCGCGGCAGCCGGTCACTCCGCAAAAAGCGTGTTTGTACCGGCTGGGCCGCGGCGCGGGGCTCCCGGCGTCTGCGTGGGGCTGGGGGGTGCTGAGGCGGCACCACCCTCCCCGGAGGGATCCGCGCGCGGAGCGGGGGGCGCCGG
>NW_020799133.1:338528-340682 GCF_003259725.1 Athene cunicularia | reverse complement strand
CGTGGCGGTGGTGGTCTCCCACGGGGCGAGCGCAGGGGCACCGCGGAGGGCAGGACGTGATGCTGCGGACCGGGGACATCTCTGCTGCCCCTGAAAGCCGCCCGGCAGGGAAAAGCACGCTGCCACCGCGATGCGCTGGCTGGCAAACACTCGCGGTGGAGAATCTTTGGCCAAAAAGACCTCGGGGGGTGGCTCGCGGTGGACCAGAAATGCTGGTGAGGGCTTTGTCTCCTCACTCAAGCCCTTTGTTTAACGCTGGAGCAGTTTCTAACACGTTCGTTTAACCATTGCTGGGAAAACAGTGAGGAAAACTACGCTAGGTTTTTGACATAAAGTCAAATTATTTTTTCAGCTGGTTTCACTCCAAATTCCGATTGGGAAGAGGAAATCTGGGAAGCCGTTGTGGTGACAACGAGTAAGCGAGTAGCTGACAGCTTCCCTCCTGATGTGGTGGCCAGAAATGCCGCCACAGTTTGCCTCTGGTTGCCCCGGGGAAACGCTTGTCCTTGGGAGGGGCAGGGATGGGTCCGCAACGTGCGGCTTCCGTGGGAATGGCGGGGATGGATCCCGCGTTCTCCAGGGTAGAGGGTGCTGGGACAGGCTTGGGGGAAGCAGCGCCGAGGGGAGATGCTGCGGTGGATCCCCGGACACCGAGTGGGTTAACGCGTTATGGACAGGCACCGTTTGTTTGACCGGGAGCGAGGGGGCAGCTTTTCCACCCGCGCCTTTAGGGGTCGAAGGAGCCAAACGGCGTCTCGTGCCCCGGCTGTTCGGCACTGGCGGGGTTGGGGTGCATGAGGCGCGTGTACGTGCCCCCGGTCCAGCAGCACCGATGTCCCTGCCCAGCTCTGGGGCACACTCGGTTGCTGCAGAGAAAAACCGTGTCCCCCCGCTCCTATGTACTTTTTCCCTTCCCGGGAAGTTTCCTCCAGCTCCGAGCCGTTTTTCACACCACTGTTAAGGCTGAATTACTGCCGCCGGCTCCTTCGGCAGCTCAGTGTAGGCGCGTTTGCTGGCTTTGGCCGGTGGCGGCGGGACGTGACCGCTGTCGGGCTGCACCCTCCGGCCCGGCTCCCCGGAGCAGGTGACCTCAATCCTGGCGTTACCGGGCTCACCCTGACCCTGGGCTTGTGGGTGCCAAAATGCTTAATGGGCGCCACAAAGGGATGGGCTGGGTTTTCGGCCACCTGAATGTTTGTGATATATGTTGGTGCCTTTTGATAGATAACGCCATGAAAAGGCTTTGGGGATACAGCTCTGCAAGGGGGAAACACCTCCAGCTGTGGCCAGAAGACTTTAGGCTTTGCAAACATCTTCCAACCGCTGTTCGGCATAAAATAATAGAAATCAGGCTCAAGCGCGCAGTGCACCGCAGGTGCGAAGCCTCGGCGGCGCCTTCGCAGGCTGGCGGTGTTAGGAGCTTGGGAAACGCTCGCCTCCCCCAGCTGGGAGCTGGAAATGCACCAGAAGGGGATTTCAGGCCCCTAAAAGCTTCATCTGATTTTGGTTTCCGACGCTCGGTTTCCTCTGTCCCTGGTTGCGTCCCTCGCAGGCAGGAGCTGCCCGCACCCCTCGCTGTGCCGGCCGGTCTCCGCGCACGGGCTTGGCGTCCTACCCTGGAGAGAGGGGTGGGCACGGGCGTCCTCGGCAGCCGATCCCCCCCCAAACCGCAGCCCTCGACTGACGCCCCGTTTGGACCCCTGGGCTGCCTGGCAGCGCCTCGCCCAGCGCGGGCCCAGCTGCTGCCGTGATTGACGCAAAGCCAGTCTATAAATAAAGTCTTTCTCTCCTCTCATAAAGACTTTGCGGTTTAGTTTGCTTTCAAGGTCAAGATCAGACCTTTCTAAATAAACACATATCAAAGGATCATTAGCGGAGCAGCACTGTTAAATTGAGATATTAACTTCTGTCAGCCGCGCGTTTCCTTTTTGTTCTGTAACTCGCGACTGCGGCGGGTTTTTATTATTTTGGCCCTAGGCGGTAGCATCTGGCTTCTGTAGAGACTGTAAAAATTAAAAAGCAACACAAATCATTGCGAGAGAAAAGCAGTAAATTCAATGATAAGAATTTAAAATTAAAATGTTTCGGTGCTTTTATATTCCGCGAAACATGAAACGAATGAGTTGTGTGCCTGTTGCCATAAAGCCGCCGCCG
>NW_020799133.1:323837-325061 GCF_003259725.1 Athene cunicularia | reverse complement strand
GCGGAACCCGCCGCGGACGCCCTGAGCTCACGCGTGGGGCTCGGGCCCCGTTTCAGGAGGGCTCCCGCGCTGCGGCATCGCGGGTGGGAGAGCGCCGGCCACCGGTGGGAGCATCCTGGAGGGATCCTGGCCAGAGGAGGGTGTTTGGGGCAGGGAACGGGGTGCGAGCCAGGTGCCCCGCAGCGTGCCGAGGCCCTGGGTGGCACGAGGGTGCCCGGTGGCTGCTGCCCTCCCCCGACCAAAGACCTCTCTATGCATTTCCCCTCCCTTCCCCGCTCTCCTGGGGGGTGGGAGCGAAGCCCCCCAGGGAGATGCGGCCGGTTTGGTGACAGGTGGTCGATGCCGGTGCCAGCGTGGGTGCCGTCAGTGCGTGGCATTGCTCCGAACGGGGGAATCCTCCTTTTTCTGCTAATTCGGGGTGCCTGGAAGGTGCCAAGCGTGGTTTTTTGCCCAGCCCTCAGCTGCAGGAGCCTGCGAGCGAGGGGTGCCCGGTGGCAGGCGGCTTCGCTCGCCGCTTTTTTTGCTTTTTGTTCGGTTTTTCTGAACTTTCTTTTGGAATATTTCCGCATTTAGCACATTTTACTTGAAATTACCTCGTTTTTTTGTGACCTCATGAGCTTTTATTGATTTGGGGGGACGGGGGGCAGTGTGGCCGGGAAGACACAAGCCACGTGGCAGTGGAGGGACGGTGCGGCGGCAGCGTCCCCGCCAGCCTCCCATTGTGCATTATCCTTACCAAAACTGGTATTTTTTGCCCGGCCCCATGGGGCCGGGGGCGTCGGTTCTGAAGCTACCTCTTGTGTTCGTTTTTGTTATGTTTCTCCTTTGCGGTTGCGGAAGCGGGCTCTGCGGTTTCCATCCCACGCGGCACTTGCGGCCACGGCTCTTTTTTTTTGTCATTTTGCTGCGTTCGGGTGAAAAGGGGGGAAAAAGAGTCAGGGGAAGCGGGACGGTGCCTGGCTGCGGTTCGGAGGGTTGCCCGTGGCCCCTCTGGGTTTGGGGTGCCCACCCCGGCAGAGCCCGTCCCGCCTCTCCCGGTGCCGAGCAGGGATGCGGCTGCGGGAGCAGCGTCCGCCCTCGCGCCCTGGTCCGGCTTTGCACGCGCGTGCGCCTCTGCGTGCGGGACCGTCGCTGCTTCGCGCGGGGTGGACGTCGCTGTTGTACAATCCGGGATGTGACTGTGGAGAACGGCTTGTTTAATTGTTGTGCCTAAGAAAAAAAAAA
>NW_020799133.1:308110-311726 GCF_003259725.1 Athene cunicularia | reverse complement strand
CCCCACCCGCCTCTCCAGGGGACGGGTGGTCTCCGCGCAGGGCAGAGCTCCCGCTGCTCCAGGCCCAGGACGCGGAGCAGTCGGCTGGGCAGGCAGCGCCGCCGCACCTATCAACGGGGTGCCGACAGCAGTCGCCGGCAGCGTGTCAGATACAATGATGAGGAAAACCGAGTAGCCCAGCAGGAGGGTGATCTTGAAAGAGACCCGCTCGCCACTGTTGGGAGGGAGGTAGAAGCCCACGATGTCCATCACCATCAGGAAGATGCTGGGGAGGAGCAGGCTGACGGTGTAGAAGAGGGGGCGTCTCCGGATGACCACCTGCAGGACAGAGACCGGAAAGGCTTGGCGAAGGGGTGAAACGAGGTGGGGGCAGCTCTCCAGCCAGGCAGATGAGGATGGTGGGGGCACTAAGGTGAGCCAGAGGAAGGGCTCAGCACCGAGAACCTCCTGCCCACAGGCAGGAGCAGCGCGGCACAGAGCAGCTGGGCGATGGAGCCACAGGGACAGTGGCGAGAGCCTTCCCTAGCACCCCACCCTCGCGGAGCACGACGGTCAAAGACCCTTACGTAAAACTTCATCTCGGCATAGCTGTCGCTGCTCTTGACGCTGAACTCCTGGAAGCAGCTGAGGACATAGAGCAGCTCCCACTCGCCCTGGTTCATGAAGACGCTCCGGTCGAACTTGACCAGCTCCGGCTGCCGCCACAGCGAGAGGTTGATGTCGCGGACTGGGGGGCGGAGGAGAGGTGAGGACCGGGGGTGCCCGGCCCGGAGCGCCGGCAGCTGCCTGCACATCCAGGCCAGGCTGGGTGCCTGCCCTCCCCGCATGCATCCCCGATCCGCTGGGGCCATCTAGAGGGGCGAGTCGCCTTCTGCACGGAGCTCCAGCCCGGCTGAAGTCCTGCCCGCTCCCCCCGAGCCCCCCGCCCGCGGGGGCCCCGGCACTCACTGTGGTGCAGCCAGCTGGTGAAGGTGAGTGAGCAGTTCTGGACGTCGAAGGGGAAGTTGTAGATGTCCAGGCTGCAGGCGGTCATCACCTGGATGGGTTTGAGGTTCTGCACCTCCCCGTGGTGGCCAACGTAGACGTAGGGGACATGGGGGGACTTTCCGACATCCACGCTGGGGGGCACAAAGGACAGAGACCAGGGCTGGAGAGCACGCTGGGAAGAGACAACTCCCACCGAGCTGCGTTTGGGAGGGAACCACCCGGGAGCCGGGGTTTGCCCCCCGGTTGGCTTTTTTGGTGCCTGCCTGGTGTCCAGGCTGCTGCCCCCCCCAGCCCAAGGAGCAGCTGCGTTCTTGCCTCGGGGCTCTGTGGAGCCACTGGGAACACCTTAAACCCCCTCCCCGGAGCGGGAAGGACGCCGGCTGGCTTCACAGGAAGGGCCGGCAGCTCTGCAGCTGCCCTCGCATTGTGCTGCCTTCACAAAGCCTCTCTCCAGATATCTGGATCCCACCCCCGGCACGGCGCGGGTAATTACCGACGGTTGCGGTTCGCCAGCGTTGGAAACGGCCCAAGTGCCGAGCCGTTCCCCATCTGCAGCTCGCCCGATGCGGGGAGGCTGCCAGCTCTGTGCCGGGAATACAAAGCAAGGGGCGGCGTGTGCCCGTGGTGGGTGAGGGGACTCCAGCCCCCGGCCTTGAGCCACACTCACAACTCGTTGATGAGGATGTCAGGCACCCAGATGCTCTCCACGGGCAGGGAGATGTGCGTCAGGTTGTCGAAGTGCGCCGGGTCCCACCTGAGGAACTCGTCCATCCAGTGCTGGGGACGAGGGAGACGGGGCTGGGGGGCGAGGTCCCTTCTGCCCCACTGGGACCCAAACCCTGGCACCCTGCCAGGGGAACCCGTCCTGGAGGGTGGAAGGGCTCGTCCTCTGGCCATCGCACCCCCCAATGGTGTGAAGCACAGAGCATGAAAGCTCTGCCTTGAGGTTCGAGCCCTGCGGAGGTCTGGCCATCCCCTGGGATGGGTCCGGCCTCGCTGGGGATGACCCATGTCTGCAGGAGGTGCTGGGCCCCGGGGGAGCCTGGCCAAGGAGGGGCAACATTTCACGGGCTCGTCTGCTCACCTGCCTGTACCAGATGTAGGTGGTCAGCACCTGGTTCTTCTCATCCTGCGGGGAGAAGCGGACACGGTGTCGGCAGGGCGGGTAGTGGCACTGCGGGAGGTGGCAGAGCCGGCCGGGAGGACGCGGCGCGCCGGGCATCGCTCCCCCGCTGCAGGCAGGCAGACGCTGCCCGCACTGAAGGCAGCTGCCCCCACCCCGTGCAGGATGGGAGCGGAGGACTCACCACGCTGAGGATGGCGTAGACCATGAGGTCGATGGCCACGGTGGTGGTCGTTCGCCAGTCCCGCACAGGCCGGGTGCCCTTCTGGTAGTGGGCCAGCAGGGAGTGGGCCAGCCGGCGCAGGGCGGGCTCGGCAGGTTCAGGTTCCCGGCCCCGCTGCTGGGAACCTGCGGGCAGAGGGACGGAGGGAGGGATGGGGCAAGGGCTGCCCTCGCCGGGGCTCTGCCACGAGCCGCGGGATGCTGCTGGCCACCGTCCCCCCCTCACCAGCTCGGGTTTTCCCTCAAGGTTGGGTAGGAGCATCCTGATGGAAACAAGCCCGCCAGCACCGCGGCCTCACGCCTCGTTAACGTCCGCTGCTGGGTGGGTAGCTCGGGAGGCAGAGCTGCCGTCCCCCACCTCCCCTGGACACACGCCAGGACAGCGGCAGCGGGGGACCGCGAGGGACTCACTGCCCCCAGAGAAGTTTCCCACCGCTCTACCTCTCATTCTTCTTTGCTGTGCAGGTGAAGCGGTGAAGGGTGGGTGCTAAACTCATTTATTGGGTATCTCGGTATTTATTAGGTATCTTGGTGTTTGTTTCCTGTGGAAACGCTCCCTCGGCTGGTGCCGGCAGCGTTAATCGCAGAGCAAATTGCTGGTGGCACCTGCATCCTCGCTGCAAGGCCGCCAGCAACGCCGCGGCAGAGCCGCACTCGTGGCTTTGCTCTGCAGCACGCCCAGACCCGGACTCCAATTCCCTCCTAATGAAGGGGACTAATTGGAATAGATCTGCGGGAACTTGGGAAAAGCTGCTGGGAAGGGAACTGTAATCTGTCTTTTAAGGTAAAAAAACCTAAACCGCGGTCTCAGCCCCTCCAACGTTGCACGTGATTAGTAATGCCGGGGAGCCGGCCGGGCGCACGACCCTGGCCCAGGCAGGCGTGCAGCAGCGGAGGCGGCGAGGGGGGGCCAGAGGCAGCAATTAGGGCGAGGGGAGGAAAACAGGCGCTGCCGTCATCGCGGCTGGGGCCAAGCGGCCTTTTCTGCTGGCAGCTGGTGGCAGCTCCTCGCACCCTCCGCTCCTCCTCGCACCCTCCGCTCCTCCTCGCACCCTCCGCTCCTCCTCGCACCCACACCACCGAGCTCTGGGCCAGGATGCTCTGTCAGCAGGAAAATGGCTCTGCAGAGGGAAGACTGGGCTGGGCTTGCCCCGGCCGCTCCCTGTGTCTGCTGCGGGCATGCGCTGGTCCACGTGGCCCCGAACCTGTGCGGCAACTCATCTGGTGCAACCTGGCATGGCCCTGGCACACCGGGTGCATCTGCACGGACCTTCCTCCCTCCTC
>NW_020799133.1:303940-308060 GCF_003259725.1 Athene cunicularia | reverse complement strand
GCCCAGCCCAGCGGCTCTGCGGAAGAGTGAACCCGAGCAGGGAGGCAGCAGCTCTCCTTGCTCGCTTTCCCCCCGCCGTCGGGTTTTTGAGAACGCCCAATTAATCTCGCGATCAGCCTCTCCCCCTGCATCAAGTTTCAGGCTGGGAGGATGCAAGGGGAGCCCGCTCCGCCACCCCCCACCCTGCCGGCTCCCCTGGGGCCCCCCCAGCCCCTGCCCAGGCACTGGGCCATGGAGAAGCGGGTTTTGGGGGGACAAACATCGTGCATGCGTGCAGCAGGGGTGGGGGGCACAGCGGGGGGAGAGGATGCTGCAGGCACCGGGGCTGCACCCGGAGATCCTGGGTGGTCAGAAAGTCTCGGGGGCAACCTCAGAGAGGGGGCGGTCGGTCCCAGGAGGTCACAGAGACACGAGGCTGGCTCAGATGGGTCCCCATCAGCAGGGGAGGGGGGGCTCTGGAAGTACTGGGCTTCCCTCACAGCCGGTGGTGGGGCTGGTCTGTCCCGCCGGAGACGGGTGCGCTGGCCGGTGCAGGCTGCAGGCAGCCCGCGCCCAGACGAGGGTCCGCTGGCACTGCAGCCTTGGCGTGCACCTTCCAGCGAACGGAAGCGCTTCCCTCCCATTTCAGTTTCCCCAAATATTCAACACCTTCGGGCAAGCGTGGCCACACCCAAGGTTGGTCTTGTGACAACTGAGAGCACAAACGTGCTCGGCGCTCGCCTGTGCCCCGGTACCCTGCTCAGGCTTCCCTCCGCGCCAGGGTGTCACGTCCTCGGGGCAGCATCCCTGTGCCTGGCAGGGGAGCCTCACCCCGGCCCCTGTTCCCTCTAATCCCTCTAATCCCGTATATTTGTGTACGCATGTCTGCGTTTGCGTGTGCTGTAGGTGCCCGTGCCCCCACAGAGCTGCTGGAAGTGCTGGGGAAGCGTCGGGCAGAGACCAGCGCCTGCGGCGGTGGCGCAGAGCAAATCGCATCAGATGGCAGCGTGGAGTCACTTAAACGAGATAAGAATTAGTGCGCGGCCCTGATGAACTCCCCCTCGGCTGCCAACAGCGGTGTCAGGGAGAGAGCGAGAGCAGAGCTGGGGCTAATTTGATTTCTCGGCTCCGTTAGCGGCTGGCAAGTCACCTCCCGGGGAGCGCAGGCAGCTCAGAGCTCTTTCCCCTTATTGAATCCGGGTAATGAAAATCACGGGCAGCGCCGTGGTGGCGCTGGGGACCGTGACCTGCTCTGCCCCGCTCCTCCAGCCCCCCGCACCCGCGGCGGGCAGGATGCAGCCAAGGGGGCGAAGACCACTCAAGCGGAGCCTCTGCTGCAGCATCATTAGCTCTGAATTTGCTCTCTTGGGTTTTACGTCTTCATCTTAAAGAGATTTTAATGTAGTTCCTATCAGCCCTCCTGTTATCGGATATCTAATTAGCGTGATCTATTACAGCCTCGCGTTACAGGCGTGCGCAGGGCGCTCTTGCGGGACTCTTGGTGGGACGGCGGATATCAATCGGCAGCGCCCGGATCAGATTTACTTTCCGAAATGGCGTAATGGGATTTTATTAGCCCAGTAATCTGCTGCGCAGTAATTGCTTTTCTGGGAAACGGAGCGCTGGGCATCTGGGGCTTCCTGCGGCTCAGCCCCGCGTCCTGCCCGGGCTCTGCTCTGCGCTGGGATGTTGACGACAGGCTTCTTCCTGGGGCAGCCACGCCGGGAGCGGGTACCTGAGCTTAGGCAGGTGGCGAACTTCTTAAATTGTGCTGAGGCAAGAGCCGTGCTGATCTTGGGGATCAGGGAGAGCACGGGGCCGCAGGCACGAAGTCCCCGTGATGGGAGGGGACAGTGATGCCCTGCAGCCCCCGTCGCCCCACCCTGCCCTTACCAGGGGTGGGAGCCAGCCCCGAGCCCGCGGGTGACGCACCGTATCCCCACGGCAGCATCCGCCTCGGCAGCTCCCACCCGGGTCACGGCACCTGCCAGGGGCCACGGGGGCTGTGGCAGGCGCCTGGCTGAGCTCTGTGCAGGCCCGGGCCGCAGCAGGAGCGGGCAGGGAGGTCTCGGCTGCGGTGCCTGCCCGCGCAGAGCAGGCAGGAGAGGGAAGCGGCCCTCCTCCGGGCTGCCAGGACTCGCCTTTCAGAGCGCGTCTGGAGCGTCAAAAGCAATAAAGCATCGCGGAGGAGCCCTGGCAGCGCGGCTGCCTGCCGGCCCCGGCCCCATCACGAGCCCGAGGCCGCCCATTACGGAGCCTCGCGCTCCCCTGAATTGCATGTCTGCTGTGATTTAACGCTGCAAGACATGAAGTGAGCGCTGTGTGCAGGCAGGGCTGCCGGCGCTGGACGGGCAGGCTCGCAGCAGCCCCCGCGCCAGCAGGGACGAGACCCTCCCGTGGGGCAGCGGTGCTCGGGCTCGCTGTGTCCCCGGGGTGGACACGTGGGATCTGTCCACCTTGTGCAGCTCCAAGATGGAAGTGGAGAGCAAAGGGCCGGGAGCGGGTGCCCAGGGTGGCAACTTGGCTGGTTTAATCGCTGTCATGGGTCACTGAGGATGCTGCTGGCTTCGCCCCCGCGGCACACGCTTTACCCCATCCATCGGGCCCACATCTCAGAGGAGTCAGGACTAGGGGGTCCGGTGGCCGCGAGCCTGCCCCGGGATGTGCCCTAGAAGGGAAAAGCCGCTTTGCTGCAGCCCAGCGCCCTCAGAACAGGCAGGCTGCCCACAGGAGGGCAGGGGGGTGCTTTGGACAGCCCAGCACTCCAAAGGCAGCAGCCGCAGCTTGTCTGGGAGCCCTGGAAGGGGGGGGAGGTCCCCCTGCCCCCGCTGCCGGATTTACTCATCTGCTTAACATAGCGGAGCTGGAACAGCCGCAGGGTGACTCACGCCGCCCTCGAAGGCAGCGGCGCGTTATTTCAGGTCTGTGACGCCGGACAGTGAACGTGGGGGCCAAGCGCTGCTTGCCAGCCAGGTCCGTGGTGAGGAGGAGGAGGAGGAAGATGCTGGGGGTCTGTGCTGGGGGGCTCTCGGCTGAGCACCGGCAGTGAAGGGGACAGGTCACCCACGGACCACGGAGTGGTCAAAACTCGCCCTTGGCAGGTACCAAGCCCCACCAGCAAATGAGCCCGACACCTTTAAATCCCCGGCGAGGGGAGGGGAGCGCTTTCTCTGCAGTCCTTTCCCCCGTTAGACACCCTCCAGGTGTTGGCAATACTCCGCGTTTCAATGACAAGAACGTGAAGGCATTCACAGCCCATTGCTGTTAGCGGGGAGACGCAGGACAGCAGCCAGGCCTGGCAGGTGCGGTACCACCCCAGGTCAGGCCTTGCTGAGAGCAGCCCCGGCTGGTCTTTAGGATTCTGTGACGGTCTTTTCCTTTTTCTCTTTATTTTTATAATGGAGACCCACGCTGGAGGCTGGCTGGGTGGGAGATCATGTGGCCTGCGGGCGCGGAGCCCATCCCAGAGGTCGGTTTTGCCGCAGGGATTGCGGTGCTGGTAACCTGATGTAAATACCCTGCGTCTGCCCTCCTCGCCCCTCACCCCGGCCCTCCGGCTGCGGCTGTAGTTTTTACAGAGTTTTTCCAATCAGAAACCACAGCGCTTCCAGCCTGGCTTTTTAATAAAACCACGTTGGCCATTACAGCTGGGTATTTTTCCCTTCATTTTCTAGAGAAAATGAGAAAGATTTCAAGCAAAATGGCAAGGTTAATTTGGGCTGAAAAGGCTGTTAGTTTTTGATGTAAAAAACCTGAAAAAGTCCTGCAGAAAAGCCTCTTCCCCCTTGTTTCTGTTGGAGTCTGGGCACAGCCGGAGGGGCCAGGGGGCAGCAGCCGGGCTCTGCCAAGAGCTCCTGGTCTTTGTCACGAGGCTCCCAGGGCGAAGTGGCGCGGGCAGGGAGCTGCTCTCGGCGTGCCGGGGCAGGGTGGCTCGTCCGGGGACGCTCCTGGCCCGGGGAGGGAAGACGGAGCGGGGCAGGGGGGCTGTGGTGGTGCTGGAGGGGGTCACCCCCCGTCACACAGCGCGCGGGGCCGGCCGTGCCCGCGGACATCCCACAGCAAAGATTACAGCGGCCACTGTCACCTCCCTGTAGCCTCCAGGCTCCCAAAATATTCAGAATTTCTTACATCGCAGTTAGAC
>NW_020799133.1:284080-303890 GCF_003259725.1 Athene cunicularia | reverse complement strand
GGCCCGGAGCGCGGCGGTCTCGGTTCGCGGCCGGCAGCAGAACGCCGTGTTTCGGCTGTTTCACGTGAAATTTCCCTGTTGGCCTCTGAGCCCTCCGCGGGCCCGGCGCGGCGCGGTAGCGAGGTGCTTTGCAGGGGGCACGCCACCCACTGCGGGAAAGCGCGCGGGTCACTCGGGACGGGCTTTTCACGATGGCTTCCTCCTCCTCAAAGCGCAGGAATTTGGCTTCTTCTTCCCCTCTCACTCAACCAGCATCTTCTGACACCCCTTAACAAAAACTGTTGCTCTTAAATTACAGGGCGCTGCATAAATTGTCTCCAAAAGGAGTCACAGCTCACCACCGCTCCCGGCTCGCGGTGTCGGTGGCCGTGCCCCAGGTGTACACAGGTGCCTGCGCTTCTCGTGAGAGAGATGCTTCAGAGAGGCCAGTGTTCGAGGTGGGAGCGGGAGGATGGTGTCAACCCTCTTGTGCATTTAGAAGCCATTTAGAAACGTGCAGAGATGGCCTCAGGCCCCCAGGAGATGTACAGGACCATGCGTTGGTCAGAAGTTGGCTGGCCACTGCTTATTCCCAGGGTGGATGTTGGTTTGTCAAAGCCTCAATCAGGAGTGCGGGTGTTGCTCCTGCTGCCACCTGTGGGCTTTTAGCCCCCCCTCAGATCGCTTTTCCCGCTGTGATAAAAGCGCAGCCGGGGTGCGGAGGCTGAAGGCTGTGGCTCCGTGTGTCTCTTCCACGCCGTAGCCTTCCTTCTCCTCGCGTGCTGTTATTTCTGGAACCCCCTTGAACTCCCACCCCGCACTTGCACTCTTCCCTGCTCGCAGTTTCTCATCAAAACAAGCTACTTCCAAGTGCGGTGAGTCATGTTAAGAGTGAGGAAAATGGCAAAGCCTTTCCATTCTGTCGCTCAGTGGCCGACTCTGTAATTTTTATCTCCAGTGATTCGCAGAAAAAAGACTCTACAACTTGAATAGAGTTATACAGCAGATACGTTTACTCTGGCCAGGGTGCGAGGGGATTTCTCCACAAAGCTTGCACACCCACTGCACGTTTTAACAAAAACTGATAGAGTGTGAATATCCATATTCATTGGGTTACGTAACACAAACATACATGTGCATGAGAAGGGCTGGGTTAGTTAGAAAGGCTAATGCCAGCAGTTTGTCTCTGCACCTGCGCATTGCCTCCTGGTGGTCGTCTCCGGGGGGCTTTGGGAGGAAGGCTCGTTGTCTTTCTCACTTTTTTTTCCCCGGAGCATGCGCAGATTCTCTTGGCCAATTTCAAGAATAACAAGAGTGGTTTTCAGACGGTTTACTTTTGATCTTATCTAAGAGAACCAATAGAATTTCTACCATTCATACATGGCTATCTTTACTCATTAGCAAAATTCTAACTAGTTAGAGCCACCTGGTCCTCAAGGTCAAAAGTATAATATTTTGCTGAACATTGTAATCCTTGGTAGATTTTCAGTGAACTGCTTTGTTTTGATGAACACAGTAGTCTTTGGTAAAATTCCACAGAACAGTCTGAGCAAGCAGGATTCTTAGCGATATTAAAAAAGTACTATAACTTGCTATAAGTAAGTAAATAAGTTGCTAAGCAGTTTTCTATAAGTAAATAAATCTCAAAACAGGTAGTCATTTCTCTGTATCACCAGTACCCTCCTTCCTCTCAGCCTCTGGGTTTTGTACTCATCTCCTGTTGCTGTAATTTTACACTGATAGCATTTTGGTTTGGGTTGTTATTTTTCCAGCAGGTAGGACTTTGGTCTGGTTTTTCAAGTGCAGTATGTATTAGTAGCAGCAGCTTTTAATTACCTGTTCTGGAGCTTGCTTTAAAGCACCACAGCGCCTAGCCTCAAAAAGCAATCAACCAGGCTGGTTATAGCAACAAAACCACGCGCACTCCCCAAAAACTGAACAAAATTGTTGCAGTGTGGTTCCTGGTGGTTTTTGTGGGCTGCCAGTCAGCCGCAAGCTTCTTCCAACTTGTTGTATGGGATAAGCACTCTGCTGTTAATACAAATCTTCTCAAAGTCTGAGTATTGCCCTGGAAATCCTTAGAACATGAAGTGACTTAGAGCAGTGGGTCAGCAGTTAGCTTTTAGTATTCAGGCGGCTCTTGCAAGTCCTCCTTTTCAGGAAGCAGAAAAATCCCTGAAAATCACGCCCTGTCTCACCTCGGATTTTGTTCCTGTAATGCGGTTTATTGGCGTGGGGGTTTTTTTCTCTCTGGTGGAAAATATGCCCTGCAGCATGAGATGGGGTTAGCTGACAAGCGCTGCTCACTAAGGTAGCAAAATTAGCAACATGATATGAGTGGTTTGCCTTTGTGAAAGTGTACGCCCGCCCTCAGCCCCGTCCCCTTGGCTCCTCTCCGCGCCCCTGGAGAGGAGCTGGGCCTGAGGCTTTTCTTGGGACTAAAAGAGTGCAGGAGAGGTTGGGGGTGTGCATACTCACACGCGCTTTCCTTGTGAAAGGTGAGCAGAAGTAGTATTTTAGGTGGGACTACAATGAATAATTTATTGGGGGGATCCCATCAAAAAGTAATCTGTTTTTTTTTTTTTGTTTAACCACGGATATGGATGCATGCTGTCTGCTCGGTGTTTCTGCACAGGGTAGCATCCATCAGCAGGAGGGGAGGATGGCTCAAAAAAGCAGTTAACTTACTATTGACTGGGAGGAACTTGTGCTCCAGTGGCATGAGAGCATCTTAAATTTTTTACCAATGATGAGAGCAAGTAGAAACTTGAATTTATTCAGCTGCAACGTTGCTGGCTAAGATTAATCAAACGTGTGATCTTAAGAAGCTGGTATTCACTGGGCTGTGCCGACAGCAGGATCCCAGACAGCTTTTACAAGTCAGGCCTATGCGATAGGGTCCTGGCTGTTTCTCCTGTTGTAACATCCTGCCCGTGCCTCGCACGGGGCTGGGCCTGCTGAGCCGGACCTGGAAGCATCAGATTTCACCCAGGCTGAGCTGTCGGTGACAGCAGCTGAGCTGCGGCCACAAAATGGGGGTGGGGGGACCCCCGGCATTGGGGCTCGAGAGGCGGCTCAGCGAGCGCAGCCACTGCTCCTGCTGTAAGCCAAGGCTGCAAGGATTTGATGAGCCTGGTAAAGAAAATCTCTGTGATGTGTTTCTTAAGTGGTTGAACCGGTAAAAGTATGGGTTGTTGGCTGTGGCTCTGGGCCTGGAGCGAGTCTCACCAAACCTCGAGCGGTCTGTGTGGAGGGGGAGGGAGGAGCGATAGCAGCCGCTCGGGCCCTTATTCTGACACCTTATTGTCAGTGAGAAATGACACGCGCAAATGGCATGTGCGCCCGCACTTAAAATAGCCCCTCACCGCTGCCCCGCCAGCACACGGCCTCCTTATATGTCCGGCTGCACCCGCGGCTGGCGGAGGGGGCCCGCGCCCCCCCAGGTGCGAGCATCCGAGGGCGGGGGTTCGTTTCCTCCTGGGCGTACTGCCGGCCTCCTGAGGATACAACGGGCAGAACGTTAGTCTGTAAATCGAGGGAAGAAAGCTGGGGGTGCGATGTCTGGCTGACGCTGGGGCTTTCCTGTCAGCCTGTCAGGGAAGAGGCCAGAACGCCGCTGTGCTCCGGTGCGCCCTCGCACGCCTGGCCGAAGCACCTCGACATCTGTCCTGGTCGCCTCCTCACACGCACTTGGTTCATTTCTTGCCCGTAGGATTGCCAGATGCTGTTAAACCAGCTGAAAGAGATCACGGGAATTCAAGACTCGGCTTTCCTTCATGCAGCTCTGAAGGTTGGTGCCTGTTGTTGTTCTGTGGGAAGGAGCCCTCTGAATTTGTCCCAGAAGCCAGGCAAGTTCAGGCTCTTGGGAAGCGTGACGCAGGGGTGGGATGTTCCCCAGCCTGTCGGCGGTGACGATGAGCCGGGCCTTGCCGACACGGCCGGTGCGCGGCCTGCGCCAGCCATGCTGCCGCGCTCCCTGGGGCAGCGTGGCACGGGGGGACCCTCCGCTGCTCTTCTGCCCCTCGCCCCTACCCCCAGGCAGGCGGGTGTGAGCTTGTGGGGCCCGTGTGGATTCACCCACATCTGAAACAAAAAAAACCCTGCTAAGGTAAGAACAATTCTTTTTTCTAAGAGTAGACCTTAACATTCTGTGCTGCAGTGGCAGCGCGTGCTGTGCTAAAACATCATAAACATTTTCTGGAGGTTCTGCTCCTGCGAGGCTGTTACCTGTGCCTTAGGGTGAACACAGCCTGGGAGGGTCAGAGCAGGATTTTCTCCCTGTAAACCGCCTCAGGAGTTCCAGAGAGCTGTTGTCGCCTCGCTGGCTTTGTGGCTGGTGCTCATCCAGCGCCAGAGCAGTTTCCTCCGCTCCAAAGCGAAGGAACACAGGAATCTCAGGTGCCTGGAGAAGCAGTGTTTGCCTAGAGAGATTCCTCCTCCTGGCACCTGCTTTGGTGTTTTTAAATTAAACCCATTGCAAGTACTTCAGTCGGGAATTGTCAGACACCATCCATCCTCGGCATACGTAGTAGCGGGATGTGGGCTGTGCTGAAAATACACAGAGAGGTTTCTTTAAAAAGGTCCCTAAAGGTTTCGTTAAGAAGTAACATACAGGAAACATTCAATTAAATTTAAAGGGGTTTAGCCTGTAGCGATGATCTGAAGGAAGCCCTAGCTCAGTGAGAGACAGGCGTCTTGAAATCCACAGGGAGTTTGATTCCTGATGGCAGAGTACCCTGTCGCGCTTCAGGCCTCCCGCAACTGCTTAAGTCTCTTGTCAGGGAAATGAATTTAGATAATGGAGTCTGTATTGTCCTAGTAATAAAGCCAAAGTGCTTTTGACAGAGAAATTCTAGCCTTCGCTATGTTCATTTTTTACTGCTTGTCACCAACAGATAGCTCTCTCCCATGGTCGGGGAGAGCAGAGCTGGTGGTGCTGTGCTTATCTCTTCCACGGGCGCATCAAATGTCACACAAATGTAGATGAAGTAACCCTGACCCTATGGATTTTTTTCCCATCTCACTCTTCTAGGCTGCAAATGGAGACCTGATGGAAGCCGTCGCCTTCCTGACGGAGGAGCACGCTCAGGCGCCGGCTCGGGACACGGCTGCGGCAGAGCCCTCCAAGTGGGAAGGCAGCGCTGTGGGCAAACAGCTCCGCCCGCGTGAGTCCTTCATCTCTGCTCGCCCGTGTGGTTTCAGGGCTTTGGGGCCAGGCTGAAAGGGGACGTGTCGGTCCTCCCCATGAACCCACCGGACCGAGGCGTCCCGGAACCGGTCGCTTGCCACAGCAGTCCCGGCAGTTCAGCCTTCTGCTGCAGGAGAGCTGCACCCAGAGGAGGGGGACTTACGGCACTGTGACAGTGTTTGTAGTGACACGTGATGGTTGCAGAGCTGTCGTCCTGTTCAGCAGCGGGTCTGGGCTAACACAGACAACCCAGAAAGCCCCTAAAGCCGAGTGAGCAGGGACTGGGGCCCTGGCGAGGCGTCTGCTGACTGAGCTGGCAGACTCACCGTTCAGTATCGTAGTGTCACGACAACTTAAAATGTTACCTGAGCCAGCCATTTGGCCATGTGAAAAATGCCTTTAGAGACGTTGCAGCTATAGACAAAGCAGGCCTTGCTTCGGTGCATTTAGAGTAAGAGTGTAATGGTAGCCTGCGGTCGCCGAGAACAGTCTCTGAGCTGTTTGCCCACGACACGTCTGCGAGCTGCAGCTTTCCCAGGTGGGTTTGGCGCCAGGCAGGTTCACAGCACCAACAATCTGCGCTGGGAGCGTCAGCCGGCGCAGCAGGGCTGCACTTTGTTCCTCTGTGTAAGGCTCCCACCTCTTCCACATCTGCTCATTTTCCTTTCGCCCCCTCTCCTACGTCACTGGTACGTGAAATGCCTTGTAGCTGAGCGTCCCGACACGAGTGAAGGCAGGCGATGCTGTCTGATGGCACCAGTTTTAGTGAAATCCTTTATTCTCAAGGCAGCATCAGCTGCCAACACCGGTGTCACGCCATAACAAATACAAGCAGCAGCTGATGTTCCTGTTTCATTATTACAAGAGGTGGCCTGTGCAGAGCTGCACGATGTGTCCTGTTCTCTTCATCCAGCCCACTTGATCGCTTGTTAGGTTTCCTAGCTTCACAAATTTCTGTTTAAAACTTGAGCTAGAACATTTTGCTCCATCATTAGACAAAATCTTACTGGTGCGATGTAACATTTTCTAGAAGCTCCTTCTAAAGCAAAGGTTTGCCTGCTCCTGGTGGGATGCTGATCAGAACACTGCCTCCACTTCCAGGTGTTACTGCTGCCCTTAGCCCGAGCAGCCCCGAGGACCGGCGCCCGGTCAACGCCTTCACGCCACGGGAATCCCCACAAGCTCAGCCTGCAGAGAGGGATGCTGCTGAGAGGTCAGTGGGTCCATGGACTGCTTTTGCTTTTCCCAGGTATCGTCAGTGGATTATTAAGCTGAGAACTGCGAAACAAGCAGAGGTTCCCTGGCAGGTGTATCCCTGCTGCTTTCAGAGGTGCTTGGGTTGTTTCTGCCCTCTGGGCCTTGGCTGGTGGGGCAGTGCTGCGACGTGACGCTTGAAATGGGAAAAGCGGGTTTAGTCCTGGCTTTTCCCCTCCCTGCTGCTGTGGCTGACCCGCCACGTGCAGGATGCGCTGCTGCCGTACGGCGCCTGGCAGAAGCACCTTGAAATCTCCGCTGTGGATTCACCTTGCCCCGTTGCTGCGTAGCTTTAGCCTTTTTTCCCTGGGTGGGATTTGCCTCTAGTAACGACTGAGGTCACCGATTTTGTGTGCAGCTAGTTAATGAAGGAAAACACACATGTCTTACTTCCTTCTTCCATCGTTCCAAATTGCCTCACGGTCGTGTTTTCCACCCACCTCGTTTGAGGGCTGAGCCTCCCAAGCCCTGACAATCAGATAAAGCATCTGTCGCGCTGGGTGTCACCGGCAGCGCCCGCCCCTCGTGTCCCACCACTGACTCGGGGGGAGCAGAATCTTTTGAGGGGGTGTTTTACTGCAGGGGTGTGCGTCTTTTGTGACAGGCCACAGGAAGCACATTCTGCTGAGTACAAAAATCGCTCCAAGAGGAAACGCTGCGAAGTCTGGGGAGAGAACCCCAAGCAGAATGACTGGAGAAGAGTGGGCGACTGGCCTGTTGGAATGAAAAATATTGGAAATACCTGTTGGTTTAGTGCTGTCATACAGGTAAGCTGACAGAAAAGCTCTCCTGGAGTTGCTGCGGTCTTGGAGTCAGAACGTTTGTCAGTTGGAGTTCAGTGTGCAACAGCTCTGGGATCGTACGCAGATAAGTGAATGTGACTGCGCTCAGATGAGACCTCTGTTTTTATTTGACATGACCGTGATTTATTCTGGGCGTGCACAGAAAGAGCCGAAGAGCAGTTAAATAGACTGAGTAAAAATAGATACCGATACGTCTAATCTGCGTGCACACAGGCAGGGCTTTTTCTGGGGCAGCGATGTCCAAATGCTTACGGGATGACAGAAGCTTGACTGGCAAACTGAACTGATAATTTAATTTTACTGCAGTTATTGTTGGCTCCCTGTTACGTGGTGTATCATATTCCAGTTAATGGAATCCACGGGCAGAGATGCTTGCTGGGCGGCACGTATTGTTAGTGATAACCTCAAGAAGAAGGGACAGCAAGAAGGGGAACTGAGCAGATTTGTCTCTTCTAAGCATTTCACATCACCAGACAGAGGTTGGTCATGGCTCCAGTGTCAGGAGGAAGTAAGGAAGCTTCCAATGGGCTCCTTCCTCACTGTGACGTTCCTGGATGCCGTTTCAAAGCTTGTCTGTGCAGAACAGAACGCTCTTCCCTGAAATGGTCCTGTAGGTCCCAGAAGCGGCGGGCTGGGGTTGTGTCCTCTGGTGGGTGCAAATGTGCTGGCGCAGCACACGGAGCACTCGCTTCGTGAACGTTTGTTCAGTAACACGAGGCCACCCAAGAGTTACAAGTTAACAGAAAAACCTTTGAGTAAGAGAGTGACAGTGGCGAGTCGGGTCCTCGCAGGTGCTGACTGGTCTTTACCTCCTTCCCTTTCAGTCTCTGTTTCAGTTGCCAGAATTCCGGAGGCTGGTCCTTGGGTACTCCCTCCCACAGACAGTGCTTGAAAGTTGTCGCAGTCGCACTGTAAGTTTTCCTTGAGTGACGCTGTCAAGTTTCCCTCTTCTGTGGTTTGCAGTTCTGCTCTTTCTCTAAGCAGATTTAATTTGGTGCCATCTGAGACTCCTGAGCCTCTGTTAATGGCTTTCCAATTGTCAGGCTACGCTAAAGACAAATTTGGGAAATACTTTTCAAAGGCAGAATCACTATAAAAAAAAAATAAATCAGATGCTTCTCATAAAGGTTTCGTCTAGAGCTTCAAGCTGTGGTGCGGGGAGAAATCTGTCCTCTAAAACTTCTTCGGTAGCTCCAGGTGGTCCATTTGCTGGCACATGCTGGAGAAGAACTGGTGTTTGATCGGGGCCGAAGGTCCTTCTAACCCCAGGACCTTCCCAGAGCCACCAGCAGAAGCTGCCTAGAAAACAGTGAGAGCAGAAGGCAGACACAGAACAGTCTTGTGCTTCTGCACCGTGCTAGTGTGTGGCCACTGCCACCGAAGAGGCTTCGCTCCACTTGCCTTTGTGTGTGCTCCTGGTACTCTAAAAAACCTCAAATGCAGACAGAGTAAGTGCATAAATCCACCAGGTTTTGCCTGCTGATTTAGCCACTATTACTTCTGGCACTCTTTGCTCTCCAGGTTTTGTTGTGGTTGAATTTTTTTCTCCTGCATGTCTTTCTGCTTTTGTCCCGTTTAATGTCACCTCCAGCCGTGGTTGGTAGCGTGCCCCGTAGGGTACGTGCTTGTGGTGTTCTGTAGCACTTTGTGTTAAGATGCTGCTTTTCTGAGTTGCAGGAAGGATTTGGATTTTCTTCTTTTTTGCAATGCAGGGAAAAAGAAACATTGCATTCATGCAAGAACTTCAGTGTCTGTTTGCTTTAATGCTGGGGACGCGTCGTAAGTTTGTAGACCCTTCTGCAGCAGTGGAACTCTTGAGGGATGCGTTTAGATCCGCTGAAGAACAGCAGGTAAAATCGCGTTAAAAATCCTTTCGCTTTCTTCAAAACGGCGCTCGCAGCCGCAGCAATCCTATCGCTTCGCCCTGCTGTTCCTTCCCGGGGCCTCTTCCCGTGTTTGTCGGCTGACAAGCAGCTGTCCTCGTGTCATTTAGGCGGAATGTACGTGCTTGCTAATTAAACAGCCAGCGGAACAGCGCTCTACCCAGTGCCATCTGGGTAGTTGGGTAGCAATCGCAATAATTTCCTCTGATCTAGTTTTCAGATGAGCAGAGCGTTCATTATCAGTCTAAATCAGCACAGCACTTCAGTTCCCCACTTTTCAGCTGGGTAGGTACAGCAATTCCAGGCGGGTTGTGTTCCAGGAGGTTCGTGAGACCAGTAGGCCATGAAAACGCTTCCTGGTTCGTGTTACATTTGACTCTCGACTTCTGTCTCTCTCGTAGCAAGATGTGAGTGAATTTACACACAAACTACTGGACTGGCTGGAGGATGCGTTCCAACTGGCAGTGAATGTCAAGTGAGTTTCCTGTCATCTTGGGAGTTTGACCTGGCACTGAGGAGAAACGGATTTTAAATTCGATGCCTCAATAAATGAAAGGGCTTTCCCTGGGAATGCTCGGTCAGCGAGGGCTCTTGCTTTGCTGAGGATGATGCTTAAGCTCGAAATGCGCTCATGAAGCGTTGCCTGTATGTGATCCAACTCTGATACGGCCTGCAGAGCAAATAAGCTTTTCAGGGGAATTCAGCAGAACCGCTGTACATGAAAGATCTGGGTTTGGGGAAAGGCATTTCAAAAGGTAGTGCCTTAACTATTTATTTTTTTCTGTCCCCTTGCCAGTGTAAGTGTTATATCACACTTTTCAGTATAGAAAGAGATGAGAAGCTTCCTCTGTATTTTATGCCTGGATAGAAAAACGTCACTTTCAACTGTAGGAGGGTTCCCAGGCAAAGGCTTAGGTTGTGACTTGGGGCTTTTCTGCAGCCTACAGCTGCAGACAAATGCCTGCTTTCTCCTTCCGAAACAGGAACCCTGGGGACAAATCTGAGAATCCGATGGTGCAGCTGTTCTACGGGACTTTCTTGACCGAGGGTGTCCATGAGGGTGAGTAAAGGGTTTGGTACATGGGTCAAACTGGCACAATTAGCTTTGTCACTCCTTGGAGGGGTTTTGGTTTCTAAAGTCAGTTTATGGTTTTCGTGTCGTTTCCGTGGTGCAGGCAATACTTTCTCCAAGATCGAAACCTTTGGCCAGTATCCGCTTCAGGTAAACGGGTATTGCAACCTGAATGAGTGCCTGGAAGGAGCCATGGTGGAGGGAGAGATGGATGAGGCGACAGCATCTCAGTCGGTGAAGTATGGACAGGAGGTTAGTTTTACCCGGGTTTTGTGGAACTTTTGTTTGCCTGCAGCAGGAAAATGCAACACATGTGGCACAGGGGTGTCTCGGTATGTTCTGATCACTTTAAATGCCAATTGTAAATTTTCCCTAAGCATCGACAGAAAGTATTTTCTGGGTACCTGGAATCTTGTGTAAACATAAGCGTTACTGGTGAGACACTGAGCCTTTGCTTGTTTGTAAAGATGTTTTGTCCTAGATAACCAGTTCAAGGAGTTTGTTTTAAATTTAAAAGGTAAACTCTGCTTCTGATGCAAGTGTGATAAAGTCTCTCTCTTTCTGTTGAAGCCTACCTGTACCTGAGTAGGGGAGAACCACTGCCTCCATATTTTCGGAGGGTAAAAGTACAGTGCTTAACTCCATGGTATGCCATTTGGAATTTGTATCTTTCTCCCTATTACAGTGTGTGTCTTTTTTTCTTCTCATTTTCACTCTTATCTTTTGACTGTGCTGATTTTTTTTTTTTTTTCAATCTTGCAAATCACAAACCAATCATAGAATCCTTAGTTGCTGCAAAGTAGGAGGTGGAGGCGTCCCATTACATTCAGCATCCTGCATGTGTGAGCACAGCTGAGAACTTTCCTTACTCAAGGACTGGGATGAAGCACTAATCAGTGTGCAGAGGGGTCTGGCGTGGGGGGGCGGGGAAAGGCGTTTCGGTTCTGTGAGAACGTCCAACAGTGTGTGGCTGTGGTTTAAACTAGGAAAGGAGGAGCAGAGTCTGGGGCGGGTGAGCCCCGTCCACCTCCGGACTCGGGTGCGTGTTTCTGTTTTCCCTTGCTCCGCCTGGAGCCGCTCAGGCGCGTTCACAGCGGGTGTGGGCGAAGGCGATGATGTAGGTGGTGCCGGAGACCGAGGGGCGCAGGGAACTGATCGGGCAGGTTCTTTTCCATCCACCCTTTTTACTTCCTCCAAATCCTTTTCCGAAAAAGAAGGGAAATTGGACTGATCGTGGAGATGTTTTAATCACTCTTTGTACAGATAGAAGGAAAAGGCTCTGGCTTTATTTCTGAGAAGTCTGACTGGAAAAACTGTGCATCTTAATTTCACTTCCTAGGGTGTCGTGGCTAGAGGACTGCATAATAGGGGACACAGAGAATAAGGTGCATTTTGTCTTTTGAGAACGTAGGTGAGTGTACTGAAGCTCAAAGCATCAGTAGGGTTCACGAGAACTTAGGTTTCTCCTAGATAATAGGTGCATAAATCATTCCTTCTCTGCCGTTACGTCTCTCGTTCTGAAGACTGGGCTGCTTCTCCAAAAGCTCGGCTACCTGGCCATTCCCTTCCAAAGCTTTTCTAAAAGAATAAAAAAACCCTACCTTCACTGGAAATATTTTGGCTCCAAAAATGTGCTGTTGTGCTTTGGTGTGGGGCAGATTTATTGCGGGAGGAGCTCTGACAGGAATCTTGACGAGGAAAATGAGCTTAGTGTGCTCGTCCCAAGGCCAGCAGGGAGCATCGTCTGGGTGCAGGAGAATTCCAGCACTGGGTACTGGAAGGGTTTGTGGAGCCAGAAAGAGAGGGGAGAAGCTTAAATTCAACCCAGAATTGTTTTTTCAGTGTGGCTCTTTGAAACAGTGTAAGAAACATAGAGAAAGTGAGTGTCTTTTGTGGATCCCCCCAACTGAACAGTTTGTCAGCGAGAGGATAAGGAGTCAGGTTCTGCTTAAGGGCTTCTGTTTTGTTCTTCATCATTGCATGCAATCTACATTGGAAAAGAACTCTCAGAGGCTTGTAGGTGACATCCAGAGTTTGTGTAGCATCTGCTAATTTGGTAAAATTTGGTGCTGGACCCATTAATTCATCAAGCTGGATGCATCGGGCAATGAAAAGTGATTTTCTGAAAGCTATCATGAGGCTTCTTCACAGTAAAAATGTAAAATGGAAGCAGAAATTTTAATCTCGTAAAATCTGGCTTTCTGACTAGTCACTCTGTAAACATACAGTAATTCAGTATTTAAAGACAGATACTTAGGATCAATCTAAAATAACTTAGGGTCAGTCTAAAATGTGCCGTTCAGCAGTTGTCTTAAAACAAGTCCCTTTGGGGGCATTTCTGCTTTTGTTACAGCGCTGGTTTACAAAACTCCCGCCAGTACTGACCTTTGAACTCTCCCGATTTGAGTTCAATCAGTCCCTAGGACAGCCAGAGAAAATTCACACCAAGCTAGAGTTTCCCCAGACTATTTATATGGACAGGTGAGTTGCTCTGCTGTATGGTACGTTTAAAGCTATTGCTTTGTTGTAATTAAAGAAACTTAAAAGGTTGTACAGGTGAGCAAGGAAGGATTCTAAAATATTTCAAACAGTCTGTGAGTGCTCAAAGTGAACAAATCCCGCCCGGCGGGGCTCTGTATTTCTCTGCTCAGGTACCTCTACTGCAGTAAAGAACTTATTCAGATGAAGAGAGAAGAAATTAAGAGATTGAAGGAGAAAATGGTGATTCTGCAGCAGAAACTGGAAAGGTGAGTAGTCAGCCAGCCTTGTCTTTGTGCCCTGTGGAAGCATCCAAGTGCTTCCTTTTAAATGCGCTTTCCCATGGAAGAGAAGCTTGTAGGGGAAGCAGGAACAGAACCAGGTTTGTCCCGAGAAGTGCGGAGCCAGGAAGCGTGTTTTTACAAACTAACTTGTGGCTTTGATGGTTTCTGAATGTTCCTGGTGCTCTTACCAGAAGAAATTCTTTAAGTAGTCCACTTGTCGCTGCCAGCTGCCTTGGCAGGTTTCCCCGAGGAAGCCTCGCGATGCATCAAAAAGGGTCTTTTATATTAGAGGTCACGTCCGACTTGGGGCTGGGCGTTATTTCTCGAGGAAGGGAGGAGGTGGGCAGGGAAGGTCTGTTGTGTGGGCAAGCAGATGCTTGAACCTGCCGGGTGCCGCGTGTAAAAGTCCTTTTAACCAGCACTGAACTCGGTGGCGGATCTGCGGGCGGGCGGAGGCGCGTGCCTCGCGGCTGCCCGTGCTGCCTGGGCCCTGCTGGCGCCCCGAAAGCTGCTCACACCGCGGCCCCCGGCAGCGGGTTTGGGGCTGTTCTGGGGCTGTTCGGGCGCCACAGCCTCGGGGCTGGGAAGCTCCGCTGGTGGGAGGGGGCGAGTCGGGTCCCTCTGCGTGGCTGGGGCTCCCCCTGCTTCCCCCGGGGCGTGGGCTTGTTCTTCCTTGCTGCTTCTCCGGCAGCCCCTGGGGCTTCGGCAGCAGGTGACGCTCCTCGGTGCGTGTGTCTGCAGTTACATGAAATACGGCTCCGGCCCCGCGCGCTTCCCGCTGCCCGACATGCTCCGCTACGTCCTGGAATTCCTCGCCACGAAGCCGGCGGGGGGGGCTGCTCCCGCGCAGGGCTCGCAGACGCCCCTCCCGCCATCCCCGGCCAAGCCGCACGTCTTGGAGCTCTCGGAGCCGAATGGGTTAGTAAACACCAGTGAAAGGGCTTGCTAGGAGAGCGCTCGGCCCTTCGGGCAGAGGCTGCTGGTTTGCTGCGTGGGGGCTCCGCCGGGGTGCGGCGCTGTGCCCGCGGCCAGTCGCTGTTTTGCTCCTCGTTGGGTTCCATCGGTGTAAATACAGCCCCACATCTAGCCTGTTTTTTTCCTTTGCCAAAAGCATCACCATATTCCCTGTCTAAGCAGCAATTCTGAGTTAAATTATGTGCTTTTTTTGATTAAGCTACTAATTTTTTTGCTTCATCGACCTGTAAATTACTGCAATATTGGATTATTACAAACCTGGGCGGAGTGGTTGCTTTACGCTCTAAATTAAGCTGAGTAAATACATGAGTTCCTTAGTAGGAAGGGAAGAATTGCTCAGTGTGGATCAGTGCTTAGAGGTTTCTGTAAGAATTTTTGCTTTGATTTGTCCCATATGTTAATTTGGTCTGTTAAGGAGGAAGTATGTTTCAGTGTACCTGTTCTGTTTACATTTGCAAAGTGCTGGAAGAGAAGGGCTGCTCTGGCTCTGGAGCATTTTCTGTTTGGTTTATTTCACATTCTTTTCCAGAAAGAGCAAAAGCAGGAGACAGATTGAAAAACCTATCCCCTGCTGTTGGATTTTGCTTCACAGCGTACTAGAAGGGACAGATACTGGGACTGAAGACGGACCTTGCTTTTTGACAAATTCTTCGCTGCAGCCAAAGTCTCACCTGGTGCTGCAGGCTTGCAGCTCGCCAGCGGGACCGTCGGAACGTCCAGCTCCTCACATGGTTTCCGAGGACGAGCTGAACCTGGTTCGGACGTGTCTGCAGCGATGGAGAAACGAGATTGAACAAGACGTGCAAGGTGGGCCCCAGATGTCTCGGCGGGGTTTTCCTGTTGAACGCCTCCTCATTCCCCCTCTCGCTGCAGCTGGATGCGCCCCCAACTACAAACCACCTCGTACATGTTTCAGCCCTGGCGCTCGGTCTGTGTGACGGTTACAGCACAGCTTCAGCCTCTTTGAAGGGAAAGGGGCCGGGATAGCCCCACGGGTAGTCGTTCGTTTTTATGCACTTCTCTCATTCATGGTATTGTTGGCAGATCTGAAGGAGTCTATTGCCAGAATCACCCTGTCCATTGAACAAATGTACTGCGACCCTCTCCTCCAGCAGGTAAGAAGTGTTGCTTCCTCAGGGAAGTGTTGGAGCGACACTGCCCATACTGGGTTTTGTTAGCAGCTGATGTCTGCTTTATTGCATTTAAAAAATCCCAGAGATGAAGCAGAGAAAGGATTCTGTAAGAAATTCTCCCTGCTTTTTCCCTTAAAAGTCACTGCTCACTGAGTAAGAAATTTCCCCTCCAAACCGAGAGCCTGGTACCAGGCTACAGCTACAAACGTATCAGCAACTTTTGTCCAGAGGTCAGGCAAAATCATTTCCTAAAGGTACGTCTGAGCGCGATGGCCGTGTGAACTTGCAGGTTCCCTACCGTCTGCACGCGGTCCTGGTACACGAGGGGCAAGCGAACGCCGGCCACTACTGGGCCTTCATCTACGACCAGCCCCGGAAACGCTGGCTCAAGTACAACGACATCTCGGTGACCGAGTCGTCGTGGGAGGAGCTGGAGAGGGATTCTTTCGGAGGCTTGAAGAACGCCAGTGCCTACTGCCTGATGTACATAAGCGACCAGGTGTCCTGCCTCGCTGCAGGTACTGCGGGTTCGTTACTCGCTGTGCGTCACCGCGTGCCCCTGGCCTGCGCCATCGTGACATTCCCCAGCTCCTCTTCGGCACAGGAGTCTTGTGACAGCACAAACAGCTTCACCCCAGATAGAAGTTAGAGTGTCTGCTCCATACTCGGTTCATTTCTAAATCCCCGATAGGGCCGAAAACTGAAGCAGGAACCGTAGTGGTGAGATTACGTACTGTGCTTTACGTGTTCCTAAATTGCATAAATATTCAAGCTCCCCATTTGCCCCTCATGTGTCTGGTGCTGCCGTTTTTCACTTTGACTCTTTATCTAGTTTATGTGACAGGGTTTCTTTTGCAAGGGCATGCAAATGCCTCCTACTTTATTTCTCCTGTTTTTATCACGCTTTCTGGTGTGTTGGCTTGGAGTTCAGCAGTATCGTTACACCGACCCTCAGCGGGGCTCGTCTTTTTACGCAGCCTTTCCCGGTGCATGAGTTATGGGTAACACTGGCTTAGGCTTGCGAGTGTTTGCAGTGCCAATGTATAAATAGTTATGTGGAGAAATTATTGTGCACATGGCACTATACATGGCAAACAGCTGTAGAAGAACCTAATAATTTCACGCGTGGTTCATTTTGATGTAATAAATAGAAAGAAACAATGGAGAACTGTCATTCTGTTCACTGCTAAATATGGCTGATGAGTATCTGGAGGTTGTTCTTTGTCTTCCTATGGCAGTTCTGTTTCAGAAATGAACCCATGGGGTGGGTTTTTTCTTCCTATTTAATGCAATTTTTGTTGGTTTTTTTAAAGATGCTTTGCTTTTACAATGGCTGCATAAGAAATATCCGCGCAGAGGATTGCTGTTTGCCTTTGATAGGTTTTAGCACTTGTCTGAAGCTGATAGCGCTTGGGTTTTGTGCAGGTCTGAAACTGAACACTGAAGTAGGTCTCAGCAGTGCTGAGAAATGCCGTCACGGCGCCGGGCGGGGGAGTCCAGGCCGTTCCTAGCCCTGCGTGCTGTGGGGCGTCGCAGGTGTGGTGTCTCCAGCCGAATTGTGGATTTTGTGGCTCTTGGCAGTTTCAGTCCGTTCTCGGTGCAGGGGCAGCCTCGAGGACGGGCGCGTTTCTGAGCTGCATCCGCAGGTGCTGCTCCTGGAACGCCGCTCTGCTGCCCCGTGCTAGATCAGAACTGGATTTTGCCTCACATAACTCTGTAGATTTGTCTTTATTTTTGCACTTTCGATTGTGAATCATCTTAAATGACAAAGCCAGTAGAAAGTCGGGTTTTGCCCGCTCTCCCCTCAGGCAGTTTGACTGCCCCTTTGTTCGGTCTCTGACGGCGGTGCCCTGCCGCTACATGTTCCCTTACACGCTGCTCCTGCGTCTCTTCCAGACGAGGACGAGGGCTCCGAGGCTGGGCAGTTCCAGAAGGAAGTGGAGGCCTTGCCCCCAGAGCTGAGGCACTACGTCCAGGAGGACAACTGGCGACTCGAGCAGGAGGCAGAGGAGTGGGAGGAGGAGCAGTCCTGCAAGATTCCTCAGATGGAGCCTTCACCTGCCTCTGAGTCGCAGGACCTCTCCTCCGAGTCAGGACCAGGTAACACCACGTCCGAGTTCACAAAGCGCTCGAGGCGGTGAGGGCCAGCTGGTCAGAACAGCCTCTGTGCTGGAGCCGCGCGCGAATTCCTCGGTGTCCAGGAGAAACTGTTGCTGAAGTAGCAAAGGCAGCTGGTGGAGGCTCTGTCCTGGCACTACGAAAGGCTGTTCTGCTATTTTTGCATCTGCGCCCTTCTGGGCTTGTCACCAGAAAAGCTGTTTTCCATTCATTCAATCACAATGGGCTATTCTCATTTCACTTCAAGACTTTTTTTTTTTTTTTATAAATATCAAGTAGAAAACATTCAAGTGCTGTTCTCTGGAGTGGGCAAGTGTTCCTTGGCAGTCCCTGAGGGCGTGTGCCGTGCGCGCTGAGCAGGGGCAGGCAGGAGCTCACGGTGCGATGCCTTCGCCTCTGGGGTGAACACTGCAGCTGTTCAGTGCTGCCGGGACAAGTGACAGAAGGTTTTAGCGCAGGAGAAGGGAAGAAGTCTTGCGGTTTGTGCTCGCTGATGCCACGCCTCTCCCGACAGATCAGTTGTCAGTCTGTGAGCAGAGCGTGCGCTCCCTGTCCTCCGAGCACGCCCTGATCGCCAAGGAGCAGACGGCCAAGGCCATTGCCAACACCGCCGAGGCCTACGAGAAGAACGGTGTGGAGGCCGCTCTCTGCGAGGTAGGAGCCGAGCCCTGGCCCAGGGGGCAGCTGTGCCGGTCTTTGGACTCCTCTGCTTGACAGACCTTTGTCTTTTCCATTTCTGTGTAATTTTGCAGCAGTGCCATGTTTTAACTTGGTCCCCTTTTGCTTTCCTGATTTTGTGTTGGTTTTTCTTACTCTTTTTCTTCTTTCTCTTCCTGGCCACAGCCCAAGGAGGTAGAACACATGAAGGCCCAACCAGGAGACAGAGCCCTTACAGTTCAGGCAGAGCCCGCGCAGGACGCTGAGACAGAGGCTGCTGCCCGGGCTAGCTCGCAGGTCTCTGAAGTGGAAATCCCCAGTGTGGGGAAGATTCCTGTTAGGTCCGATGCAGACGGATATAACGAGGAGGTACAGATCCCAGCGCAGGGGTTAATCACTGCTGGTTGTTAACCTGTAGTTAGCTGGCTTTGAGCTTTCCTGAGATGGGGTACGACAGTGGCCTGTCATGGCAGCAGTGCTGCTTGCAAAGTCCATTTTCCCACTGTGGAAGTGAAGATTAAGTAATTTTGTTTCTAATGCTGCAGAGAAGCAGCTCTGTAAAAGCCCACGGTCGTTAGAGCTGCACATGGTTCCTGTAAGTTGTCTTTCTGGCACAGCTGTGTCAGCATCGGTCCTGGCTGTGTCCGTGTATTTGCACTGTATTCAGTTCTGGTTTCGGCCCCTCTCCCAAAGACGAGCCACTGATACCGCACGTCCAGTACCCTGGCTGCTGATTGTTTGACTCTGACTAACCACACCCGCACGTACCCGAGCAGCGTTTGGGAAGCTCAGTCTTTGCCACGAGCACGGTGGGATTGCGCACAAACGCTGAGGCCGTGTCACGTTCCCGCTTGTTGCATTTACAAATTCAGGGCTTGGAGCGACCAGCCGGTGCTTAACACCCGCCTGCATGTACAGTGCACGTGGCAGACGGAGTAAGGAGTGGACGAGTAAACCATGCGCAGCTCTGCCTTGTTCCACCTGTGTTCACACGATTTCCTTTAAACCTTGCCTTTGGGAAGTGTTTTCCGTTCTTCAACCATGCCTTCTCTTCTTTCCCTGTCTGTAACCGTTTCCCTTGTTCCTGTGTGTGTTTGTTTTCCTGCTTTGGTGGTAGGTGATGCTGAGCCCAGCCATGCAAGGTGTCATCCTGGCTATTGCCAAAGCCCGCCAGACCTTTGATCGGGACGGGTCTGAAGCAGGGCTTGTGAAGGTATCTCCTTTCTTTGCTAAATCCCACGCTTGGACATCGCGTTCACAGAGGGCAGAATCTGTGCTTTGTTGACACATCAGGAATGTCAAGGGAATGACTCGCACAGTTTTTCTTCTAGTTAGTGGCCTTTCTGTCCTGAGTTTCGTTTCCGCCCTCTTATTGCGACAGCATATCCCTGGGCTCTAAACAATTTTTAGAGCTTGTCAGAAAAAAACTCACTCCTCCCAGGAGAAACAACCACCTTTTTTCCACCTTTTTTCCCTTTTCACTATTTTTTCTGCTTATTCCTTTAGTACAGGCAGCTGTCTTGATCTGGATGATAAAAAGCAGACTCTCTGGGCGTGCCTTTCAGACTCTGCTGCCTGGGGTCCGCAGTGTGATCGTCAGAAAATAAACCAGCACTTGTGAAAATTTTTTTCAGTCCTGAGCATGCACATTCACAGTGACCTCTTGTAAAATGTGCCCTCGAGAGGTGTCTGTGTTGAGTGGGGGGGTTGGAAAGAATCCACACTGCTGAATATCGAGCTATGTTAGATTTTACCGGCAGGTAGATTTAGCTAAAAATGCAGCACGGGTGAAATCCCCCGTGCTTTTAATCTGCAGGAATATAAATCACAGGACGCTCTGGCGCCTCGCTACAGATACAAATGTACTGCAATTGATTTCTACAGCCTCGGCGCTTGCAGGGGGATTACCAAAGTAAGGCAGCTACGTGCCCCCCTCTCTGAAAGGCTTTTCACTGCCTCGGCGCTTTCGAAAAGCGCCCGCCGAGG
>NW_020799133.1:276027-284030 GCF_003259725.1 Athene cunicularia | reverse complement strand
CCCGCCGAGGTGTGGGGGCTGCCTCGGTGTGGGTGCCTTGGGCTGGTAGCTCCAGGTGTTGGTGGGCTCCTGCTCAGCCCTGGAGCACAACCCTGAGCAGAGGCTGGCCATCGCCCACGGGAATCCCGCCGCTACGGCACAGGGCGAGGCTCCGTATCGGCGGCGTGGCCCCCTCAGCGGGTGTTTCCCTGACAGGCCTTCCACGAGGAGTACTCGCGGCTCTACCTGCTCGCCAAAGAGACCCCGACCCCTCAGAACGACGCCCGCCTGCAGCACGTCCTCGTTTACTTCCTGCAGAACAACGCTCCCCAGCAGGTGGTGGAACGGACCCTGCTGGAGCAGTTCGCAGACAAAAACCTCAGCTACGATGAGAGGTTTGTGCCGCAGATCCCGGGAGGTGGCCGCTCTCAGCTGGAAGCAGTGGGGGGGCTGTTCTGATTTTTCTCCTCTCCGCTGGCCCGAGCAGGTCAATCAGCATTATGAAGGTGGCGCGAGCAAAGCTGAGGGAAATCGGCCCCGATGACGTCGACATGGAGGAGTACAAGGTGAGGGCCGGAGCGCCGCCATCCACCCTTGGTGGGCAGGACCGGCTCCGCCCAAAGCGGCGAACACAGCCGGCACTGCCCCCGGCGCGGTCCGCGAGGGGGGATGGACATGCTGGGAACCTCGTGAGCGTCGAGGAAGGCCTGTGCCCTCGACTAAACTGATTGCTGTGCCGCTCATGAGCGACGCGTAAGCCCTTCGGAGGGTAAAGTCTGGCGCGCTGTGAGCTGCGGCGGCAGGCGAAGCGCGCGCCTGGCAGGTGAAGCTGACGCGCTACTTCCTCGCTGCTCCCCGACAGCGGTGGCACGAAGACTACAGCCTGTTCCGGAAGGTGTCGGTGTACCTGCTGACCGGGCTGGAGCTGTACCAGAACAGAAAGTGAGTGACGGGTCATTGTGTGCTGGGGGGCCGCCTTGCCAGAACTTTCTGGCCTGTGGTGGCTACTTTGCACCCAGGCTTGTGTTTGGGGCTAGTGGGCTTTCTGTTGGGTGTGCCAGCAGCCCTTTATGGAATCCACAATCAGCCCTGGGAAAGTTTAAGTTAACTTTAATACTGAGGCACTGGCCAGCTGTCCAACTGTTTCTTAGGGTTTCTCCTCCTTTCTCCCTCTCTGACTTTGAGCTTTATATTCTCGTTTCCAGAGATGGGTTTGCAGGAACAACGGCCGTGACTGGGTGTTCTTCCCCCTTTGGACTCCTGTATTAAAATTAAGGTGTCTTGAATTGGACATTACACTTTGTGTAAACACACACTTCAGAGTACTCTAGGCCCTTAAGAACTTTGAAAGGGCCTTTTTTTCTCCCTGCTGTTTTGGAACCTGTATTTTACATAAATAGTGCAGTGCAGAGAAGGGCAGTGCCGTTTTATGAAGGGTTTGTAATTTAAAAAGTGATTTTTCCAATCCACAAAAGAAACTAGCTTTCCAAAATCATTCAGGAATGGAAACAGGATTGAATTCTGAAGTGGTTTAGCAGTGACGACCCACTGAATTGAGGTGGGCAGATTGACAGGAGGGTGGGCAAGAGCATGTTAGAGCTTCCCTGAATTGACCTCACCCTCATCAGCTGTTTTCGTTTCTCACCCGGTGGTTTAGAAGCTAGAAATATGTAAAGGAACTGAAAACTTGCACACTGCTTTGAGCGTTCTCTCAAGGTGCAAAGTTCCCATAGCAATACCGAGAGCACCAGTGCTGGCATTCACACTCAGGCTAAGTTGTACACAAACTTGGCTCGAAAGGGCTCTTCCCAAGATGCTTGTTTGGCACGCTGATTACTTGACAGAGGGCATCTGTTTACTGCTCTTTGGCAAGGAAATAAAGCTTTTCCCGTCGGGCCTGGCTCCCATCGGGCCGAGTGCGAAGCGTCTCCTGAGCCGTGTGGCGGCCGGAGCCTGCGGGCTGCAGAGCTGACGCTCCTCTCCTAGGTACCACGAGGCGCTCACCTACCTGGTCTACGCCTACCAAAGCAACACCAAGCTGCTGCTGAAGGGCACCAGCAGAGGAGTCAGCAAGTCGCTGATCGCCCTGTACCGGCGCAAGTGTCTGCTGGTGGGTACTGGGGAGCTGGATGCGCGGCGCTGGCGCGGGGGGGCAGGCAGGGCCCGGGGGATGGAGGTCCCACACACTGTGTGGGCCGTCCTGCCTTCGCCTGGGCTGCAGTTAATTTTCCCGAAAAGCCAGGAGGGGATGTAGCTGTGATCAGGCCGTACCGTGTCCCCTTTAGGAGCACCTTAATCAACGTGCTGCCTTTTCAGAGAAGGTTTGGGTGCTGCTGAACACGCTCTCGGGTTTTATCTTGCTGCTTGTGTTGGCAGCTCAGCGCTTGCATTTGTTTCATTCACTTCCTTCCCCCTGCAATATTTATTTCTGATATTAGTGGCTTTCTTTCTCAGAGCAAAAGATTATCTCCTTTTCCACAGGGGGCAAAAATCAGCCAAACCAGGTTTGTTTTTAGTTCAGGCTCCATGGTTGCCCAGACCAGTGTAACTCTCTGGTGCCTGTTGCTGTGGCTTCTGCCCCTGGCTGAGCACCAGCAGTACTACAGAAATCTGGGAGGTGATAATTCAGGGAAAGAATGTGCCCTATGGTGCTCAGGGTAAATCATAGAATCACAGGGTGGTTTGGGTTGGAGGGGACCTTAAAGTCCCACCCCCTGCCATGGGCAGGGACACCTTCCACTACACAATTCCTGATCCACCAAGCGCTCCGTCCCCCAAACCCACATCTCTCCAGTTGAGACACAAGGACATTGTGCGGGACAGTGTCAGATGCTGCACAGGCCCAGGCAGATGATGTCACTTGCCCTTCCCTTACCCCCAGCGCTGTAACCAGGTTTGTCAGGGCTGATTTTCCCTCAGCGCTGTCACCAGTCCCCTCCTTATTGCCCGCGTGCCCTGGCGCAGGCTCCAGGAGAATCCACTCCACAATCTTGCCAGGCACAGAGGTGAGACTGGCTGGCCCATAGTTCCCTGGGTCTTTCTTTTTCCCTTTTTACCTCTGGGGGTGATGTTTCCCCTTCTCTAGTCAGTGGGAGCTGCACTGGGCTGCCACAGCTTCTCAGATATGATGGACAGTGGCTGAGCCCCTTCACCCGCCAGTTCCACAGGCACATCTCATCAGGTCTCCTGGACCTGGGCACCTTCAGATTCCTTAAAAGGTCTCAGACCTCATCTTCTCCTGCGGTGGGTGGTCTGGATCATCAGTTTGGTTCTGTGGTGTGGCTCCTGCCAGTAAAGGTGGCCGTTCCACCAGAGCCCGGTGCCTGGTTCCACGAGTCTCTGCATCTCTGGCGGCCGTTGGTGAAGGGGCCGAGCCCTGCGCCAGCCCTGACAGCCGATCCTCTGAGGTCCGGGTGTGCTTTTCACGAGTCTGTCCCCTGGTTCTCCCTCCGCCCCTAGAAGCTGAACGAGGTGGCAGCGTCTCTGTTCGTTAGCTGTGAGGAAGCTTGTGTGGCAGAGGGCATTGGCATCCTGAACGAGCTGATCATCCCCTGCATGCATCTCATGAACAAGTTTGAGATCTCCAAGGAGGACCTGGATGCCATCGAGGTGATGAGAAACCGCTGGTGCTCCTACCTGGGACAAGAGGACATGGACGGTAGGGAACGGCAGCCAGCCTGACCTTTCCCGTGCTGTTTGTGGGCAGGGCAGGGTCCAGCTCCAAACCTGAAAGGAATTAAAGGGCCATTGCAAACACTTCCCTAAATTCCTGGCATTGGCACTGTAGCATGTTCAGGTATTTCTGACTGTGGGAGGAGGAATGTACTTGAATCATCCCTTGAATTGTGTTCTAGAAGAATTTAATCTTTTGCACTAAAGCGGCAGAAGGATTCCTTGTCCCCGAAATGTGAAAAGCAGGTTTCCGAAGAGCAGCTCAGCGTTCTCTAGGTGTGCGCTGGTCCTCGGCGGTCTCGCTGACCGGAGGCTTCCCTGTAGTCGGCAGGGGATGCTGGCAGCTGCTGCAGAGGCTCTGCTTCGGGAGGGAGGGTCAGATTTTATGGGTAGCCAGAGCTGCGGGTGACTGGATGGGGGACAGGCTCGGGGAACCTTTGTGTTCTGAGAGAGGTTTGTGGGTTTAGAGCTGTTCTCTGTTTCCTGCTGCGCTCTGGAGTCGGGCTCCCGCGACTCCCCTCAGGCCGTTTCTGTTCAGAGAAATTGGTTTTGACCCCCCTGATCTGCATGTGAAGGTCTGGGGTGTTGTTCCAGGGGTTTTTTCCATTAGCAGAGAGTAAACTTGCCATTGGACAATAAGGCAAAAGCACAGAGAATTATTCTCAAAGTAATGTTGTAAAAAGAAAATCGGGTCAATGTATGCTAATGCGCCAGTTTCCCATTCTCGGCCCTGCCATGAGGGCATTTACTTTGGCAGATTTTAGAGACAGCAGTTGGGTGCCGGCACCTCCCCGATCGTTCGCACTCACTCCGGCGTCGCCCCTTTCTGCTTTTCTTCTCCTGGGGTGCACAGCCTTTGTGCAGAGAGCGGCCCCTCATGGGCTGGGGGGCGCCTGCGCAGCGCAGGGCACCTCCGGGGTGTCACAGGCTCTAAGGCCGCGTCGCAGAGGAGCTCTCGGGGCCCTTCGAGCGCGGGGTCGGTGTTCGGGCACCACGGGGAGCTCCCCCCTCCACACGGCCCTGGGCGGGCAGGCGCGGGGGCCAAGCGAGCCTGCTGCTGACCATTTCATCCTCTCCCCCTCGACAGCCAAGCTGCAGGAGAAGCTGGGTGAGTTGCTGCCTCGGCTCCTCGACTGCTCCACCGAGGTCATTGTCCTGAAAGAGCCCCCGAAGATCCGGCCCAACTCCCCCTACGACCTCTGCAGCCGCTTCGCCGCCGTGATGGAGTCCATCCACGGCGCCTCGGCCGTGACGGTGAAGTAGAGCGCGGGCCCGCCTGCCCGCCCGGGCTCGGCGAGGCGAGGGCAGCGGCGGGGCCACCGGCCTTCCCAGCCGCAGGCTGTGGACGTACGAACCAATAAAAAGCTCGTGCACTTGTGAGGTGGAGGGTGAGGTGGTGGCAGGCAGGGCCTGAGCCCTGGCGCCTCCTCGGGGGGTTCTTCTCGTTCGCGCGGGCCCCGGGGCTGCGGCGGCAGTGGGGCAGGAGCGTTGCGGCGCTGTCAGACGTGCTTGTGTCGCGCCGGGTGACTCACGGGGGGCTCGTGCATTCAGGTCTCAGCAGGAGTCGTGTGATGGGGAGGCAGTGGGTAGCGGCGCCTCGTGCTCCCCGGCGCGTGGTTGCGGGTTTTGGCCTGTTCAAGCCTTTTCTGTTTTAACTGGCAAAAGAAATCACGCAGGACTCTTCCTCCGAGGAAGGCCCGGTGGCTCGCAGCAGGACGGGGCCGTACATGGTGTCCCACAGCGTGGCGCTGCGGCGGTAGCGCACGGGTGAAGGGAGGCCCCACACCCCAGGAGATTTTCCCCTCTCAGATCAGAAGCGAACTTCCTTCTGGCCTCCAGATTCCCAGTGCCGGGTTCGCGTCGCCCACAGCTCTGAGGGCTGGAATCGCCTTCAGTTTTGGTGGTGGCGGGTATTTTTCAAACTGACCTTCTGTAAAAAAAGTGCCCCAATTGCATTTCCTTTGGCAGGCAGCCTGTACTTGCGTTTGGGCGTTGTTTTAAACCAAAAGCTCTGAGTAACTGGAGGGGGGGATTCTGTTTGTTAGGACTATGCAGTTTTTTCTAAAAGTGCAATAAAAGCATTTGTTCTATGTTAGAATGAAAAAGCTCCCTCCGTGTTTTTATTTCACTCCGGCGTTATGCCTTCACGTTCCTTCTGCCTTCAACACAAAGAAAGGGGAGAAGGAAAAAGAAAAATAATGTTGGCAAAGTAATGCAGAAATTTCTGCAGCTTGATGAATCTCCCAGAGCGGCTGAACGGTGCGTGGGGTCACAACCTCACCCAGGGTCTCCCGGGGAGCACGTGGGAGCTGCCGCCAGCCGGATTTCATGGGTGTGCGTGGAAAACGGGGTGAGTTTGGTGAACGGGAGCGGATCACGGCTCGGAGAAGCGCACGGGGGAGCAGCTGCAGCGCTGGGCCTGAGGAACGGTCCCGGGTTCGCTGCCAGGGCCGGGAGGTTCTTTGGAGTCTCGTTCCAGCGGAGAGTCTGTCCTGGAGCCCTGCGCCTGCGGCAGATGTGTGCTCACATTCAGTCAGTAGATCTAGTGGATCCCATAGCCAGAATCTCTCTCAGTTAGGGACTTGGAAGGTTTAGTTTTGTACTGAGCTGCTACCACGAGCCTGGGTTACAATGGCAGCGTCTCACCTGCTGCTGCTGGCACCGCTCTGACAAAATAGATTTCCTGTCAGCGGTGCAGGAGGAGGGTTTTTTCCAACAGGTGGGACAGATGCTCCGAGGACTTCTGTTCCTAGTACGAAATTTGTTGTAATTAGCGGAGCTGTCTCCGGATGGAAGTTCTCAGCGAGGTCCCTGCGCTCCGTCGCTGCGCGTTTCCCCGTCGTCTGGCAATAAACGGCTCCCGCGGGAGCATCCTGCGCGCTCCCGGTTGTTTTGCGATGAGGCGGAAACGCCGTTGCCCGCGGAGGCTCCGGCTGCCCGTGTCCTGGCGCTGAGCCGGGCCTGCTCCGGGGAACGCGGTGCTGCTCAGCCAGGGGCTGCTGGTTTTTCCGCTTCTTTTCCCTGCTGTGGTGTCGCGAGTGGGAGGATGAGACCCACGATGTCCTGAGGCTGCATGAATGAAGACGTTGGAGCGGAGACGCCGGGGCTGGGCTGCTGCTGGCGTGAGCCGCCCCCTCCTCCCAGACCACTCGCGGTTTCCAGAGGCGCCCACGGTGCTGCTGCCAAGAATGAAGCCCCCCCTCTCTCCTCCCCACGCGGCGTGACCGGCGCTGCCCGCAGCCCGGCGGCGTGAGAAGCGCCTGCGGGTCACCGCTGTTCTCTGTCCCTGCCCACCCGCTCCTTCCTCTGCTCCTGGGCTGAGCAAAGGGCAGGTTTCAAAAGGGGACTCTTGGAGGAAAGCGGACTTTGCTTCCCGCAGGAATGCCGCTGTCGGCTGGGGGCTTCCTGCGCTTGGGTCACGCGCCTGTGGCTTTGCATCTGCAGGGATTAAACCGGCGCTGAACTCGGGTTTTACCCGGTGCTGTAGTGGCGAGCTGGCTGCTGTCAGGGCTCGGGGTGTTAATCCAGCCTGATGGCCTGTGCTGCTGGTCGCACCAGGCCTGCAAGCAGGCTCCCTCTCCCCATCGTTTTCTACCTTTCTCTCTTTACCCCCCCAAGTCTTTTCTGGCCCGACGGAAGCATCGCTGGAGCAGCAGCGCTGCCCCTTGCAGCCCCATCCCCACTCGCTCCACGCTTCCCGCCAGACGCGGCTGCACGCCCGGAGCACGGAGACGCTGCCGACCACCGCCACCATTTATTGCAAATACATCGGGGGGAGCCGGGCGGGCCAGGGCCGAGGCGCTGCGGCTGCCGACCACCCCAGGCCGCGGGGGACCCGCAGGGGAAGCTCACGCAGCCTCATCCATCAGTGACCTGAGCGCAGCTTCACCAGGCTCTGCCCCACGCATGCTGCAGGGAAACCTCCTGCTCCTTGGGAAACAAAAAGCGAAGCAGACACGCAGAGGGAGGAAAAAATTCCGCAGGGCTGCCGCAGAGATTAGCCAATCCTCCTGTAAAAGACGCAGGAGCCATCCCCACGCTGGGAACAGCCGGGGGGTGCGTGGGGCACAGCACCCCGAGTCCCTAGATGACCAGGTCAGCGTTTTTGGGGTGGGGGTGGTGGCCCCCGGCCGCACTCTGCAGGGCGGGGGGCTGGCGGCGGGCGGGGGCCGGCAGCATTGCAGCCCTCGCGGCACGGGCGCTGCAGGCGAGGAGCAGCCCACCGGCGGCGAGGAAGGCTCCAGCGAACCACCCCAGGAACGTGGCGCCCCCGAATTCCCACCGGGGGACGATGTCGGGGACCGTGTGGTCCCAGAAGTCGAGGACGGTGTTGTAGGCGACCCAGGAGACCG
>NW_020799133.1:273353-275977 GCF_003259725.1 Athene cunicularia | reverse complement strand
GCACAGGACGGGCGGGAGACGGGGGACGATTCCCAGCGCTCGCCGACGGTCCTGGCCCCCAGAGCAGACGGGGAGCATCGTCCTGAGGGCGAGAGCTGGGAAATCCGCTGGGAAACCCCTCCTGCTCCCTCCCCCGGGCATCAGGGCGCCCGCTCCTTCCGATTAAATCATCTCGAGGTAATTGTGCCTGTCGTTGAGACAGATTAACAGACGATCTTCTGCCGCTGGAGCAGGATTGGCGGTGGCCGCCGAGCTCCCCGTCCTTCCCTCCCCCGGGCCGCGGCGGCACGGCCCGGCGGAGGATTCCCACCCGTGGCCGGCAGGAAGATGCCCGGCAGCAGCCGGGGTGCAGCGGGAGCCGCGACCCCAGGACAGCGTCTGCCGGCCCGGCAGCTGCAGCGCCCGGACATGAGGTGGGTCCCCCTCTCGCTGGGGGCTGGGAGGTCAGACCCGAGGGCCACCGGTCCTGCCGCGGCACTGGCAGGAGGCGCCGGGGGCGCGGTCCCACCCCGGGAACCGGCTGGGGATGCTCGGCAGAGGCAGAGGGACCACGCTCCGTCCCCGTCGCTGCGGGTCTCTGCTCTCTGGGTCTCATTTCCAGGCCCGTGACCTCCCGTCACATCTCCCCGCAGGGACCCGGCTGGACTCAGCCCGTCCCAAGGAGCCCGGCCAGGGGGTCTGTGTCTCTGCCCCCGGCACCCGGGGCCGCCCGCTTCTCCTCGCAGCCCATTAGAGAACCAGCAATTGTGGCCGTGGCGTGGGCCAAGCGTGGAGGGCAGCTGTGGGCCCTCACCCGGGGTTTGCCCCTGCCTCCTTCCCCGGCCTCTGCGATGCAATTATGGCCCCTAATTGGCTTAGCCATCTGGTGCCGGCTGGTAGCCACCCCGGCACGGCTCGGTGGCTGGCACGGGCACTGCCGGATGAGGGCAGCTCCGCTGCACCCTGGCCCATGGGGTTGCAGAGAGGGGCCGGAGCCCCACGCCGCCCTCCGCGTCCGAAATAACCCCCAGCTTTGTGTCCCCCGCAGCAGGACCGTGCACCCAGCCCAGGGGTGAGCCCCCACCCCGGCACCGCCATGGTGCTCCCCTGTGACCGCAACAGCATCGGCGGCAACTGGCTGGCGCCCGAGGAGACCCGGGGCCGCAGCAACTCCATCCCCCTGGCGCAGACTCCCACCGCCAAGCACATGCTGGCTTACCTGCCCCGGCCGCCCACCGACACCAGCCGGTACGGCACCTTCCCCCAGAAGGTATGGCTCGCGCCGGGGTCTCGGGCGTCCCTCGAGCAGGATGCCACTGGGCGGTCGCGGTTGCCGTAGGCGATTTCTGACCGACGGTCTCCTTTCTGCCCCGCAGCCTGAACTCCCGGCCACCGCCGGGGCTGTGGCGGCGGACGGCCGTCAGCAAGCCAGCGCTGGCACTGCCAGGAGAGGCAGCCTCATACCAAACTACCTGTCCCCACCCTGCCGCCGCGGTGGCTTCGTCTCCAGCCAGTCGTCTCCGCCCTCGAGGCATGGCAGCGTGGCCGCCCAGCACCATCTCAGCGATCTGTCCCGGTGCCCACCGGCCACCCCGCGGGAGCTGGGCACCCACTGGTACGCGCTGCAGGCGCCAAGCGTGCCCAATGTTCCCAGCTCGGCACGCAGCAAGAGCCTCACCCACAGCCCCACCGCCGCCGTCCCCGCCCCAGAGGGGCTGCCGAGCCGGTGCCGCAAGCTGCTGGAGGAGGACAGCCCCACGGTGCAGGCCAGCAAGCGGCAGCGCCAGCGCTACGTGACCAAAGTGGGCAAGTGCCAGGTCAACCTGGGCAACATCCAGGAGAAGAAGCGGTTCCTCTCGGACATCTTCACCACCATCGTGGACCTCAAGTACCGTTGGTTCCTCTTCGTCTTCATGATGTGCTACATCGTCACCTGGGTGGTCTTCGGCACCATCTACTTCTTCGACGCCTGGGTGCGGGGCGACATCAGGCACCGGGGCGATCCCGAGTGGCGGGCGTGCATCGAGAATGTGGACGACTTCATCTCAGCCCTGCTCTTCTCGGTGGAGAGCCAGCGGACCATCGGCTACGGCTCCCGGATGGTGACAGCCAACTGCGCCGAGGGCGTCATCCTGCTGATGGCGCAGTCCATCGTCGGCTCCATGATCGACGCCCTGATGGTGGGCTGCATGTTCGTCAAGATCTCACGGCCCAAGAAGCGCGCCCAGACCCTCATCTTCAGCAAGAACTGCGTCATCTCCCGCCGCGACAAGAAGCTCTGCCTGATGTTCCGGGTGGGGGACCTGCGGGAGAGCCACATGGTGGATGCCAAGATCCGGGCCAAGCTGATCAAGTCCCGGCAGACGGCCGAGGGGGAGTTCATCCCGCTGGAGCAGTCGGAGCTGAACCTGGGCTATGACACGGGGGAGGACCGGCTGTTCCTGGTGGAGCCCCAGATCATCTGCCACGTCATCAACCGCCGCAGCCCCTTCTGGGACCTGTCGGCCGAGTCGCTGCGCCGGGAGCAGTTCGAAATCATCATCATCCTCGAGGGCATCGTGGAAGCCACAGGCGAGTGGGCCGGAGGGGGTGGGGGCGGCCCAGGACGGGAGGCCCCTCATTCGGCGGCGGGGTGGGAGGCGAGG
>NW_020799133.1:262580-273303 GCF_003259725.1 Athene cunicularia | reverse complement strand
CTGCCCCCGCCGGCGCGCTGAGGGGCTCCGTCCTGTGCTCGGCAGGCGACGAGGCGTCGGTCAGCCAAGATGACTCCGACAACAGCGTCTCCGAGAGCCTGGACGACTGCGACTACTCGGTGGCCGAGATCAGCCGCTCCTTCCGCTCGCAGCGGGAGCTGTGCGAGCAGCTCAACATCAACCACATGATCCAGAGGATCTTCCTCATCACCCTCGACAACAGTGAGGCTGGGAGCCCCTGCGCTGGGCTGGGGGGGCTGGGGAAACCCCACCTTAGGCTGGGCAGCGCGGGCTGGGCCCATCCAAAACGGGAGGAGGGAGCTGGGAGAGGGAGAAGGTGCCTCGGTGCAGGGGGCAGGGCCCTGCCCACTGGCCTCGCTGCCCGCCGGCACGTTCGCCAACAGCCGAACGCGACAGCCGGTGAGCTCTCGGGCTCTGCGTCTCCCTCAGGCGACCCCAGCATGAAGAGCGGCAATGGGATCCCAGTGCGCTGCGTCTACCTGGAGGAAATGGCCGCGGACCTGGATGACCAGGACTGGCTGGACATGGACAATGTCGAGCAGGTAGGGCTGCCGGCCGTGAGCCTTGTGCTTGCTTTGGTGGCAGGAATTGGGTTTATTTTCTCGTGATGGTCCCTAAACGCAGCCCATGTGCCAAAGCGTGGCACTGCCGGTAGCGGCTCGCCTGGAAATGACCACGGGGTGTTTGGGGGACGACACTGGGGAAGGTTTTGGCCACGCTGCTCCCTGAGGCTGCGGGAGTTTGCTGCCGTGCAGGTCGGCTGGGGATGGGCAGGGGCACAAATTCAGCCAGTAGAACCTTGCTATGCTGCCAGGTGGAACCTTGTGATCCGCCTTTATGAACACACTTAGCATCGTTTGCACACACATCAAGTCGTTCCTGAGGGGTTTTCAGTGAAAATAACTCCTACCAGGGCTACTCTTGCTCTCAAGGGAGCTGCAGGATTTGCTTAGCCAAGGAGCGGCCTGAGGGCTCTCAGTCTAGTGCTCTGTTACCTAATGGGAGCTCTCCTGAGCAGAAATAACATAGCCTGTGCTGATATGGGGCTTCTTTTTGTGGAGGGATTGTCTCTCTGCCAGGGCCGTTTCACTTTCCATCGTCTTTGCTGGTGCCTAGGCCCTGTTCACCCGCTTGCTGCTGCAGGAGCCTGGAAATCACCTGATTTACATGACCTCTGCCAGCACGCAGAACCTCTCCGCTGACCGGGACGCAGGGGAGAGACAGATCCTGCGCTACCTCTACGCCTGTTTCCAGAGGGCAAGAGAAGAGGTGGGCAGGGGCTTCTGAGGAAGAAGGCAGCTTCATCACCCACCTTCCGTGCCCGAGCTGTGGCTCTAACAATGAGCGGTGGGTGCCGGGGCCCCAGCTCAGTCCCGTTCTCCCTGCACAGATAACCAAGGTCCCGGAGAACCTGCTGCCCTTCGCCGTGCGCTGCCGGAACCTGACCGTGTCAAACACTCGCACTGTCCTCCTCACCCCGGAGATTTATGTCAACCAGAACGTGTACGAGCAGCTGGTGGACCTGATGCTGGAGGCGCTGAGAGGGGCACGTAAGTTGGGCCGGGCCGTGCCGCTGGGCCGCCGCTGCCAGGCTTCGCGTTGAAGCCTGCGGGAAGAGCGGGGGGCGAAGCTTTGGCTCCCCTTGTCGCTGAGGGGGAGGGCTGCGTTTCGTGTGTGCACGCTGAGGGTTGGCTGCTTGGGGGATGGTGAGTAGCAGTCTTGCTTCCCCCCGCCAGATTTTGAGGATGTGACAGAGTTTCTTGAGGAGGTCATAGAGGCCTTAACGATGGACGAGGAGGTGCGGACGTTCGGGGAGGTCATGGTTCCGGTGTTCGATATCCTCCTGGGCAGGATCAAGGACCTGGACCTCTGCCAGATCCTGCTCTACACATACCTCGACATGCTCCTCTACTTCACGAAGCAGAAGGACATAGCAAAGGTGGGTGCCTCGGCCTGACCAGGGCTCCTTGCAGGTTCCGCTTGCAGGGGCACGTTTACAGGACCTGATGGTTAAAGAATGTCACTGGACTGTGGGTGTCTCTAGGCTGGCTTTATTAACAACTCAGAGCTGGGCCGTCACCTCAGTGAGTGGCAGTGGCTAACAGAAGCTGCCTTCTCTATATATGATTCTACATAACGTTATGCACTACAAAAGTCTTTGGTGTTTTCCCATGAACTCTCAGCTCTTAATTCTTCATCAATTTCAAAAGTCCGTTATATTTCACAGCTTCAGCTGATTCTTATTGTTCTGTTCCAATTTTTGCTTCAGTTCCGGTGTCATATTTTGGGTCATCATCTTCATCTTCTACTAGTTTTCATCTTGCATAATTCTGAGAGACTTCACAACGTTCTATTAAAAGCTTAGGTAGAGCAAGCAGTTTCTATATACTAAATATTCTTAATCTAGCAAAACACCTGTGTTTAGTCAATTAATCCTCCTTTATTAAAACTGTCTCTCTAGTATTAGCTTGAGTGGGTTTTAAACCAGCCTTGGGTTGGGACTATGCAAGTAGCAGGCTAAGAACACTTCTCAGGCCTGCTGAACAGCATTCTGGTTGCTTTACAAGATCGCTCAGTCTTGAACACATTTCACCAGGCCTTGAAATCTATTTCAGATATACCAGGGGTTGTATTTAAAATTCTTCTACACTAATCTGTTGGGGTGGAACCGACAGTACAGGGCACAACACCTCATGCATGTGCTCTTACTCTTCTCTGCCATTCCAATAGCCTGCCCCAAAACCATAATCAGGGTTTTGGTTTTTACTGGGATTTTATACAACTGTTGGCCTGTCCTCCTGTGCTCTCTAGGTTTTTGCAGGCTACATCCAGCCCAAGGACCCCAGCAATGGGCAGATGTACCAGAAGACTTTGCTGGGCACCATTTTAAACATCTCCTGCTTGCTGAAGACCCCTGGCGTCGTGGAGAACCATGGCTATTTCCTGAATCCATCCCGATCCAGCCCGCAGGAGATCAAAGTGCAGGAATCCAACATCCATCAGGTGGGCAGAGGCCTGGCAGTGCCGCTCCCCCTGCGCTTGACAGCCTCTTGTTGCCTGGGGGTTAAAGACGGGGTGTCGGGCTGGAGTCCCACTGCTGCCTCTTTAATCTGCCCGCAACTAAGCAAATCACAAAACCACTTTAGGTTCTCCAGCTGTAACGTGCCAACAGTCTTGCCACTCCCTTGGGTTATTGTCACCCCAGGCCTCCTGTCAGACCAGTCCTGTTCTATCAGAGCATTGTCTGAGCTTGGGGAAGAGGGTTGGGAGGTACGTGTGCCACAGATACCACCACCCAAACTGGAGGTGCTACGTGAAGCTGATTTACCTTGGCTGTTGTAATTACAGGGAAATAGTTTTCTCTACCTGTCCTGTAATTAAAATGCTAATTGACTCCCCAGCAGAGAAACTAAGTGGCAGGCAGCATTCTCTCTCATGATGAAAGTAAATAGCTTCCTCAGGGAAGCAGCGCTGGGGGCGTTTCGGTAGGTGATGCCATGGGATATAAATACAGGAGTAGGCTGGGGTGCAGGAGCGGTCACAGAGAGGGGTTTTCCCAGCCACGTGTTCTTTCAGGGTCATTTTTGCTACGAAAAACATGTAAAGAACTTTTGGTTTACTCCCCATGGAAACAACTTGCTCTTAATTGTGCTTCTCAGTACGTCCGTAACAATTCTTTGCTGCCGGCCTCAGGATTTGACCCGCGAGTGTCTGACGGGTGACGAACTGAGGCGTCCCGCCGGAATTTGCGGGAGGTCCCTGCCCTAGGCGAGCTCTGAGCTCCCGAGCGATGGGAGAGGCGAGCGAGCGATCCCGCCAATGACTCCCTTCGCCCCGCTCTGTTCCCCGTAACAGTTCATGGCCCAGTTCCACGAGAAGATCTACCAGCTGCTGAAGAACCTGTTGCAGCTGTCTCCAGAGACAAAGCACAGGATTCTGTCCTGGCTGGGGAACTGCCTCCATGCGAACGCGGGCCGCACCAAAATCTGGGCGAACCAGATGCCAGAGATCTTCTTCCAGATGTACGCCTCGGATGCCTTCTTCCTCAACTTGGGAGCTGCCCTCCTCAAGCTGTGCCAGCCCTTCTGCAAACCCAGATCTCCGAGGCTGCTCACCTTCAACCCTACGTACTGTGCCCTGAAGGAGCTGAACGAGGAGGAGAGGAGGAGCAAGAACGTACACATGAAGGGTGAGCCCAAACCTCAGGGGGTGAGGAGGGGATCTCGCAAGGTGCCCCCTCAGCCTCTGCTGACAAAGGGGGAGTTAAAGATGTGACTAGAGAGGAGTGAGGGGAGAGCTGGGTACGAGTAAAATGCTGCCTGGCACCACCAGCAGTCGTTCTGTGTCTCCAGCCTTCTCCTCGCCAGTGCTGCCGGGGAGGGCTTGACCCGGAGACACTTTTAATTCCAGGTTTGGAAAAAGAAACATGCTTGATACCCACCCTGAGCGAGCAAGAGCCGGAGTTTGCCAACAGCTACAATCTGGTGACAGAGAACCTGGTCCTCACGCAGTACACCCTCCACCTGGGCTTCCACAGGTAGCTGCTCTTGGATGGCGCCCGGCACTGCTTGGCTCCCGTGTGCGCCCATGTAAATTTTCAGTAAATGCTCAGAATGCAGAGCAGGCTGGCAGAGCTGCCGAGTACCTTTCTCTGCGTGTTTTGACTGACATTTGGCTGATTTCAGAAGAAAACTTTGTCTACAGTTGCTTACAGTTAACATGAATGGTCTCGCGGGCTCTGCATTGTTTATAGAACTGAGCGCCAAGTGCTGGGTGTCTGCAGGTCACTTGGTTCCCCTCTCTCCTCGGGGTAAAGGCCCTACTTCTCTACCAGAAACATCTCAGCAGCGGAGCTTCTGCCCGCCGCGAGCTCCCCGAACGGCCCCAGTAGACAGGCTGCAATGAGAAGCAGGTAGTTGTCCGTTTCCAGAAAAGGATTTTCTGGACACCAAAACGCACTGTTTTTCTCAGCTTCCTTCTGCAAATCGTTGCCTGGATACTGTGAGGTCACCACTGATCCGAGCACCATCCCCTTCTGGTTTATTCTCTAAATATAGAGATCAGGGAAAAAGTTACAAGTGGCTTGTTGCTGGGAAACTGTAAATGTCGCCTGGCAGGCGTCTCTGGGGCCTGCGGGGGATCCCTGACCGGGTACCCTCGGGGGCTCGCAGCTGCGACGGCTCGCTGTCCGCGCCCCCGCAGCCGCTGACAGTTTTCCAGGCTGCTGAGTGAGCCGCCGCCATTCCTCAGCGGGGCCCGGCCTCCTCCTCAGCCCAGGGTCGCCGCTCTCTAGGCGCCCGCGGCCAGTGCTGCAGCCAGAGGAACCACAGGGGAGGGTCTGAGCGGGGCCGCGTGGAGCCGCCTCAGAAGCGGGGTACGAGCGTGTGCTGGCTCCTATGTCGCTGGGGCGGCCACATGTCTCGTCTCAGCCCCTCCTGGCCTTGTCTCCTGGGCAGGTTGCATGACCAGATGGTGAAGATAAACCAAAGCCTTCACCGCCTGCAAGTAGCGTGGCGAGAAGCTCAGCAGAGCTCCAGCCCGGCTGCCGACAGCCTGCGGGAGCAGTTCGAGCGCCTGATGACCATCTACCTCTCCACCAAGACGGCGATGACGGAGCCACAGATGCTGCAGAACTGCCTGAACCTGCAGGTGTCCATGGCGGTCCTGCTGGTGCAGCTGGCGGTGGGGAACCAGGGGACGGAGCCGCTGGAGCTGAGCTTCCCGCTGCCGCAGGTGGAGCGCAGCGCCTTGGCCTATGTGCCAGGTGAGGCCGTGTGTCCCGCGGGTGGGCACTCAGATGCCGATGGCCGCGTCCAGGCCTCTTCAGGTTTAGAGCCGTGACACGTACGCAGCTTGATGCCTCAAGGTGTTCGTAGCACTGGGGCTTCCTCTTCACCCTGAGAGGCGGAAGGGATGTCCCAGCTTTGAAAAGGAGGGGTCCAGAGGGTACAAGAAAGCGCAGGGAGGGTCAGCCGCCGCTTCAGGCTGCTGACAGCTCCAGGGAGAGCCCCAGGTTCCCCTTCCAGGCTGTAACCCAGGTACCACCTCGGTGAGCACTGCGAGAGCTTCCCAGGAACCACGTTTCTGGACACGGTGCTACAGCTGGTGGCATCTTCATGCAGAATGTATTTCATGGAAGAGGGTCCCTCTTAAAATAGGGGATTTTGGAGGGGGCACGCTGCCAGTGTTGATGCTGCTGAGCTTTGAAAGATCCCACTTGTGGCTGAGTTGCAGTTTCCCCAAACGTTGTATCGATTTACTATTCTCTCTATGCCAAAAAATCCCCCTTGAGGTTTCTGATCTCTAGATCCCCTTCCCTTGGGGTTTCTCAGTGTATCAGCAGGTGTTTTCAGCAGACAGCTGCTGGGTCTCACCCCACAAGTGACCTGGGTTGGGAGGGAGCTGAAGTAAATCCTTCATGACTGTGGTGTTCGGGTGCAGCTACTTAATTCCCAAAACTTCACTTAGAATCGGGGTAGTGAGGGGAGAGCAGACAGGAGGCGAGAAAAGGGCAAAACGAACTGCCTCATAAGGAGGAACTCCTGTACAACCTCTGTTTGCAGAGTTCTTTGCCGATAATTTGGGTGACTTCTTCATTTTCCTGCGGCGTTTTGCTGATGACATCCTGGAGACTTCTGCCGATTCTCTGGAGCACATCCTTCACTTTGTTACCATTTTCATGGGCGACGTGGAGAGGTATGTGCTGCCCCAGGTGTGCGCCCTGGGGGTGGTCTGCAGAGCACCCAGTGGGGAAGGCGTGAGTGCTGATTGTTGGCGACGCCTTGAGGCTTGGCTTCTAGAATGGGTTGGTCTCTCTGGAAAAGCTGAATTCTGCCCACAGTGACCAAGGTCCTGCCTGAAGGACCAGGCTGCGCGTGGGGTACAAAGGGGATTTGGCGTCTGAGTGCTTGTTCGGTTGTGTTAGGCAGGAGCCTGCTCAGCCAGAGCCGTTTTGGTGCTTGTTTAGGGAAGCTGTAGGGATTGATCTGTTGGGGGTGTCTCTGCGCAGGCTGCTGCGGTAACTGAGCACAGGACATTGAGTAGTTTTATCGATCTCCCTGATAAGACGTGGCCGCCAACGCTGCGTTTCTGCTGTTGGCTGGTTTACAGACGTGTGTAAACAGAGTGAGCTCCTGGCGGCGGCCGGAGTGGATGGAGTTTCTCACGGGGGGCGGCTCTCACTGTTCCTGGCTGGTGGGGGCTGTAGTTCCTCCCACGGTCCCTGCAGCGCAGCTGTGGGCTGGGGTTTGGCTTCTGCCCCCCACGTGTGGCAGAGGGGAGTTACGCCCTCACCTCATCGTTTGTAGGGGACAGCAAGCTCAGCCCACCCAGCGCTTCGGGCTGGCAGAGGAAATAGGAAGCGGGTCGCTGGGTGGCAAGTCGGGATCAGGCGGGAGCCGCAGCTGAGCGGTGTGTGCTGCTGGGGGAGGGAAGCGGTTGTCTCCGCCGCCTCTGGGACCCAGCAGCGGGTACCGAGCGGGCGCCTTCGCCCCCTGGCTCCGGTACGGAGAGCGAGTGCCAGCGCGCGCCTCGCGGCTCTACGGCAGCGGGTGCTCCTGCACTGTGGGCACAGCTCCGTAGGGGATTCCTCGACGGCTTGGTCCCGTGCCCCAGCCCTCACACCGCCCGGGATTCACGTTGTTGTTTTCTCTCACAGGATGAAGAATCCTCACCTGCGAGCCAAGCTGGCGGAGGTGCTGGAGGCTGTGATGCCTCACTTAGATCAGGCCCAGAACCCGCTCGTCTCCAGCGTGTTTCATCGCAAGCGTGTGTTCTGCTCGTACCAATACGCTGCTCAGCTTGCCGAGGCGCTTATCAAAGTCTTCGTGGACATCGAGTTCACTGGTAAGTGTGGGAGGGGAAGAGTTGTCTTCCTTCTGTAACACCTGCAGGGAGAGGTCTCCAAGGTTTGAAGTACGTGGGTGCAGACAAACGAATGGAGTCGCTAGGCGGGTGGCGTTGCAGCAGAGCCTTGGTCTCTCCAAAGGTCTGGCTTGTGCAGAGCCTGTATCTCGGGAGGATAACGGCCGGAGCTCAGGCTTTGCAGCTCGGCCCTGCTGGTCACAGGTCCTCACCTGCCCTCCTCTCATGTGGGATTGGTCGTACCACTCCAAAAGTGGTGACAGATTTCACTGACCTGTACGGGAGCTGGGTTTTTCTTTCAGAAAGAATTGGCAGCCCCTGCCTGTGCCCACCGCCTGCTTGAAATGCTCTTCCTTTTGCTTACATCCAGGTGACCCGCACCAGTTTGAACAGAAGTTTAACTACCGCCGCCCCATGTATCCCATCCTGAGGTACATGTGGGGCACAGACTCATACCGGCAGAGCATCAAGGTGAGGGGGGGGCGCATACATCAGCGAGGGTGGGCAGCTGGGGTGGGACACACGGACCCGCGTCCCCCTGCTGGGACTGCGCTGCGACCTTCACCGTGCTCTCGGTCCATCCAGGCTCTGGCCGATTACGCTTCGGAGAACCTGGAGGCGATGAACCCCCCGCTTTTCCTGCGCTTCCTTAACTTGCTGATGAACGATGCCATTTTCCTGCTGGATGAAGCCATACAGGTAGGGCTGAGCGCACGCTGCAGGTGGCCGGGTGCCACACCAACCTACCCCAGAACCATATCGCCGGCTCGCTCTGGTCCTGCCTGATGAGGCTGTGCTTGCAGGAAAGATCCTGAGCTGGCATGGCCCATGCCTGCTGTGAGGAAATGTGCCTGTTGCTGATCGGGGCGCAGCCAGGTTTTAAACAACCTCTGTGGTTTTGGCTCATCCGGTCCCCTTGGCCTTCCCGCAGGTGCTTTATCCAAACAAAGGCCTTTTGTCTCTAGGCGGTTCTCCTTTGGGTTTACAGGCGAGCGCCAGGTGAACCCATGTCCCTGGTGCATGATGACGGTCTCTCTATGCTTGTTGCTGCTAGAAGGGGCTTTTTTGGGAAATGTTACAGAATTGGTTGCCGGGAGGGTGGGGGATAAGACGGGTGATGTGGACATTTCCAGACTCGCTGTGGTTTGCTGTCCAAGTGAACGTTCTGTGTTTTGGGAAACGTGGGTGGTTGGGAGAGGCAGTCTCCAGCCTTCTGTTGTACCTTCTGTGGCCTGAATTGTTCTCTGCCAGCCCAGAGTGGTGCGGACCAGGTCTGGCTTAGCCACCGTGGCCCGTTTACCTGCCCGCTCCCCCAGCCGCTCCCCTGCCGTGTCTTTGCAGTACCTCAGTAAGATCAAAGTCCAGCAGATCGAAAAGGACCGTGGCGAGTGGGACGGCCTGTCACAGGAGGCTCGCCGCGAGAAGGAGTCAAGCCTGCAGATGTTTGGTCAGCTGGCGCGCTTCCACAACATCATGTCCAATGAAACCATCGGCACTCTGGCCTTCCTGACCTCAGGTGGGGAGAGCAGCCCCTCCCTTCTGTGCACCTGGTTCAGGCCGTCGGAGCAGGATGGGATCGCTATGGGGCTGACAGAACTGTCGGTTTCTGTTCCAGAAATCAAGTCCCTCTTCGTGCATCCTTTCCTTGCTGAGCGCATCATCTCTATGCTGAACTATTTTCTGCAACACCTGGTTGGCCCTAAAATGGGAGCTCTGAAGGTGAAGGATTTCAGCGAGTTTGACTTCAAGCCACAGCAGCTTGTCTCTGACATCTGTACCATCTACCTGAACCTCGGGTAGGTGCCGAGGGGGAGCTGGCACGGGGGCTGGCGGGAGCTGTCCCAGGGCGTCGTGGCGAGCAGGGCCCCACAGCCTGCTCTGGGGCGGGGCAGGAGCCTCCCCCCGGGAACGGCACCGGCAGAATCACTCTGCGTGCTCCCCGGGCCCTCGGCGGCCTCTCACAGCGTGCGGTGCCCTTCTGTAGCCATCTTCGTGTCAGTTGCCCAGGAAGGGCAGTGGCAGCCTAGCTGGCGGGGGTGGAAGTGAAGTGCAATGGCAGTTACGTTCATACTGCGGGTCGCTCAGGAGAGGGCCTGGGAGAAATGCTGAATTATGGTCAAGCTGCTTCTTAGCTTTGAGTTACTTGCTGTGGTAACGCAGCTGTTGTGGGCAATGTGTTTTGCAGCCCGATGAATGTGAGTTCTTAAATATTTGCTGTCTTCTCGCTCGTGGCCCAGGGATGAGGAGAACTTCTGTGCCACGGTGCCCAAGGACGGACGCTCCTATTCACCGACGCTCTTTGCCCAGACTGTTCGGGTTCTGAAGAAAATCAACAAGCCCGGCAACATGATTGTGTCTTTCAGTAACCTGGCTGAGAGGATCAAGGTGAGAACCAGAGTGAATTTCAGCTCCCAGAAAAATGCAGAACGGGTTCCTGGCATCCTTTTCTGCCTGTATATCGCTGCTGGATTTCTGGGGCTGGGCGGCCAGGGGGGCTCCCTGCCAGCACACACCGTTCAGCTGCACGGTCAGAGCAAACCTGGTTCAGAAAGAACAGGGAGACTGAGTCTCTAAACTGCGTGGGCCTGCCAGTCTCTTGCAGACCGGCAGCAGCAGGAGGAGGAGACGTACGCAGATGCCTGCGATGAGTTCCTGGATCCCATCATGAGCACCTTGATGTTGGACCCTGTGGTCTTGCCCTCCTCCCGCGTCACTGTGGACCGGTCCACTATAGCCCGGCACCTCCTCAGGTACACGGCCCCGAGACCTGCTGGGGATCTGTTTTGCTCGTCCAGCGACTCGTCCTGGCCTGCCTTCCTCTTTTTTTTTTTTTTTTTAA
>NW_020799133.1:259608-262530 GCF_003259725.1 Athene cunicularia | reverse complement strand
GGCATCGGCCCCCGGCAAACGGCGTTTCACCCCGCTCCGCTCTCCCGGCAGCCGCCGTGGCCTACTCGAAGCCGCGCTTGGCCACGTTCTGGTACTACGCCAGGGTGGAGCTGGCCCCGCCGACCCCCGCCGAGATCCCCCGCGCCATCGACGGCATGAAGGCCATGGTCAGGAGCTTCCAGAGCGGCCGCCTGGCGCAGCTCACCGTCAGGGTAAGGGCTAAGAGCGGTTTGTCGCGTCGGCTTTGCCTGAACCCGCCTCGGCTAGGCCGGGCTCGGGCCCCCGCCGCTACCTGCCCGCGGGGGGAGAGTCTCGCTGGGCGGCCGGTGGTGTCGTCGGTCGCCCTCAAAAACGTGTTTCCTACGTAAATGGTGTAAGAAACGGCCTTTGCAAAGGGCTGTGAAAAACCCTGAACAGCAAGCGATGCTGTACTGCACGTTTTAGCCCATCTTAATGACGTCACCTGCTGAGAGGTGGTTGAATGTGACCAACGATCAACACTTTAAGGCGCTTTTGCTTTTTCCTTAAACTGCCTTGTGAACCGGTTGGCCGCTTTGCTGGGCATACGTGCCGCTTGACTGCAGGAGCAAAGCAGGAAGCTGTCGCGGTGGTCTAATTGGTGGCTTTTTTTTCTCTCAGGAAGCGCTGAGGAACGGTCTGGTGGCCACGGAGGTGCTGATGTGGTTTTACATCGGGGAGATCATAGGCAAGGGTGGCCTGATTGGGTACAACGTCTGAAGACTCACCCCCACCGACGCCCTTGTTGGGGCCGTGGTCCCGAGTCTGTAACGGGGTCTGTGACAATAAAGCCAGGAACAGATGTTGAGCTCTCGTGGTCTTTTGTGGCGGTCGGGGCACAAGCCTGTCCCGACCCATGTTCTTACTGCCCATGGGCTGGTTCGCTGGACAACAGCTGTGCCTCAGCTGCAGCGTTAGGGAAGGCCTGCAAGCCCCGCATTCCAACTGAGAGGCTTTCGTTTGTTTCTGAACATATTTTGCATCAGCTAGTGGGAAAAGAAACGCTAGTGCGTTATTTACACGATCGCAGCCATCTGCCCTGAGTTGTGTTGTGGGGTACGCAGCGCTACTCCAGGCGGTTCTGCCGCTCTGGGTTTGACTTGTTGAGTGGAAATCTGTGACGGTAAGCGGCGCTCCACTGTCCCTGTCCCCTTGGCTCGCTGCCGGCTGGAGCTGTCAGCTCTCTGCAAATCCACAAGCTTAACTGGTTTCCACACGCTTTTGTAGAGGTGTGTACAAAAACTTGGTGAGTTTGCTGCGCTCTGACATGTGTTCAGAAAATAATTGGTAGGAGAAGCTCTCCCAACCCAGCGGTCCCGTTGCCTAGGTCTTCTCTGTTCTTACTGTCTTAGAAGGAGGTTCCCAGTCAGTATCGCTTCTTACCGGTACTGCCGTCGTGCCAGCAGCTCCTCCGGGCCTTGCGTTCGGCTCCCCAGTGAACCTGCAGCCCCTGCCTTGGGTGCCCACAGTGACCCAAACCTCTGGGGTGGCCACAGCGGCAGCACAGCAATTTCTCCTCTCCCTGCAGCAGAGCTTCATCCCAGCAGCAAGTCTCCTGGGCCCCTCGCGGGCCGCACAGGTGAGCTCACGCGCTTCATATTTGGTGACCAGAAGGTCCTCAGTGGCAGCAATGGAAACTTGTTGGGTTTTTTTTTCTTCTGTTAAAAAGAAGGGTTCCTGACCCAGTAGCTGTGGGTCACAGCTGGTCACAGGCCACCTCCACATGACAGATGGGGATGCCAAGGCTTGATGAACTCGCCGAGTTGCGCAGGTGAGTCTGCGACAAGGGCAGCGACGGGGACCCCTGCCCAGATTTGGCATCTGGTTTTGCTTCTCTCCACATGCCCATCCAGATCACGGTTTCTGCTGAGCAGCAGCAGCCCTGCAAAACCTCTTTTATTCCTGGGGCTTGCTGGGTACTGCTCTTGCTTCCTGTGCTGCTGAGGCCTTTGCGATTTCTCACGCCGCTCAGAGGAGCTGACGTTTTCTCGCAGAGAGCACCAGCGAATCTAACCACAGCCCAGTGGGTGCCCACGCCAGGGAGGGTGAACAACAGCCCCAAAAACTGCCCCTCTCCAGGAGCTCTTGGCTCCCGCTACCACCAACCTGTGCCCAGCAGAGAGATACTGGTGAGGGGAACCCACTGGCCCCCTCTGCGTGTGTCTGCAGCACATACCCCTGAATAAGAGGGGGAGAGGTCACTGATGGGGTTCAAAGTGCGCTGCTCCTGATTTGCAAGAGAACCTCCCCGAGAGCCTGGTCTGGCTCAGAGTTCTACCCATCCCGTGCAGCTTGATCCTACGTGTGCATGCTGCGCTCTTGGGGCAGACGCTTGTGCTGCGGCTCACAGGCCAGCGCGGGGTGGCGGCAGCTGTCACCCTCTCCTCACTGGGAGGGCTGGATCAAATGTGACTCGAAGATCAGGGGAGAGCTTGGAAACGCTCCAGTCCCTTTCATGCTCCCTCGAGGGACAGAAACCATCAAATCTTAGTTTTCAGAACACCACCTGAGAAGCCACCCTTGCCCTGCTCCCAGAGTCCCCCGGCAGCGCGTCAAGCGTGGAATAAGCAGAAACTGCTTCTGCAAACCCGACGGGCGCCAGGAGCGTTTCCCTGCTCTTACACCTCACAGACAGTGTGGGGTTGCTCCTGGAAGGGGCAAACAGCCTTTCTCTCCTCCTCCGTCCCTTTCTCCCTTTGGCTGGTCAGCTTTAAAGGAAATGGGTGTTCCATAAACCCCCTCGCTGATGAATACTCGTGTGTTTGCAGCGTTGCCTTTCTCAGGGAGTGCAGCAGGCTCCTGGCGGACGCTAACCCCGGCCTTACACAGAGGCGGCGCGCCGTGACCCCGGGGACCGGAGCAGCCGCCAGCCTGGGGCCATCGCCCTTCCCGGAGGGGGCACCG
>NW_020799133.1:212654-259558 GCF_003259725.1 Athene cunicularia | reverse complement strand
TTTTTTTTTTTTTTTTTTTAAGCCTTTCTAAGGCAGCCAGAGCAAGAGTCTGACAACAACCCACCTATTGACAGAACAGGGAAGACATGATGGGGGTGTGTTACTTACTACGAGCTGCAGCCTTCCTTTCCCCCGATTCTTGTTTTGCAGCACTTGTTAGCTGCGTCCTTGCGCCCGCAGGAAAATTCCCCAGGTCCTCTGTGGCAGGAGTGCTTTATTGTTTTTTTGAAAGGCCAGTTCTATCTCTTCTTCTACAGGCAGGTTGTCAGCTGCAGAGCGGGTGAGCATATCTTTGTCTATGTTTTGCCCATCTAAAGAGGAGTTGCGTTGCTTTTCCATCACCGGTGGTGTCAGAGTTTATTAAAACACGCATAAAAATACAGTTTTCTGGTGTCTTTCTGGCTCAGTTTCGGTGTTTTCTGTCGGGTGCCGTGAAGCGGAGCTCGTCGCTCGCGGCTGAGCTAGAGGAGTAATTCTTGGGCTGCAGAGCTCCAGCTCCGCAGGCTGCGGTGCGGGAGGAAGGGGCTCGGCTCTGCACACGCAGCGGGGCAGGGAAACGGTTCAGCCTCACCGGGACAGCACCCTGGGGCTGTAACGGGGACCACCGGCCAGCACCCCTTTGAATCTAATGCCTGTATCTTACAGGCTGTGGCTTAGAATTCTTGTAGGTTTTTCTGTTTCCAATAGACTGGGCTCAGTGGAATTTACCGTGTCTGCCTGAAAAAAGTTAATATCTCACGAGCTCTAGCTCAGTGGCAGAAATGACTGAAATCTGGCTAACCAACCTGACCACAGAATTAACAACTCGGGAGGTTTTTATGTGGGGGGAGGTGAGTTGCTTTGTTTCTTTTCTTTTTTTTTTTTTTTTCCCCTAAGATGATATTGGGTTATTTTTGTTTGTTTGGCTTTATTTTTTAATTCCAATTGTCTTAAAGTATAATTTTGCACCTCAACAAAACTCTGAAACATCTTTGAAAGATTGCTGAGTCTGGCCTTTAGGGTATCTTTGCTTTAAAATAGCTCAAATACATTCTGGGTGCTGGCAGCTGAGGAAGGCAGGGTCTGTTGGATCTCGAGTTTTGCTTCTTGCATCACTTTTCTATTTAGCTATGAAAAAATTCAGTCTGATTAACATTACATCTAGTGGCAAGTAATGATCAAAGTTCTTTGTGGCTTGGTGTCTGTTGGTTGAGCTTCACCCGTGAGCAGGGGAGGGGTGGACCCCAACTGTTTTCCCTCCCTAAATTTGCAGCCCGTGCCGGTGTTCTTGGGTGCTCCGGGAGAGCAGGTACTCTCAAGTACTCAGAGTTAGTTAGCTCGCCAAGCTGGTTCCTTTCCTTTGGTGGTGCTCAAGAAACAGAGCATTTTGCTGTTGAAGGACCTGGTTCTGACTGGTGACTTGTTCTGTGCGTGTTGTAGCGATGGTGAAGATCAGGCGGCCGCTGCCGGTCACCAGGAGCTGTAGGACACTGCCGTGGTCTGAGTGTTCTGTGGGGCATGTAGAAAGAGCTTCAGCACATCTGGGAAACTGGCATGTGGGTACCACGCCGGCTCTCCTGACAAGAGGGGTGCTGCTGTTGAAATGGTGAAGTTGCGGTGCCCATGCAGGTGGAGATGCCGGCTTTGGGCAAAGATGTTCTTCTAGACAAGGGCTTCCAGGAGATGCTGCTCCTGGGGCTCACCGTGGCCTTGGAATGGCACTCGTACCATGCTCTTCCACGAGGCTGAGCATCTTCCCTGACCTAAAGCAGTTACAGTCTTCCACCGAGCAGGCATTCTGCAGCAGGAGTAAACTCTGAGTTGTCGCTTGGAGTTCAGGAGCCCGTGGTGATCAGGGGAAGAAGTGGTGTTATCTTTTTATGTATGACTTCTGCTCTGCGTGCTTATTTTCTCGACCTTTTGGTGCTGTCTGCATTGGGGTGTTCACTTGCATGAGTATCTGTTGAAATTGTGTGTTACCCTCAGAATTGGACGTCACAAAAAGATAGAAGCCCAGAACAAATGTTATGCTCGGTCTTTCCCTTGCCTCCTTGGCTATCCTGTGGGATGTAACAGTTCATTTTTCATGTGAAACGTACCTGAGTTCTGGGGTGTCATTGTGTATGCCCCAGGTTTCTGGTGACTTTGTATGAATCCTTGACTTGTGCTGCAGCTCAGTGTTTCACTGAGTTATCTTGAAACTGGCTGGCTTCAAGGGAGCAGCGTTATGATACTTCATTTTGGCACTGCCAGAGTCGGGAGGGGTGTGTGGAACTTTTTGCCCAGTAAAGCTGTAACTGGTTGAAAATTATGGCGTTCGTCCTGCATTTCTGTTTGATGTAAATGGCACTTCAGTAATAAGGGAAATTTGGTTTAATTTTTCTTGATTTGTTATGTCAGTATTTGGTATAAGAGAAGCTTGAGCGTAATTGCTGTGTATCTGCTATGGTTGTCGCTTCGGAGCTCCCTCCCCGTCCCTGAAGTTTAATCGAAGCTTTGGGACATAAAAGCTGGGAGCGTGTGGTAACAGTTTACTCCATAAATCTGCGTCGCCTTCAAAGTTACAGCTAAGTTGCGGAAACTTGAGGTTTAAAATGGAACATAGCAGTGACGATGGTGTCTCTAGTAGCGCTGCTGTAATTATACACGGATCGTAATTTTTTATGAGGTAAACGTTACTCGTGAATGTTCACCGATGGCTGGCTTGTTTTGAAATGGTACCAGCTCCATGTGCGGGGAGGAAGGAGTGGCTTCCATATTGCTGCCACAGTCAAGCCTCAGCTGGAAGTACAGTTTCTTTCCTCCACAGGCGTTGAAGTTCTGTCTGCCTTAAAATTTTCTCTCCAAGTGTTACATCGCGTGGCCACTATAAAACTGCCTGGGTGTTTAACCTGTGAGGTAGAGGTGTAGAGCCTGTTCCCAGTAACACGATTACTGCACACACGTGGGGAGGGAACCGCTCGCAGGTGTTGATGTAAAACAAGAGGTGGATGGTGAACACAGTACGGAGCACGGCCCAAGAGGTGGAGGGCTCCCTCGTGATGTTTTTCCCTTCTGAAGACGCGGACACTCCTTTGTCAGAATTGTGAAAATAAAAGTACATGGGTGAAGCATCCTGGTGAGTTTCCTGTTTCCACGATTCAGTCAGCTCTGCGCAGTACTCGAAGCCCCCAGAGGAGCGGTTTTGGTGAAGCCTTTTGGCAGAAAGGAGCTCGGGGTTCCCCGCAAGAAGCTGTTTTCGCTGGAAGGCAGCGGCACTCGTCTGGCCGCGAGCAGCAATGGGCAGGTAAGGTTGTTTCAGAAGCAGCGGCGATGCTCACTGACTGGTTTGCTCCAGGGGCTTTTTGACGTTGCACGTCCTTCAGCTGGAAAAGTCAAGGGACAGACTCTAGCAGCAGCGTTTCACGGCATGCTTCTGTGTTGTCATCAAAGCACTGAGCTATAGAGCTGACAGCACCACGTTCGGAGGAAACTGGGAAGAGACTGGGTTACTCTCCGAGTCAGTCGTTCACTTCTCAGCCTCTTTCAACCGGCTTCTGAGGGCGTCCCTGCCGAGGCCGCATCCTCCCGACCTCCAGCGCGTGTGAAATGGTGCCAACAGCTCCCACCAGCGAGTGGGTAACGGCATCCGCAGGCGCTCGTCTCCTGCCGGCGTGTGCCAGCGAACGGGCTCGCTGCAGGTTTTCCAGCTGTGGTGCCGCAGCTCGCCGCCAGGGAGAATTAAGTGGGAAAAGGCCCTGTCTTACATTGAGTAAAACTGCGACAGGGAGGCGTTTTGTTCAGGTTTCGGTTGTGTTTGGTTTCGGTGAACAGAAGCACGGGTAAACTGCGTTCAGAGGGAGCTTTCTGGTAGAGGAACCACCTTGTGTTGGTTCAGGTCCCAAACCAGCAAAGGTTTGTCACTCCAGAAGAGCAGAGGCAGAAGGTCATCTCCTCTTCTGCACCTCTCCTGTGGGCTACCCGAGGAAACCACCTGGTGTTTATTGGAAGGCACCCTCGCCCCCTCCCACCTGCTGCAAAGCCCGGGCTGTTTGGCACAGAGGCATTGGTAAAGGGCAGGCAGAGGGAGTCGCCGATGCGGTGCTGCGTCTCACCTCTTTCTCCAGCCTCAGCAGCCCTGGGGATGGCTTTGACCAAGAACGTGGGTTCTTGCAAACTACTCCAGTATGGTGCTTTGCTGGCAATCAAATCCATTCAGCCAGGTGGCCACACAATGTAATGCTCCAGGGTTTTGCTGATCTTGTTCTTTACTGAGAGTGTTGCGGCTCGTCATGGTCAGTGAGTTCTTGGACCTGAAGGTAAAGGTGCACCACAGAATTCCTGTAGCAGTGTGAGCTCTTCCCCCTGAGCCTAGCTACAAAGTATAGTCCGACTGTAACAGCACTTTTGTGCTTTGCCAGGTGGTGCATGCTTTTTTTAGGCGCGACGGATGAGTTTGATGCTACCAAAGATTTTTTTTTTATGCGTTGGTACAGAACTTTAGAGCATCACCGCGTGCGTGCAGGAGTATCTGAAGTCTTGGGACCTGCTGCCTTGGCGCGCTGGGCAGCTTTGTTGGTTATGTCTACTTGTATTTAACAAGAAGCTCTAGAATTCTTTCCTGTCCTCTGGTGTCCAAGTCTGGCTGAAGCATTGCTTTCTAAACGTCCATTCTGGAACCGAGGCAGAGAGAGATTTCACTTGTCAGGCGCCACGTGTTGCCAGTGGTCTCTCAGATGTGGTCCAGGAGGTTTTGGTCTCGCTTTTCTCTCACTGGGTGCAAGATAAATCTCCCAAGGTAACAGTTTGGCTGAGCCTTTTTCTTGGAGGTGGCGTTGAAAACTTGTTGCAACCAGAATGAGAGTGTTTTAGGTGCTCTAAAAAGCATCTCTCTTTGTTCAAACTGGAAGTTGTAAATCAAAGCTTCTCATCCAGGATGGCACTGGGGCTCTGCGGACATCAGGGACCGGTTGCGTTCTGTTAGCAGGTGGTGCTGTAAGGTTGCCTGTTGTGCTGCCTACCCCCAAACACCAGATATTCTCATTTACCCTCCAGCAAGGTGGGAAGAGCGATCTGTGCGCTCGGTCACGCAGTCAGAACAGGCGTGCTCTGTGCTTGAGCCCCGTAAAGAGCAGCTTGCTCTGTCTGATTCTAAAATGAGGTGTTGTCCAAGGGCCTCAAGAAGCTACGTCTTAATCACAGTTGTGGTGTTGTGGTTGATTGCTAGGGGTCCAGCTGCAGCACAGTTGCAGGGGTGCACCTTGATCTGGTGTTTCTGTGTGGGTGTTGTCGTGTGGAGGGGACACAGCCAAGAGCTGTTTGGAGCTCTCAGGACATGTTGTGCAGGTGGCGCTGTTTGGAGGTGAAGCCCTGGCAGAGTCTGGGCATTGCTCCCCATTGGAGCTTTCGTCTAATTTAAAGCATGAAGGGAGGAGTGGACCCTCAGCCGAGTCAGTACGTAGCTGTGACCCCGAGCACTCCGCCACTTATTAGCAACGTTGCATCGCACATGGTCGCTCAGGAAGCATCTCCCTGACCTCCCAGCTGACTCCACTCCCAACATGAGCGCAGAACGCGCCCGGCGTTTATCTTGGGGTTACTTATTGCCAGCCTCCAAGGATGTTTGCTGAAAGAAGAGGAATCTGTTAGATATTGTGCCATAGTTACGAAGCAAACTTCTGAATGAGCTTCTAAAATAGCTTATCTCTTTCCGAGAAGATGAGGTGGTGTATATTCAGGGCCACAACCAAGATGGTGAATGGGAAGAGAAGTAAAGTGTTGTTCAGATGACTCTCTTGTAAAATGAAATCCACCTTTTCAACCAGCTGCGTTGCTGGTTTAGTGCTTCTGACAGCTTGGATGACAGTCCTGTGCAGCTTCGTGGATCTCTGGTGGCACGGGTGATCCTGTCGTTCCACAGAGAGGGATCAGAACATCCATCAGTACCTGCTGGGTAGTTTCTCATTTGAAGGTAGATTTTCCTCTGAGATCTGTAGTCGGAAATTCTTTGAAAAGTAATTTTTCTCAAGAATGTTGTAATAGAGCTTGGCTTGCAACTCTCCTGTTCCTGTAGTAGCTGGGCTGCTTCAGGAGAAGCTCTGAGGTTTCAGCCCGTGGAGGTGGCGTGTTGTTGGAGTGGAAGATGTATGTGGCAGCTCTGCCGCCCATCGAGAGATCGCCCTTGGCCTGCTTGCTTGGGCTTCACGCCTTGCACATGAGGCCAGCCTTCCCTCAGCCTTTTATTTATAATCCCGAGTGACCTTTTTTGTGTTGCATTATTCTTTCTCAGGTAAATGAGGTCACGTTCAGAATCATTATGGTTTTTAATCACTCTCCATCTGTCGTGCTTTATAGTCACTTCTGAAAAACTGGAGGGCGACTGTGCCTGCTTAATTTGCCTTAAAACTGTGTTTTGATGTATGATGGCTGACTGGGATGGCTTAGCCTGGCAGATGCACATTGGTACTTGTGGCCATCTCGATCTTCTCTGATAAGTTCCAAGGCTGCTTTCTCAGGTGGTGAGAAGGAGCTCTGGGAGGTCACCAGTACACTCACAAATGTGACCAGGCAGACATGAGTGGCATATTGTTCATGCTGCTTGTAGGCGTAAATGAAGCTAAAGTGTTTGCTTTGTGGAGGGAGCCTTTTCACCAGAGGCGCTTCTGATGAATCTGGTTGGTAGGAAACAAGAAAAAATGGTCATTCCCAAGGTAATGGTCCAAAGCCAGAATTGACGTATCCCATTGAGAAAGGAAGGTAACAGCTCGCTTTAAAAATAGTGCAGGTTCCAGTTGTGGGTTATGGAAGGCAATTGTCAAAAATACAGAAAGTACCGATTTAGTGGCCACAGGTAAAAGAATAATGGTTGTAAGACTGGAATGGCGAAATGAAGGGAACGTTCATAGCAGCCTCGTGAACTTGGGGCCGGGTGCAAGTCAAGGCTGTTGGTTGTGTTTGGTTATTCACTTCGTGGCCCCAGCCCCGGGTGTTGGCAAAGGAGGTGCATTGTCAGGGTGGTTTGGGTGGGCATTTGGGGTTCCTCCCACAGAAATCACACGTTGCTTCCTCATCTCCGACCATGTAGAATGCTCTGGGCCAGGCAGCAGGGAAGCAGGTCTGAGCAAACCCCGTTGGGGCGGCGAAAGTCGTGTTCCTCTTTCTGCTCGCAAAGAGCACAGGGGTGGAGGGGGACTGGAGCGCGAGGAGGCCACGCGGTGGGTTGTGTCTGTCGTCAGGCCCAGCTTGGCTCTGGCAGAAGAGCAGTCAGCAGGGAACGCGCTCCCGGCCTCTGCCGCTGGCACCTCGGAGTGCCGGCCTGTTGAGGCACAACTTCAAATGCCTGTCCTCTGTTCCTGAGCTCTCACCACACCCAGTGAGCCGCTTGGCACCTTCGGTGTTACACGTCAGGTTGTTTGCAACGGCACGAGACTGTTTTTGCTGTTAGATACATCTTTCTTTGTGACTGGAGGTTTGCAGGCGCTGCCCAACAGCGGGTCTCTCGTACACATGTAAGCTGAGTGCCAGTACCTGGTGTTTTACATTACACTGAATGAACCTACTTGCCTCTCTGGGCAGGGATGGTCTCTAATTCAATCTTGTAAATAAATCTTTGTGTCTGCTACTCTTCCTGAAAGCAGTTTGTTTGTTTCCTTAGTGTTTTAAGTGGTCTGTGGGAACATGGGTAGTCCTCAGAGGCGCATACGTTGCCGGTGCCCTCGGGAGGGCTCTAGGTACGCTTCTCAGTCTGCAGCAGTGTGGGTCTAGGGTACAGCCCTGAGCTGCCCCTTGCTTGAAGTGCTGGGCAGTTGTTTATTTACAATGGAAGACCTGGAAATGAATGGGTTTAGGGAAAGAAATCACTGCTGTCTTGTTTTCACCAAGCAGTCTGTAGGATTCTCCCATAAAGGGGCTGTATAGATGCCTTAGGGGTCTCCTGCTTGCGGCAGGCAGTTCTGTTTCCATAAGGGAGATGTGCTCATACGCACAAAAGTCAGTGTTATTCGGCCTTCCTCCGTGCACTCTGTCCACGTGATGTTGTGTTTGAAAAGCTGCAGATCTCAATTTCTGGTAGGCTGACAAAGATGAAATCGCGTGGGGTGAGCAGCTGCTCCCTTGGCATTTCCGAGCCTGGCTGTTCCTAGGCAGCCCGTTGTTGCCCTGCTTGTGATCTCGGCATTTGGACCGTCTGGCCCGAAGCGCTCTCTGGACAGCCTCTCCCTCGGAGGGTGCCGGGGCCCCTCTCCCCAGGCGCACATCGCTGCCGGGGCCGTGCCCGCGCACGGTGTTGACATCTCGCAGCATGCCCACGTGCTCAGGGAGTGCCAGGCTGGCGTGACGGGCCCTTGCTCCGCGGCACGGGCAGCCAGGCGCTTCTGCAGCCTTTCCTGCTTTCGCTGCTGTGGGATTAAAGTTGAGAAGCGGTAGTTTTTTCCTTTTAGGGAAAGCTCTTGGGGGGGGGTTCTGTGTGATGCAAGGTTCCTCGGGTAGAAACAATGCATTTTGGCATACTTTTATTTCTTTTACGTTGCTTTATTGTTGCTCTTTCCGGTTTTCTTGGCATCTGCAACTTGCTGCAACTGCAAGGAGCAGATAGGCAGCCGGGCCATGGGGAAGGGCAGGACTGTCCCCTTCTCCAGCCGCCTGTGCTGATAATCGCTCACAGTGATCGTGAACTGCAGCCTGAGCTCGCACGTGTTGCATTTGACTCACTAAAATGTTATCTGTGCTGAAAACTTGAATGGCCTTCTGTTCGGAGTACTTGCTCTGTTCGCACTGTTTAATGCCACACAGAAAATTTTTAGAAATAATTTGCCCTAAGCCTTGCCGCTTTTGATCACATCACAACTTTCTTGTAGACTTGGCTACGGGTCTCAGTGCGTGGTTTAATTTCTTTAAAACTAAACTGTGGTAGCTGAGACTTTCTTCGTGGTCTGTCCTGTAAATAGATGAATTAGAAATTTCATGTGGAAGCACAAGATGGAAAAAGACTCTGTTTTGACAAAGTCTTTTATCAGGCCTAAGCTACATCAGGAAATGGTGTTATTTCTTAACACAGCTTACCTTCTCCCATCCACAGTCTTGCACCTTTTTACTTTCAGGGTCCCATCCTTGTAGGGTTTGCTCTTCTCAAAGCTCTGTGCACACTCAAACCGTTACAGAAGCAGCACAGGTACCTTCAAGTGTGCAGCAGCATCACCCAGCAGTTAAAGAAGCAAGTGACAAGTGACACCTGTTTTCAAAGTCCAGAGGAAACTTAAGACTGGCAAACATAAATACTTCAGGTGAAGTTGGGCTAGGAAAGCTGGAGCAATATAAAAATAAAAACGTGACACAAATTTTGGTGGCAGACGAATAGGATGGATGTTTTTGCATACTCCCTGAAAAACCTCCTGGTGTGAACAGGGGTGCCTTTAACGTCATGCCTCTGTCAGAGGGAGAAGCTTTGCAGTGCAAGACAGGTTTTCATCTCGTACAGACAAAAGCTGAAGTGAAAAAACCCCAAACTAATAACAAAAGCCATGTTTACTATAATCAAGAGTCAAGTCCTTGACGTTCCATGATGTTACCTATGTGGCTAGTGGTTTTGTTACTCTTTGAAAGGTAACGGTTAGTAAAGGCTGAGGTCCTTTAGCAAGAAATGCTTTTCTGGTGGTGACTGCTTTGGGAATCGTGGGAGAGGAAACAACCTTTGGTGCCTGGGAGAGAAAGCTTGTTTTGCCGCCTCACCAGCCTGTGGTGATCCTGGATCCACAGTCCCAGGCTGTGTGAGTGATGCCTGCCTCATAGGGGTGACCCTGTGTCCACATCAGGAGCTTTCGTCTGCTTTAGCTTGCTCCCTAGCCCAGCTGGGAGGTTGTTGTGTGATGGAGCTGATGGGTGGGGTTCATCTGAAGGCAGACCAATCTCTGGAGGGTCCAAAGAGGCCCTGAAATCGTGCGTTTCCCTTCCGGGGGCTGTAAGCGCCACTGTTGGCCCTGCAGGAGTGGGTGGCAGGGCCTCCCTCGGGGACGCTGTCAGGAGGGGACTGGAACGAGTCCTCCCGTCTTTTTCCAGCCCTCAGGCGAATCACAGACCTCGGATGCTTCTGCTCCTCCAGAGAGGCTTTCACATGGGTTTGGAGGAAGTTAGGCTGCATCTGTACTAGGAGAGTAAAGATGGAAACGCGTCTTGTGCTGGCGTGTGTCTCTAGGGTCATTGGAAGGGCAGCTCTTGTAGACCTTTGTGGTTTGATATGAGCGGCAGATTTTATGCGTTAAGGGTTTGTTTCCTTATATACTTGTCCTTTGTTTCTCCATCACTCTTTCTGATCGTTCCGTAGCTGTAAATTATAGCGGCTTTATATGTATATATTATATAAAAGTTGTGTTTCCTTTTTGGCTATTGTTTACTAGAACAAATGCCGGGATGTTACTTGTGGAGGGAAAATCCTCTAGAGTCCTTCCACACTTTGGTCACAGTGAAGTTAATTTTAACGTTAATATCCATGTCTTCAAATTTACATCTGTTTTCTCATTGCAGGATGAGCAGTTTTTAGGTTTCGGTTCAGATGAAGAAGTCAAAGTACGAAGTCCCACTAGGTCCCCCACAGGTACGTGTGGATTGGATGTTGACTGCGTGTTCTCCTTTGTGATGGTTTTGCTGTGCCTCTCCTGTTTGCTCCACCAAATCTCAGTCACCACAAATGCCACCCCAGTCTTTGGATTTGACTCGGTTAGTTTTGGACTCTTTACATCTGATTTGTTACAGAACAAGGAAACTTTGAGTAAAAGAGTTACGCTGATGAAACCAGTATTTGAAACCTTCATGTCAGTGCTTTGGAGAGGCAGTTATTTTAACAGTAAGCATCAGAAACTGGTTTGAATATTTCAGTATCTTTCAGTAGAGTCATTATTGCCTGTAACCGGAACCTTCACTTTCTTCGAAACAAAACAAATACAGAACACTTGAGGCTAAGCTGTAGCTAAGTTGTTGCATTCTTAGCTTTCAAGATGTAGAATCAAATCGTGACAGGACTGCCAGCACATGAGTTCAGCTTTGATTTTAGAACCTCGCCAGTAAATGCTCTCACCGCAGCCCTGTGCTCGCGCAGCGCTCAGCTCTGCTTGGCCCTGCCCGCGCGTTCTGCATGGAGAGCCGCGCTCACGGGGCGTTCCGGGGAGGAAGGCCGTGCTCTTGTGCACACCCAGAGCTGGAGTGGCTGGGGTCGGTGGGTGTGTGCTGAGACGCGCTGCTGGAGGTGAGTAATCAAGTCTTGCGCGTCTGCTTGATGGCTCCCAGTGCAGCACCAAATGCTAACTGTGTTTCAAAGCTAAAACCAGGTTTTTTTAGTAAGTTAACCTTCTATCAACCTCTCCCTGTACCCTGTTTTTGCCTTACTGACCTGGCCCTCGGATAGTACTGTAGAAAAAGATTTTTTTTTTTTTTTTCCTTTCAGCTAGCTGTGGTCTGCTTAAAAAAACCCAACTCTGAATGTGTTTGACGGGTGGCACACGCCCTTAACAATTATTGTTCCTTCTCAACATTCAGTTGATAGTGGGTTTGTGCCATTACAGACATAGTTGTTGTGAAGAGGCAAGCTTGTGTTTGAAAGACAAAGATCCCATTCATATTTCACATGGGAGAAGAGGCTTGTTGGGAAGGTGATCTTTCCACGCATTGATAAAACTGTGGTTTTACTTGTTGATTAACTGAAACGCCTTGGCGACTTGTGACTGACACTGAGTAAATACTTGTGTGACCTGGCTGATGCTGATCTGGCACTCGGGGAGATTTAATGTGTGCTCTGCATTCTCTACTTCCCTCTCAGTTAAATCTAGTCCACGGAAACCTCGCGGGAGGCCCCGGAGCAGTTCTGACCGAAGTTCAGCTGTACTGTCAGACTCCTCGTCAGTGTGTTCCCCCTCGAGCAAGTCTGAAACCACATCCATGGAGAAAGTAAAGAAGAAGGAGTTGAAGAGCGGGGAAAAAAGACGAGGAAGACCTCCAGCACTTACGAGCGTGAAGTTCAAATTGTCACAAGTAAAGGATGCGTCAGACATTCAGAAGGGCAGCAAAGAAGAAAAAGAGAGCCTGAAAAAAATCAAAAGGTCACCATCTACTACGTTTCAGCAAGCAACTAAAATCAAGAAACTAAGAACTAGTAAGCTCTCCCCACTGAAATCTAAATTTAAGCCGGGGGCAAAACTTCAGATTGGGAGGAAGAGCGTTCAGATTGTGCGCAGGAGAGGCAGGCCGCCATCCTCTGAACGTTTAAAGACTTCCTCGAGCTTAGTCATCAACTCGCAGCTGGAGAAACCCCAAAGGATTCGCAAAGAAAAGGATGGCACACCCCCCCTTACAAAAGAAGAGAAGACCGCGGTCAGACAGAGTCCACGCAGGATTAAGCCTGTTAGGATTATACCTTCCACCAAAAGGACAGATGCCACGATTGCGAAGCAGCTCTTGCAGAGGGCTAAAAAGGGGGCGCAAAAAAAGATTGAGAAAGAGGCGGCCAAACTGCAGGGCAGGAAGGGGAGAACCCAGCTCAAAAATATCCGGCAGTTCATCATGCCGGTTGTGAGCGCTATCTCGTCACGGATTATTAAAACACCCAAACGGTTCATCGAGGATGAGGACTATGATCCTCCTATTAAAATATCCAGGCTAGAGTCCACGCCGAACAGCAGGTTCAGCGCTACGTCTTGTGGCTCTAGTGAAAAGTCCAGCGCCGCTTCTCAGCATTCATCCCAGATGTCTTCAGACTCCTCGCGGTCCAGTAGCCCCAGCGTGGACACGTCTACGGACTCCCAGGCCTCCGAGGAGATGCAGACGCTTTCCGAGGAGCGAAGCAATACTCCAGAAGTTCACACGCCGCTGCCCGTTTCTCAGTCCCCGGAAAACAATAACGGTGATCGGAGAAACAGAAGATTTTCGATAACGGAAAGAAGTTTTGGCCAGAGGACTGCTAAAAAGCTGTCAGCCTTACCCAGTGTGCCACAGCAGCAGGCCTCCTCCTCTCCTCCTCCCCCTTTGCTCACTCCCCCACCGCCGCTGCAGCCGGCTTCCAGCATCTCAGACCATACCCCGTGGCTGATGCCTCCCACCATACCGTTAGCCTCGCCCTTTCTTCCCACCTCAGCCGCACCCATGCAAGAGAAACGCAAGTCGATCCTGCGAGAGCCGACGTTTAGGTGGACCTCCCTGAAGCATTCCCGGTCGGAACCGCAGTACTTCTCATCAGCAAAGTATGCCAAAGAGGGTCTTATTCGCAAGCCAATCTTTGATAACTTCAGACCCCCGCCGCTGACACCGGAGGACGTCGGCTTCGCGCCCGGCTTCTCCACGCCCGGTGCGACCGCTCCGGCGCGTCTGTTCTCCCTTCACTCTGGAACGAGGTTTGATATGCACAAGAGGAGTCCGCTGCTGAGGGCACCCAGGTTCACGCCGAGCGAGGCCCACTCCAGGATCTTTGAGTCCGTAACTCTGCCCTCGTCGGTCGGTCGTACCGCCACGGGGACCTCTGCAACGGGCGTATCCTCGCGGAAGCGGAAGAGGAGAGTGTTCAGCCCCATCCGATCAGAACCCAGATCTCCCTCGCACTCCATGAGGACGAGAAGTGGGAGGCTTAGTACCTCTGACCTGACGACTCTCACCCCGCAGTCTTCTGTCTCCTCCTCATTAACTAGCATTTCTGTTAGTTCTCTTGCCACTAGTGCCTTAAATTCAACTTTTACTTTTCCTTCCCATTCCCTCACGCAGTCTGGGGAATCGGCAGAAAGAAGCCAGAGACCGAGGAAGCAGGCCAGCACTCCGGCAGAGCCATTCTCGTCTGGTAGCCCTACTCCTCTCTTCCCCTGGTTCACATCAAGTCCCCAGACGGAGAGAGGCAGAAACAAGGACAGGGCAGCAGAGGAGCTCTCCAAAGATAAAGACGCTGACAAAAGCCTGGAGAAGGACAAGAGCAGAGAGAAAGACAGAGAGAGAGAGAAGGAGAACAAACGGGAGTCACGGAAAGAGAAAAGGAGAAAAGGGTCCGAAATTCAGAGCAGCTCTGCTTTGTTTCCTGTAGGTAAAATGCCCAAAGAAAAAATTGTCAGTGAAGACATTGCAGCATCGTCATCTGCCAAAAAAACTGCTGGGCGGAAGAAGTCAACAGCGATCGATCCTGCAGCAGATGCTTCCAGCGCTGCGCTGGTGGAGACGGCAGCCATCAAAACCAAAACGTCCAAGAAAGGCAGAGGTGGGTTAGACAAGTCGGATCTGGACCTCAGCCCCGCCGTGCCGTCTCTGGAGAAGGAAAAAGCCCTGCGTCTTTCTGCCCCTTCATCAAGCACTGTTAAACATTCCGCTTCCTCTATCAGCTCTATGCTGGCTCAAGCAGACAAACTGCCGATGACTGACAAGAGGGTGGCCAGTCTTCTGAAAAAGGCAAAAGCCCAGCTGTACAAGATCGAGAAGAGCAAGTCCCTCAAACAAGCGGATCAGCCAAAAGCACAGGTATTCCTTTTTCCAAGTTTTTTTTCTTTGACTAGAGCACATCTGACTTTGAACTTGCGCTGAAAGTCAGGAGTAGCTTTCGTATCCTAAGCGTGAAGAATTAACGTGCCGAGCTAAGCAGCTGTTAGCGCAACAGATGGCAAACGATCCAAAAACGAGAAGCCCTGGGCAGAAGCTGAGGGGGAGAGGGAGCTGCTGTGTAGTCAGCTCAGGGGGGAGCTGCGTGCGTTTTTAGAGATCAGCACGGCGTAGCTGCTCATTAGGTTGCTCTAAATAAATCTCAGCTAAGTGATCGTCTGGAGCAGTCGTACGCGCTCTTAAAAGCACGACGCCAGCAAACTGCAGAGGTCTGTCCTGGCCTCGATGTGTCTCAGTGGCCCTTCTCGAGCACAAAGCTGGCTTCTGAAGAGAGGGTCAGCCTCTTTTTAACTGTGCGGGGGTGATCTGTCACGGGCAGGATTAAAAACCGTTGGGATTTGCATCTGACCAGGGGACTACTTCCTGCCACTTTCCTTTCTTCCTGCTCCCACCCCAAAACCATCCTTTCTGCGGTGCTCTTTACCTACTAGAAAGGCAGTTGGCACACACTTCCAGAGGGCGCTTCCTTTTTATTTAAACTGTGACTTTCCATAGTGGTACTAGTGTTGAAAATCAGCAGTGCATATTTGAAATAGAAAACTCTCAGTTTTTGTCTCTGAAATGACGAAGCATGTGCTTCTGTACAGCTGGCCTGGCGTGGAAGGAGCCTGGGCCCTCACAATTACCTGTTTGGGGGAGTTCTTTTAGTAGGAGATACTTCAGAATGCTGTGGTGAAAACGTGCATGGAAATGCTGCATTTCTTTTAGCGCCTCAGTAATACGAACACCCCTCATTTCAAGGCCAGCCGCCACAAAGCTCTCGCACAGCTGGATCAGTTAGCACCGAACGCCAGCCTAATCCCCCCCGACTCTGAGTCTGGGATAGCAGCGCCTTCGAAACGTGCCTTCATCAGCGAGTTGGCTTCCCAGTACGCAGAAACTTGCCATGTAATTCCAAATCAGTAAAACCTCTTCTTTTGAGTTGATCCTCTTGGATAACCGGGACAGAGAGTCTTTATTTTTAGTCCAATTTGTACAAAGTGCAAGCTAAGATATAATTTAACTCTTTTTAGGTTGTTTAGTAGCTTCTGTTACCTGTTTCTTAGGAATGCTGTCTGTTCTCACGTTCCAAAATCTAGGGACAAGAGAGCGACTCATCAGAAACGTCAGTCCGAGGCCCACGAATAAAACATGTTTGCAGGAGAGCCGCTGTCGCGCTGGGCCGCAAGCGAGCCGTGTTTCCTGATGATATGCCCACTCTGAGTGCCTTACCGTGGGAAGAGCGGGAGAAGATACTGTCTTCCATGGGGAATGATGGTGAGTGAAGAGTTTCAGGTTTCATCTGCGGACTCGTATGCAGTCAGCTTCTTTGAGTGCTTCAAATGAGCCATTAGCCAGGGAAAGTATGTCAGACAGCTCCAGGCTGTCCGATGTGGTGCTGCTCAGCCAGAATTAATCCTTTTAACCACTGGCAATTGTCAGAAATACGCGTTCTGCGCTAAACTTTGGCTCTGCTGAGGGGTGTGTGTACGTACAGATGCGTCCACGTCTGTGCAGGGGTGCGTACGCGCGCACTCACACAGCCTTTGCGTGGCTCTGCCACTGAGCTCACGCGTAATGGAGTAAATTCCATCTGTGAATTAGATGCTCCCGAAAAATTCTGTGACATCAGTGAATTCACGTTAGAAATGTTTTTTGGTAGATAAGTCATCGATAGCTGGCTCAGAAGAGGCTGAACCTCTGGCTCCACCGATCAAGCCAATTAAGCCAGTTACCAGAAACAAGGCACAGCAAGAGCCGCCAGTGAAGAAGGGCCGGCGCTCGCGGCGCTGTGGGCAGTGCTCGGGCTGTCAGGTTCCAGAGGACTGTGGTGTCTGTACTAACTGTCTTGACAAACCCAAGTTTGGCGGGCGCAACATAAAGAAGCAGTGCTGCAAGTAAGTGTGAGAATCTGTTCAGCTAACCCCTGCGCTGCGTGGGGCGAGCGCACCCGCGCTCCGGGGCAGGGATGAGCGGCCCTGCCCTGTAGCACAGGCTTTGGGGGAGTTTGCCCTAGGCTGAGGCTGCAGTGCAGCAGGAGATTGCAAACAGGTACAGAGTCAAGGCAGAGGTTCGAGGGGAGCCTGTTAGGAGCTCTTTGCCTCAGGTTCACTTCTGGTTTATCCTCCCCAGTTTGATGAAACTGGCGCAGTGCTGGAAAGCGTTTGGTGTGAGACCAGTAGCTTTCATCAGGCACTGTGGGTGTTTGCAAGGAAGACAATGTATGCAGAAGTATTTAGCACTTCTCCCAAATTGCATTTCGGAAGAGCTTGTGTTCTCAAGATGATGTTTATCTGGTGTATGTACATTTGAGACAACAAAGATGTCTCTGGATGTCCTGAAGAAGTAGCACTTTTCCTTGATTTTTCCTCTCATTTTTTATACATAACACTTAGCCCGAACCTTTTGCTTTTTTCAATTGCTGCATTAAATTGATTTTACCAGACTAGATAATCTGTCTGAAAAGGCAGCAACTGAAGTGGCACCAATAAAGATTGTTGTGGTATGAAAGCTATTTATAAAGCGTAGCTGTGAGAATTGCTGGGTAGTGCTCATCTGTGTGAAAACACTCTGCAGACTACAATCTGTAAGTAGTCTCGCTCTTCACAGCTTTGCCCAGGCCTCGGGCTGGGTTTCAAAACCACGGGCCCTGCTACAAGAATGAAGGCAGAAACGAAGCCTAGCCCAACTTCTCGAAGACATCATGTGCTGCACATAAGAGAAATAGGAAATAAAGCTGAACGCTTAAAAAGAGGCTTGGTCACCGAATCCAATCCCATGCCGAGAGTAGCTATTTTTGTCTGAGGTGGCCTCCGTTTGGTTATGTAAAACCTACAGCTGAGAGTTCGATGTGGTTTCTTCGAGCTCCTGGAAGTATTTTGATGCTTCTCGAATCTCAAGAAATTGAATTGATGGGGGTTTACAGTGAAGCAGTGTTGTTACATAAGCAGTTTTAGTGACCTCAAAATTGTGTTGAGAGTGTGCAAAACTAAAAAGAAAATACAGAGGAAAATACATACCTCTGAAGAAGACAGGGTAGGGGTGGGGGGAAAGACTGCTTGGGGGAAGGTAGCAGGTGCATTGATAATGTTTCTTCCAATTTTTCATAACGAATATTTACAGGCTGCCCTCTTAATGTCTGCATTTTCCTTCTGATTTCTCAACCTGTTCTTTCTTTGTAGAATGAGGAAATGTCAGAACCTCCAGTGGATGCCTTCAAAAGCGTATCTCCAGAAGCAAGCTAAAGGTAGGCCCAAAGACTTGGCCAGAGCATAGCACAAGAGGGACACTTTCATCTCTTAAGTTCTGCTTTTTCTGCTGCCGTTGTGGCTACACTGAGCTTCTAGAAGGTTAGTCTGCAGCCAAACGTGGACAAGGAGCCTGACTGCTCCGCTGCTGCCAGGTGAACATCGCAGGCAAGGTGCCAGCAGAGGCAGGTCCGTGCCCCGAGCGGCCACTGCGTCTTTCAGCACCGGAGTTGGTGTTTTTCCTGCCGTTGGGAGGGGGCTGCTGCTGACGGCTGCTCAGTCTCCCTTTGGCCCCTCAGGAGAAGCATTTCTCAGAGGTTTGCCTGCTCTTGAGTGACACAGGAACACCTGAGTCTCTTGGAGCCTCCTTCTCTCTGACATCTGGCTGAAGTTCAGCCCCTGCCTTCTCGGGGCTGGGCCTCTGGAGGGTGTGACAGCGCTCAGGGGGCTGCCCCCAGCTCCCTGAACTGTGCCACGCAGTCCGCTTTCTCCTTTGCACAGCTAAGCTCTGAACCTGCTTTACTACAGAAGGGGTTTGCCTCCTGCTCTGTCAGAATAGAGGCCCAAGAACACAGATTGCGATGTGAGCCATGCGTGTTAATTTTACCGACAAAACACTATATTTTTACAAGTAATGTTTTGTCTTTTGTACAACAGAATGACAGAATTGTTGCATCAAAGCGTCTTGTTTCCTTGCTGTAAAATGCAGCAAATCATTTGACGTCACACTGTTGTCTGTGTTGCTTTATTGTTGCTTCTTCTTCCTAGCTGCAAAAAAGAAAGAGAAGAAGTCAAAGACAAATGAAAAGAAAGAAAGCCATTCTGGAAAGAACCAGTTGGACTCTGGACAGAAGCAAACTCCTCAGACTGTGGTATCGCGAGAAGACAATGCCGTGAAGAAGAGCAGTGAGCCTGCCCGTAAGCCCGCTGAGGAAAAGCATGAGGATGGGAATTCCTCCATTCCAGTGTCGGAGCCCAAACAGGTCCCTGCCTCTGGTACCAGAAAGACTGGCAAGCAGATGTCCCAGCCAGCGCAGCCCCCTCCTTCTCAGCCACCGAGCTCAGGACCTTTGAAAAAAGAAGCACCTAAACTCGCCACTTCTGAGCCTAAGAAAAAGCAGACTCCCCAGCCAGAAATAGGTAAATGGGACTGTTTATCCTCAATATGCTTGAGTCACATTAAGTAACAGTATTAGTGCTGCTAGAAGCTGTTAGATTTTAAAAGGCGTAAATGCTTTTTGATCTGGTGACGTTACAGCAGATTATTCTGGAAATTTTGCGTAGAACTGTCTTCCTTTTTACCGAACTACAGTGTATGTTGAGACAGGGAGAAAGATGGCCATCTTCATTGTGACTTTCAGTCACATAGTCTTGGCAGTCTTGAAGTGTATTTTCAATGTTGTTAAGTCTGTCGGCTGTTCGTAGTCTGAATGGACAACGAGAAGGATGCAGTCTTTTACTACTAAACCGTAGTCTGCTCTTGCACGTAGTACAGAACAGCATGAGCAGTGGCCAGTGAGGCAGCTCTGGGACTTCTGTGGCTTTGCACCCAGAACACTTCCGATTTTTAGCAGAACAGACTCTCCTGGTCATGTCATGCCTCCAGGAGACTGCTCAAGTCGTGGTTGGTGAGGTGCAGTCACAGAAGAAGCTGGAAAACTTCTAGTCTAAAATTCATCACACGTTACTCAGCTGATTTTTTTTCCATTTCTTCTCTACAGGTGGCTGTTAGTTACTTGAAATACTCATAATCTTTCCCCCCTTCCTAGGCACAGAACAAAGCAAACAGAAAAAAATTGCTCCCCGTCCAACTTTCCCTGTGAAACAGAAACCAAAAGAAAAGGTGAATACTGTTTTTTGTACAGTCAGTAAATTTCAAGAACCTGGAACTTCTGTCTGTCTAGAAAGTAGAACTGTATTATTTAACCCGTTTGCAGATATGTTTTTTGTTGTACGTAAAGAAGTTGGGTTTTCCTCTGTGGCAGTGTGTGGCTACCAGAGTACCTGGCATATGCCTAAGAGTTTGTTCAGATGTTAACTTGTGCTCTGAGACTTGTGTGTTGTGGGGTGGAGGCTGGTTTTTCCACCAAAAATAGAACTACCTTCATCTCAGAAACAACTCCTTTATGGGGAGAAAAAAAAAAAAAATTAAATCTGAGAGAGCTGCCCCATTGCAGGAAAATCAAAAGCAGCCTTGTGATGAGAGAGAACCACGTGACACTAGAGGAAAATGCAGCAAATGGAATTAGAAATGTTAATTGTGTGTGGAGCGCTCTTAAGTGGTGGTTTGCGGAATGGTTACTGTCTTGCAGCTTCTACACACACGTGAATTCTGTGGTGGTGTGGGGGTTTTGTCTGTGCACTTAATATAATGACTGGTAAGCGTTAACGTTTGGGGTTGGGATTAACACAGGCTCCTTTACTTGACCAGGAAAAGCCCCCTCCTATAAGCAAACCAGAGAGCAGCACGCTGAATTTGCTCAGCACTCTGACTAACGGAAGCAGTTCCAAGCAAAAGCCACCTACAGATGGAGTCCACAGAATCCGGGTGGATTTCAAGGTAGAGGACAAAATGTTTTAAGTATTTGAATGTTGCCTGGCTCTAGACACTGGAACTAGAGTCCCTGGAGAGTGCTGGCAGTGACTCCTGAGCTTGGGTGTCTGGTGCCGTTCAGAGAGAGCTGCAAATAGGAGCCTTCATGACAAGTCCCTCGGTTGATATTTAGAAGCTTGTTATGCCTTTTTTTTCTTATAATTAGAGTACTGGATGAAGAGACACTTAAAGCTTTAAAACCTTAACTGTCAATGTGTGAGGATGAGCAAGAATTTGAGGTTTATGAAGAATTATTCCATTAAGATGGAACTATAAAACCTTACCACAACTTGAGCCAACAAGATTTGGGGAAAATGTTAGTAACCTGTCATTCACAACATCTGGGGTATATTCGGGATTTTAAAATGATAAATCATGTACTTTTTTGAACAACAGTGTGGAAATAATAAAAATTAATATTTTCCTAATAATTTTTCAGTCCATCTATAAGTGTTGATACTGGAGATTATAGTGAGATCTGACGAGTGTTTTATACGAATATGGAGCTTTAATAAAGTACGATTCTTCTGAAATTTCACTTTCAGTAATAATTGCGCAATCATGAAGACCTTTGTCTCGTTCATTAAGCTTGCTTTCCATAGAGGGAAGGCGAGCGTGTTGTTGAGCCCTCTTGGCCGGAACAGCGCTGAGATGTGACTGTTCCGTAGAGGCTGTAACGTAGACCGAGGCAGAAGTCGCAGTGGTTTCAGTTTGAGCCCACGTAATCGCAGGCACAGACTCCGTAGAGCCGCAGTCAGTGTGAGCATTTTGTACTGATGTTGTCTTGCCTTATTCTGCATGGTGATGTATCCTTTTGTACTTTCAGGAGGACTGTGAAGTGGAGAATGTTTGGGAGATGGGTGGGTTAGGCATCGTCACCTCGGTACCTATTACTCCCAGGGTGGTCTGTTTTCTCTGTGCCAGCAGTGGACATGTGGAGGTAAAGCATTGTGTTCTGCTGTTGATACTTAGTTAGAGCACCGTGTTGTTACAGAAGTAAATAAATAAACACTATTGTGACCTTAATCCCGAAGAAATTAAAATAATACCTGTAAATCCATCCTTGCTAAAATTTGTCCCAAGATCCTGAAACGCAAGATCTTTAAAATCAGTTTGGAAACTTCTGCGGTGCTTACTTGGAGGTGAACTGTGTTAGATGTAAAGAATGTGCCTAGGAGAGCACCCGCATCTCCCCATATTTGGAATCTCTCATCTGCTGTCAAGCAGGGGCTTTGCTTTCTCTTAACCCAAAATAAGAAGGGCTGCCTGATAACGTTAAAGGGCTGTAGGCAGTGTTGACTTTCCCAGGTACGTCTGTATCTGCCGAGAGCTGCAAACCCTTCCTGAAACGTGACTGGGAAGATTCTGGGGCTGCATAAAGAGCTTGCATTCGGGCTTAAGATGTGCTAAATGCATTTTCTGGGTATAGAAAGGTGTTTTCTCAACACCCTCAGAGCAGCTGTCCTGGGACGGTGATGCTGGCACTCTAAAAGGCTTGGGCATGATGAGTGAGCAGTGCTGGGGCAGAGGGGGTTCAGTCCCGCGCGTGGACATCGGTTCGCTCAAGGACTGTGCAGGTGGCTGGGGCACGGCGCTGTCCCCTTCTCACTCAGGTTGCTCAAGGGGCCAAACGAGCCTTCTGCCCGCTGCACGCCCATGGCGCTCGTGCCCCGAGGACGGTCCCTTTTGTGGTGTGACCGGGGGAGCTTTCACACGGCCGCTGGAGCTGTGGAGGCAGAGGTGTCTCTCTTGGTTTCGTGTGTCCCTTCCTTCTGCACTGAGCGTTTCCCCCGGTGTGGGTGGCTTGTGTTCCCGCGCGGGAGGGGGATGCTGGGGCGCCCTGTAGGCCTCTGCCAGTGCTCAGAACAGGCAGATAACGGGTACCCGCGTGCTGCCACACGCCTAGCTGGGGCAGATGGGCACGACTCTGGGCTCCCTGAAGTACGCACACAGCTGTGCCAGTAGAAACCCTTGTTCTGTCGGCTGTAAAGTGGAATTTGAAGTAGTTCAGAGCGGGCAGGGGCTTGTTCGGGACTGCGGTGCAGCTTCTGAGTCGCTAAAACTCTCCCCCCCTTGCAGTTTGTGTACTGTCAGGTCTGCTGTGAGCCCTTCCACAAGTTCTGCTTGGAGGAGAGCGAGCGGCCCCTGGAGGACCAGCTGGAGAACTGGTGCTGCCGCCGCTGCAAGTTCTGCCACGTCTGTGGGAGACAGCACCAGGCCACCAAGGTACTGCCACCACCACGCTCCCTGCCGCCATCTGCGCGCCCCGGCACCAGCGCCGCCCCGCGCGGGGGACAGCGCGCTCGCGGCGCGTCCTCTTGCCCCCAAACCGGCCAGGGCTTCGCGTCCCCTCGGAGGTCTCTGTTCCAATGATTCTTCCCCTTGTTCTTGTAGCAGTTGCTGGAGTGTAACAAGTGCCGAAACAGCTATCACCCCGAGTGCCTGGGCCCAAACTACCCAACCAAACCCACCAAGAAAAAGAAAGTTTGGGTGAGGGATTTTGATTTCTTTTGTGGGCAGTTCACTGCTTGAGTGTTCGTAACACCGCGGGCCAGAGCTCTGTCGTTTACTTGCTCTGAAGCCTTCTAAGGGAAGGGTGCCTGTTGCCTTGGAAGGTACATTGGGAAACCGATAATGAGGTGGGTCCTTGATGAGGTTCTGAACAAGCAGGATTTTAAAGGGGTGACACCTTTCTTTAGTTGTATTAATTCTGCTGAGGGTAATCCCAGCCGATGGAAGAAGCTCTTCAGAACAGAAGCATTTTCTTTGTTAACAGACTTACCAGTCAATACTGGTGTTGAGAGACAATTTGGCTTAATGCACTCTTTTGTGTCTTCCTGTTTCTTGTTCTAAACAAGCACGAAAGATTTCCCTGTAGCATATTTGGTACTAATAGTCTTTAGGTGTTTTCTACTGCAGTACCCTCAGAGTTGGTGAACTGTTAAAGTAAGACTCCATATTTTAGATCAGAAGAAATGCCACAACTATATATGCTGTTGCTTTATGCAAAGGGAAGGGTGATGTTTCCTCCAGTGTAAATATGACGGACAGAACAACTACGCTGTGATTTATTTTCATGCTTTTTCTTGTCACGTTATCACCATTTTACCATAAAGGGAGGGAGCTCTTAATCTTTTAGTGAAAATTTTGGTATTTGAAACTCCTCATTCTGTTGTATAAACTTTCTGCAGTCATTAAATACTCAAAATTATGAAATGTATGGTTAGGACTACGGCACAGAAACCACTGGCTGAAAGCCAATAACTCTTGCCAAACACGTTCCTTTTCCAGATATGTACCAAATGTGTTCGCTGCAAGAGTTGTGGATCAACGACGCCAGGCAAAGGCTGGGATGCGCAGTGGTCACATGACTTCTCGCTGTGTCATGATTGTGCAAAACTCTTCGCTAAAGGTACATAAAGTTGTGATTCTTCCCAGCAGGAGCCTCTTCAGGTGCTCGGGTTTGGATTAGTCAGCGTAGAGCGGGCAGAGGGCCCACGGGGCAGGTGGGCTCGTCACGGCAGGAGCGAGAGCCACTGTCAGGGTCAAGGTGAAGGCCCATGTAGTCATTTCTGCAGCAGAGCTGGGTCCTCAGAGGTTACAGTGGCAAACAGAAATCGCCGCTGGTTTATGGTCTGCAGAGTTTGAGCCTTCCAGGATTTAGACACTGCACTGCATAAAGCAATCCTTACACACCCGTTGGCCCAGGGTTTCACTAGCAGTTGACAAAAAGACATTTTAAAGGAATCCTGACTTAAAAGCCACAAAATTCCTATTGTAAAATGGTCGTTCCTTCTCGCACTGGTTGCTGTACATGACGTGTTTGAATCTAGAAGGGGCACTCTGGGGGAAAAGAATGTCAAGATAGAAAATCTTGCCTGCTCGACCTGACTGCTTGCCTGTAGGTCATCTTTGTCCTTTTGCTTTACTCATTAAAGCTAATTCAGTGGAGTATTTTGTTAGTCTCGCCTCCCCCAAAAGATGGATGCCCAAAAATGGAATTCTAGAGTGGTCTTCCAGGCAGGTTATATTTTTGGCAGTGGTGTAAAAGTCGATGTAACTGTAGTGGCAGCGAGGGGGCGGTTCAAGAGCTGCTTTCTTAGCACACCAGTAAGTAACCACCTGGCCTTTGAGGTGTGTGCACTGTGGGTAAAAATCCCATTTGTCTGCAGGAAATTTCTGTCCTCTCTGTGACAAATGCTATGACGATGACGACTATGAAAGCAAGATGATGCAGTGTGGGAAATGCGACCGCTGGGTGCACTCCAAATGTGAAAACCTTTCTGGTAAGGCAGATCCTATTGTCTCCTCGGTAGTGAGGAATGCAGGGCAGCAGGCAGACCAAAGCAAGCCAGTTTTGGACCTTTCTACTGGAGCGTTTTGTTAACACCCTCACCTGCTGTGACCTACCTCCAGAATACCTGTACAACGGTCGCAGGTGACCCAGTGCTAATACCAGGGATACCCTGAAGGCCTAGGACTGGCCTCAAGTGCAGCATCGCTCTGTTAGTTGCACCAGGCGCTTTTGTTAGGAGAAGAGTGTTTCAGTCAGGAAGTGCAGAGTAGGGGCTCTTCCCCTACGTCCACCCTTCAGTAACGTAGTTCCAATCGTGACTTCGTTTATTTTTTTTTGTCTCCAGATGAAATGTATGAGATACTCTCTAACTTGCCTGAGAGTGTAGCCTACACCTGCATTAACTGCACGGAGCAGCATCCTGCAGAGTGGCGTCTGGCACTGGAGAAGGAGCTGCAGGTTTCCTTGAAGCAGGTTTTAACAGCCCTGCTGAACTCCAGAACCACCAGCCACCTGCTGCGGTACCGACAGGTGAGCCGGGCCTGGCGTCCCGTTAACGTGTCCTGGCCTGAAGCGTTGGTGTTGCTGCGTTTTTGCCATGCTTAGAACAACACGTGCTGTGATTTTTGGTTTTGTTCATCCATTCATTCCTATGGAAACAAAGAAGTGGGTATCTATGATACGACTTGTGAGTCTAAAAGAAAAAGTAGGGCAAACTTCTTCAAGGAATGGGGGGATTTAGCTCCATGAAGGTGCTTTTTTGACAGAAGAACAGGACCTTAGCCTTGAAATACATATTCAGAAATAAGACTTCTGAAAAATGAGTTTGATCCTTATAGCTGATGGGCCTGCTCTGCTGTGTTCCTTACAGCTCAGCAGCAGAAACTGGTGAAGATCTTTTCATTTTGTCCCTGCCTTTTGGGCAGGAATTCAGAACCTGAGTGTCCTTTCTTGCACATTAGCGAGAATCTCTGGGCCAATAAATGTGCATGGGAGTATATGACGAGTAGCAGCCATGCTTCAGTAGCAAATGTTCCTCTGTCTCGTTGCTGATGTTAACAGGCAGCAAAACCACCTGATTTAAATCCCGAGACGGAAGAGAGCATCCCCTCCAGAAGCTCTCCTGAAGGTCCCGATCCTCCTGTCCTAACAGAAGTCAGTAAACAGGAGGAGCAGCAACCGCTGGATCTGGAAGGAGTGAAAAGAAAAATGGATCAAGGAGGTTACACTTCCGTGGTATGTCAAAGTTTCAGTGTTCTGCTCTGATAATAGATCCTCTGAGTTGCTTTGTGACCCGTGGTGTTTATAACTGAGCGTGCTTAAGCCTTTTCTTTATGAACAGGGAAACAGGTTAACGTGCTGCTAAAAATAATTCTGGTTGGCACTCGTGTTAATGTTGGCCCAAAGACACGTAATTTATGGTGGTGTGTGGCGCCCTTTAACCAGCAGCAGCACTTGTGTAAAACCCCTTGCTGGGGACAGGACAGGTCGTCCTTCCTCTGCAGATTCCAGCTGAAGGCCTGGCTGGGTAACACGGGGGTAGTTACCTGGAAACAGATCGACCCTGTGCGGAGGGATGACCTCTGCAGGGGTCCTTCACACCGAATGCTGACCTCCACCGGGTCAGTTCTCTTGGTGTTTTCTTTGCCTTTTCCTCTTTTTTCCCTGCAGAGCCTGTGATCCTGCGGGAGACTGCACCTTGCAAAGTGCCGGTCAGACGCACTGTCGCCAGGTTTTGGCCCAGCCCTTGTGAGGCTGCCGGCTTAGCCGATGCGGCCGGTCAGCCGTTGGCTCCCGGTAGAAGGGGGAGTTGTGGTGCGGCAGCTCTGTCAGCTGGTTTGCAAATGTGCGGGGCTGCTTGATTCTTTACAGGCAAATTCTTTTTCTGCTTGTAAGTCAATGCTCTGGGTCAGTCTTCTAGTCATCTGGGTGCTCAATTGATGCCTTAAAAATATAGTGGATGGTGTAGCTGTACAAGAGACAATCCCGTTAATGTGAAATTTTGCGGCTTTCTTACAGTTGGATTTTAGCGATGATATCGTGAAGATAATTCAAGCAGCCATTAACTCCGACGGAGGGCAGCCAGAAGTTAAGAAGGCCAATAGCATGGTCAAGTCCTTCTTTATTCGGGTGAGCTGGACTACAGTTATTTTGAAATCTGCTTGGTGTTGTACCACGGCTTGTTGCTGTTGGAACCCAACGAGCCGTTGTGTTCACCACTGCTCGAGTATTTCCAGGAATAAAATAATACATTGTCAGAGTTGTTGATGTTAATGAAATTTTACTAGTTGTGCGTTTGCAGTAGTTCTTGGCTGAATGTCTTTGAATTTTTGGGTACGTTGTATAACATTTCTAATGGAGTGTTGTTTTCCTTCAGCAAATGGAGCGTGTTTTTCCATGGTTCAGTGTAAAAAAGTCCAGATTTTGGGAGCCAAATAAAGTAACAAGCAAGTAAGTAATTGTTCTGTGTCCGACTGCGGCACCCTGTGGTTTGCAAGCTGTCCAAGCAAAAAGTATCAAGAGAGCCTGTTTGTGGGGCTGAGTTTTCTGGTTTTATTTCTTTTAGTTTTTATTTTTTAATTTTTTTTTTAGAAGTTAAACAATAATCCCATTCCCAGGTCTTGTATACACTTCCTTGTTCTAAAGCAGAGCAACCAAAAACCTTGTTTAGAACTCGGTATAATGTGCGTTGGCCGGTCAGTCCTGTCCTTCCTTCCCCCTTCTCCTCCTCACCCCCATTCGCTGTGGCCCTTCTGCATCCGTTACCCTCCACAGAGATGGCCACATCTCAAACCCTATCATGTGAGTGATGGGTCGTGGCCTTTGTTGGGGGCGTGTGGGGCTGTAGGTAGCGGAAGGTGTGTTCCTGCGTCCCAGTGCTGCTGGAGAGGGCACGAGCCACTCTGGTGCAGTCGGGTCTGACCACGGACTCCTTGTTGCGTTTCAGCAGTGGTATGTTGCCAAACGCAGTGCTGCCCCCTTCGCTTGACCATAATTATGCTCAGTGGCAGGAGCGTGAAGAGAACAACCGCACTGAACAACCCCCTCTGATGAAGAAAATCATTCCAGCTCCAAAACCCAAAGGGCCTGGGGAGCCGGATTCACCAACTCCTCTACATCCTCCTACACCACCTATCTCTAGTAAGAAACCAGATCATGGCACTATTGGTCCCAAACCCTGAGGGCTTCATTCCACACCTCCTGGTAGTAAAGAGGGCGGTGTTAGTTCTGTATGTGGCTGGACAATTTTGGAAATGTCTGTGGCCTGAAATCATGCAGAGGCTGTTACATCTGGGCTGTTTCTGAGCTGAGCTTGGGCCCAGAGGGATGTTTTCCCTCGCCCCTTTTCCCCCAGAGCAAGGGCTGCCTAGAGGCTGGTGGGTGCTGCTCCTTCCCTTACAAGCTGAACACTCCCAGCTGCTGCTGGGCTCTGCTGCCCTGTTCTCCTCCTGACGGTCTTTCCGGGTGAATTTCTGCCTCCCTGACTTTCAAGCATAAACAGCGTTGTCTCCCTTTATGATCAGGCTCTGACAGAAGCAGAGAGGATAGTCCTGAACTGAACCCCCCTCCGGATGTGGAAGACAACAGGCAGTGCGCATTGTGCCTGAAGTACGGCGACGACAGCGCTAATGTGAGTATCTGCCACGCGCCCACGGGGACAGCGGCTGGCCGAGGCCCTGCTGTGCCTTTGCTGCTGCGAGGAGGCTGGATGTGTTCTGTGCTTTGTGGCGTCTGGTGGAACTTTTGGAAAGGATGTTTCCTTCCCTCCTTCAGGACGCTGGACGTCTTCTCTACATTGGCCAGAACGAGTGGACGCATGTGAACTGTGCTTTATGGTCAGCGGAAGTATTTGAAGATGATGACGGTTCTCTCAAAAACGTGCACATGGCTGTGATCAGGGGGAAGCAGCTGGTGGGTATCAGTGGAGGATGCTCTGGTGTGCACAGAGCCCAGACAGGAACCCTGCTGAAAGATTCCTCATGTGTGTCTGTCTTGGTTTCGGCTGGGGTTGATTTTCTCCCGGCAGCCTGTACTGCGCTGCCTTTTGGGTGTAGGCTGGGAAGGGTGTTGGTGACAGACCCATGTTTTGGCTGTTGCTGAGCGGTGGTCAGGGACTCTTCAGCGTCTCAGAGTGCCCCGCCAGTGAGCAGGCTGCGGGCTCAGGGAGCTGGGGGGGAGCCAACCCAGACTGGCCAGGGGGATGTCCCAGGCCGTGTGGCATCATTCCCAGTATATGAACTGGGGGAACGTCGGCCAGGGGCCGCTGCTCGGGACCTTGCCTGAGCATCGGTCAGCCAGTGGTGAGCATTTCCATTTGGTATATTCTTTTGGCATTATTTATTATTATTATTATTATTATCATCGTCATTATTTTCCCTTCTTTTTGTGTCCTATTAAACAGTCTTCTTCTCAACCCACAAGTTTTACTTTCTTTTTTTCCAGTTCTCTCCCCAGTCCCTCTGAGGCGGGGGCAGTGAGCGAACAGCTGTGTGCTCTTTAGCTGCCTGCTGCGTCAGTGTTTATTCTGCTCTGTCCTCTCCCGACATATTTTTTTTTAATGCTATATATAGTAGAACTGACTGAAGACATTTGAAAATTTATTCTATCCTTGCTCAGTTCAGAAATATTGTGGAGACCAGAAGGAACGTTTAACGGGAGAACTGGAGTCGTGTTTCCCCACAAGGTCTTTGATTGCCAGTGCTGTGCCTTAAGCAGTTGATGCCGTGTCTGTACCCACAACCTGTTGTTAAAGATAATCTGGAATATCTAATGCACGGCCAAGCGCTGTGGGAAAGCCCAACACCAGTCTCACTAGTACGAGGATTTGCCAAATCCTCTGTTGCAGTCCAAATGGATGGCAGCAGAGGAACACAAAGGAGAGGGAGCGAGCCTGTACCTGCTGTTTTGACCTAGGTTAAATTTTATATACGCATAAAAGAATTAAAAATTGCAGGCAAGTATTGTCCAATTCAAGGTGTTGATCATTTTCACATCTGAATGTAGATGAAGGATCTTGATGTAGCTTGTACGTAGCTACTCCGTTAAATACTGCAAAAAGAATGATGGTTGGTGGTCTTCCTTCTGAACTCCCAGGTGGTCTGAGAAAGCGAAATAATCTTCCTGTTGTGAATTGGTTGTCGCTTACTTTCCAGAAAAGTGCAGTGAGACTGGAAGCGCAACTAGGAATTAGTTTGCCCACATTTTGTTTTAATGTTGCATCGTTGGGTCATGAATATTTAGTAAGGTAGCAGAAGCAGTGGAACAGCACTGCTCTTCACCAGTAGTAAGCCGCTGGCGTGGGGAATGCTCTGTGCAGGAGAAATAGTTGACATATTAATGGGTGAAGCTTGCGAACGCGTGACTGGGCTGTGGAGTACAAGCAGCAGAGGCTGAGGCCTGGAAGAATCGGTCTGCAAATGCAAAAGCCATTCTGCGTGAGGGATTTTCTTCCTCTCACCTCCTCCTTCATGTCTCACTTGTGCCTGCGCCTCGCGGTAGTGAAACGTTGCAGCAGTGAAGTGGGAGGTCAGGCATTACCCTGAGCTTCCGTCTGTGCTGAAAAAACAACTGTCAACAGTAATGGTAGCCTGGGTTTAGAAGAGATTAATTTTTAACTTTTTTTTTTTTCCACTCTTGCAGAGATGTGAATTCTGCCAGAAGTCAGGCGCCACAGTAGGCTGCTGCCTCACTTCCTGTACAAGTAACTATCATTTCATGTGCTCACGCGCCAAGAACTGTGTCTTTCTGGACGATAAGAAAGTTTACTGCCAGAGGCATCGTGACTTGATCAAAGGAGAGGTGAGATCCTTTCACACCCTGCCTCGTCTGAAGGTGGGGTTAGCCTGTAGCCATGAGCACCTTAATTTCGAGTTAATGATGTTGAACGTGTTCCTTCCGGAGAGCAGTGCTGCTCAGGAGCAGCCGGCGAGGCAGCTGGCATGGGGCAGTCTGGCGAGTAGCCCCATGCGGTGGGTCGGGGACCGAAGAAGCAAACGAGGATCGAGTTAGACAGTATAGCATACACACGGTGCTTCTTTTAAAATTAACGAGAAGTTTTCTGAATTGTTGTTCCAGGTGGTTCCTGAGAATGGGTTTGAAGTTCTTAGGAGAGTGTTTGTGGACTTTGAAGGGATCAGCTTGAGAAGAAAATTTCTGAGTGGCTTGGAACCCGAGAACATCCACATGATGATTGGTATGATCTGGTGTCTGGGCTCTCAGCCCACCTTTGATGCTGGAGTCTGGTTCACAGCACTTCTCTGTTCCCCTCTCTGCTCAGGTTCGATGACGATAGACTGTTTAGGAATTCTGAATGACCTCTCAGACTGTGAAGATAAGTTGTTTCCCATCGGCTACCAGTGAGTATGAGCTGTTCCATGCTGACGTGTCTTTTAGCATAGTAGATGCCAAACCAGCACTGTAGTAACGTATGTAAAAACGGACTGTAGCTTTAAAATAGGAATGCTGAGGTTTACTCGACATTGAGTAAATTGTTTTACATTTGAATTCCCTTCCAGGTGCTCCAGGGTGTACTGGAGCACGACGGATGCCAGGAAGCGCTGTGTGTACACCTGCAAGATCATGGAGTGCCGCCCCCCAGTCATAGAGCCTGACATCAACAGCACCGTCGAGCACGACGATAACAGAACCATCGCCCATAGCCCGGTTCCCCTTGCAGGTAACCTCTCCAGGGCTCCCCAAAGGGGTGGCCTCCACGTGTTTTCACTGTCGGGTCACCTTACCAGAAAGTCAGGCGACGGATAGGACCTGTGTGTCTTAAACCACTTTGGGCTGTATCTGCCTCAGGTTGTGTTACAGCACCTTGAGATTTTTCTAACAAAAAAAAAAAAAAAAAAAAAAAAAAAAAAAAAAAAAGAAAAAAGAAAAGCTAAGCTCCTGGGTGTACTGGCAACTCTGAAAATCTCAGCCAAACAAAAGCTACTGTAGTAATCCTTTGTAGTCTACAGATCTGAGGTTTTTCTAGTGATCTGAAACTTCAAATTGTACTTCAGGCATCAGTGTTGGTGTGTAATACAGGGGGTGTTAAGTAGTAGTACTGCACTGCCTCTGTATTTCCAAGCTGCTTTCTCTGTATCTATAAGTGAGTTTAAAAAAAAAATTGTTAAGAATAAATCTCCACCCTAATCTTTTCAGTTCCCAGGAGGTGTGGCTGTGCAAGATTTCTTAAAACATTGGTAACAGTTGTCATTGTCAACATAGAATCTTACATTTTATTAAAATATAATGGAAATTCATGTGTGAGCCAAGGGTTACTGTATTGCTCCAAGTATTTGAAAGTGTTTTTAGGAGAAGAAACCAGCTGTTATCTGACAGTAGAGGAGGAGTAATCTTTGCCTTTGTGTTTATTTAACAAATACCCTGATTCTCCCGGCGAAACCTGATAGCAGTTCTTACTTTGTCAGATCATAGCTGTCAGGATTCAGTGACGGCTTATCCTGTTATTTCTCTTTTTTGCAACAACAGAAACTCTACCTAAAGACAGCCGAAGTACCCCGGAAATTGTAAACCCGCCATCACCAGACCGTCCCTTGCATTCTCAGACCTCCAGTTCCTGTTACTATCCCGCGGCCTCAAAGGCTCCCAGGATCAGGACGCCGAGTTACCCGTCCACGCAGAGATCTCCTGGCTCTAGGCCGCTGCCCTCTGCAGGTATTTCCACTGCTGACGACTTTGATGTTCGGGTTTGGGGGAGGTTTAGTTTGTTTGTTTTGGAAATATTTTTGGTTAGGCTTGTCTTGTTTTTGGCTTCATTCAGAACGTGGTGTTTAGTTTTCTGTTTCTAGAGAAAGTAGTGAAATGGCAATAGGCTTGAGGGAAGGAAAGTTCTGAAAATATACAGTAGAGCAGTCTGTTGATAAATGTACAACTGAAACAGAAATTCCCCTGGGATGAGGAAGGCAGTGTTTGGGCAATATAACAGCAGTCACTCCGCAGATCTGTAATGTGAGTTAGGGACTTAATATCTCGGTCATTATTTTTCTGGAGAGACTGGGCAGTCTGGTGGTGTAGTTCAGCTGTTACTTCTGTATGAATGAGTCAGGTTTTGCTTCAAACTGACATTGAAAATTCACATCTAAAGTTGAGCTACTCAACTAGCTCAACTAGAGATGGGGACTTGTCAGCTCTGTGTGGGGAAAACCCATTGATGGTGTTATGTATTTAATGCCCATCTCATCGTTAGGTTAACGCTACTTGTCTGAAAGGTTTGGCTGGTTTGTAATTTCTGCTGCTTTGCATGAAGGAGTTGGGTCTGTGCTGACTGGGAAGGTTTCAGATCCCTTGACAGTCTCTCTTGCCTTATTTTCTCAGGAAGTCCCACCCCGGTGACCCACGAAATCGTGACAGTAGGAGATCCACTCCTGTCCTCGGGACTGAAGAGCATCGGTTCTAGGAGACACAGCACCTCCTCTTTGTCCCAGCAGCAATCAAAGCTCCGGATGATTTCCCCCACACGAGCTGGGAACACTTACTCCAGGCACAGCGTATCTTCAGTTTCCAGCGTGGGGTCCTCTTCGGAACACGAACTGAGCCTCAAAGGCGCTGACCGCTTTGTGGGATCAGTGAGCACCAGTGCTCCAAGCGCCCCAGTTCAGAGCAGCTCTACCAGTTCATCCTCCCAGAAAACAATGGCTGCAAGTGGGTGTAAAACTTATCCGGTGGATGCACCTCAGGCTACGGAAGGAAAACATTCTAGCAGTTCGGATGGGATAGCCAAAGGCACACCTTCAAAGGGAGAGAAGATGAAAACGCTGACCTCAAAGGACCCAGACTATTCCACTCATAGTTTTGCTTCTGGAGGAAATGCCAAAATGTCCACTCAACCAACCAGTTCACCAGGCGTGGAAATGCATGTTAAAATAGGAACCTTTCAGGAATGCTCAGGATCATTTTCTTCCAAAGAAGCAATAGCCTTTCCACCTTTGCATCAGAGAGGCCCAAGGAAAGAGAGAGATCAGCACGTGGAACCTGTGCAGCCGGAGAAGGCACCCGTGGTTGAGGAGATGGATGCGAAGGCCTTGAAGTCTGCTGGAGTAAATAGCAGATCTCCTGCAGCAAGCGAGCAGGCAGCTTCTGCCCCCAGAGAGAGGCGTCAGAAAGGGAAAAAGGTGATGAAAGAGGGTTTCAAAGAGAAGCATTCCCTGAAATCTCTTACGGATTCAAGTCAAGCGGTAGGCGGTGACGAAGGAAACCTGAAACCGGAATTCGGTAACCAGGGTTTGGCAACTGAACAAATGAGCCAGAGGTTATGTAATAACATTCCCGCCGAAAAAGCTGGCGAGAAGTCCCCACCTTCTCAAGGGCCGTCCAAAGGTTCTGCAGTGCTGACCGAAGCAGCCCCTAAGGAATCGCCGGCATCCAGAAAACGCACTGTCAAAGTCACTCTGACTCCTCTCAAGATGGAAAGCGAAAACCAGTCTAAAAACGCCCAGCAGGAAAGTGATGCTGAACCTCAGTCTGCAGGAGCAGAACTGGCCGCTTTGGCAGAGCCCTCCTCGACTTTGGAAAGCCCAGAAGACAACCCTGTGGTTCAAGGAAGTCCAAGTGATGCGCCAGCACAGGACTCTCAGAATAATGCGTACGAAAATCTGCCTGTTCAAGACAACAACCTGATGCTCCAGGATGGAAGTAAAGCTCAAGAAGAAGGCTCGTACAAGCGGCGCTACCCACGGAGGAGTGCTCGGGCCAGATCCAACATGTTCTTTGGCTTGACTCCTCTGTACGGCGTGAGGTCTTACGGGGAGGAAGACATTCCCTTCTACAGTAACTCCACGGGGAAGAAGCGCGGGAAGCGATCTGCGGAAGGCCAGGTGGACGGCGCCGATGACTTGAGCACGTCGGATGAAGATGACTTATACTACTATAATTTCACTAGAACGGTGGTTTCCTCGAACCCAGAGGAGAGGCTTGCATCCCATAACTTATTCAGGGAGGAGGAGCAGTGCGATCTTCCAAAAATCTCTCAGCTTGATGGTGTGGATGATGGAACTGAAAGCGATACCAGCGTCACGGCAACAACCAGAAAAGTCAGTCAAGTGACTAAAAGGAGTGGTAAAGAAAATGGAACGGAGAACTTAAAACTAGATAGAAGCGAAGAAACAGGAGAGAAAGTGCAAGTCACCAAGAGCTCCGCCGTCCACAAAGCTGACCCCAAGATTGATAACTGCCACCCCGTGAGCAGGGTGAAAGCGCAGGGTCAGGACTCGCTGGAGGCTCAGCTGAGCTCCTTGGAAAGCGGCCGCAGGGCCCACGCCAGCACGCCCTCTGACAAGAACTTACTGGACACTTTTAACACAGAACTTCTGAAATCCGACTCTGACAACAACAACAGCGACGACTGCGGGAACATCCTCCCATCCGACATCATGGACTTCGTGCTGAAGAACACGCCGTCCATGCAGGCCTTGGGAGAGAGCCCGGAGTCCTCGTCATCGGAGCTGCTAACGCTGGGAGAAGGGTTAGGTCTCGACAGCAACCGTGGCAAGGACATGGGTTTGTTTGAGGTGTTCTCCCAGCAGCTGCCAACTGCCGAGCCGGTGGACAGCAGCGTCTCTTCCTCCATCTCGGCGGAGGAGCAGTTTGAGCTGCCACTGGAGCTGCCCTCCGACCTCTCGGTGCTGACCACTCGCAGCCCCACAGTGCCCAGCCAGAACCACAACAGGCTCGCCGTCATCTCGGAGTCATCTCTCTCCTCCTCAGGAGAGAGGTCGATGCTCGCCTTGCCATCCACGGAGTCTGGGGAAAAGAGGGTGACAGTCACTGAGAAGTCTGCCTCGGGGGAGGGTGACGGAGCTCTCCTGAGTCCTGGAGTGGACCCGAGCCCTGAAGGGCACATGACGCCCGATCACTTCATCCAGGGTCACATCGATGCGGAGCACATCGCCAGCCCGCCCTGCGGCCCCGTCGAGCAGGGCCACGGCAGCAACCAGGATTTGACCAGAAACAGCGGGACGCCAGGTATCCAGGTGCCAGTATCGCCCACCGTTCCCCTCCAGAGCCAGAAGTACGTGCCAAACTCCACGGACAGCCCCGGCCCCTCGCAGATCTCCAACGCCGCCGTGCAGACAACGCCGCCCCACCTCAAGCCAGCTGCAGAAAAACTTCTGGTGGTCAATCAGAACATGCAGCCACTGTACGTCCTGCAGACCCTTCCCAACGGCGTCACTCAGAAGATCCAGCTGACGCCATCCGTGAGTTCCGCGCAGAGCGTGATGGAGACCAGCGCCTCGGTGCTGGGGCCCATGGGCAGTGGGCTCACGCTGACCACAGGCTTGAATCCCAGCTTGCCCTCATCCCAGTCGTTGTTCCCTCCCGCCAGCAAGGGGCTGCTGCCCATGTCCCATCACCAGCACATACACCCCTTCTCCACGGCCTCTCAGACCAGCTTCCCCCCGAACATCAGCAGTCCCTCGCCGGGTCTTCTGATTGGTGTGCAGCCGCCCCCTGACCCGCAGCTCCTGGTGTCTGAAGCCAGTCAGAGGCCAGACCTGGGCACCACTGCTTCCACCCCAGCTGCTGCCCTGGGCAAGAAACGGCCCATATCTCGTCTGCAGTCACGGAAGACGAAGAAGTTGGCTCCTTCCGGAGCCCCTTCTGCTATAGCTCCTCCCGACATGGTCTCCAACATGACCTTGATTAACTTTGCTCCTTCCCAGATTTCCAACCACCCGTTGGACTTGGGAACCATTGCGAACTCAACATCCCACAGAACCGTCCCCAACATCATCAAAAGGTCCAAGTCTGGGGTCATGTATTTTGAGCAGACATCTCTGCTCCCACAAGGTGGGACCACGACCGCGGTCGGCACGTCGCCCAGCGTTATTGGGCCAGACGCCAGTCACCTCCCCGCAGGGCCTGTATCAGGCCTAGCATCAAGCTCCTCAGTGCTGAATGTCGTATCCATGCAGGCCACGGCAGCCCCCACTACTGGCGGGTCAGTTCCTGGCCACGTTCTGGGACAAAGTTCAGTAACGTTAACTAGCCCTGGATTACTGGGGGACCTTGGTTCGATAAGCAACCTCCTGATCAAAGCTAGTCACCAAAGCCTTGGTCTTCAGGAGCAGCACATGACTTTACCACCAAGTTCTGGGATGTTTTCGCAGCTGGGAGCGTCCCAAACCCCGTCTACGACGGCGATGACGGCTGCATCGAGCATATGTGTCCTGCCATCGGCACAGACGATGGGCATGACGGTCGCTCCCTCGTCTACTGACCCAGAAGGCTCCTACCAGCTTCAGCACATGACACAGCTCTTAGCCAGCAAAACCGGGGTGGCTTCCTCCCAGCTGGACCTTGGCACGGCCTCGGCAGCGACGCAGTTGTCGAGCTTTCCGCAGCTGGTTGATGTTCCTGGTAATTCCGGGCTGGAACAGAACAAGGCTTCCTCGTCGGTGATGCATGCCAGTTCAGCATCGCCGGGAGGCTCCCCATCATCTGGTCAGCAGTCTGCGAGTAGCTCCGTGCTGGGGCCCACGAAAACAAAGCCAAAAATCAAACGCATTCAGCCGTCCTTAGACAAAGGGAGCGGAAAGAAGCACAAAACTTCTCATGTGTGGAGCGGTTCCTCCGAAGCGCACGTTCCTGACCGAGGGGCCATGGCTGTACCCCAGGTCTTGGCTACAGGGTAAGAGGAGTGTTTGGTTTTGCTCATCCCTGAGGTTTTGTAATGATGTATGAAAGCGTCTCATGCTGGTTTCTGCAGCCAATCTTCCTTTTGGTAGTTTCTGAGGTGGAAACCTCAGCTGCCAAGCAGAAAGTCGATGCAAAAGTTGTTACTGGAACTTTTACCTCTGGAAAGGGAAGGATGAAAAACTTGAGGGCCAGCCTTATGAGGACTTTACTCATTGTTGACCCCTCTGGTAAATAAAGAGTCTTTCAGAGGCATCAGTAGAGAAAGTGGCACTCAGAAGGGCGATGGGTTCTATTCCTTTCTGTTGCCAGTGTGCGTAAGCTCTCTAGAAGTCTGAATCGTGCTATGAGCAGCGTGCTAAGGCACTGCCGTGACGCGCTGTTAGGGTGTTGCCTCGGTCATCTGCACACCAGTTTCTGTGAGCTTAGTGTCTCTCCAGTGTGCAGTTTATTCTTCCAGCCCCACTCCCCTCCTCCTTGGTCCCTGCAGGCATGGGAGGCTGGGCAGGAACTGGGAGAACAGGGAGAATCTTGCGCCCTGTCAGAGCAGCATACGTAGCCTGCGCTTGTCTCACAGCAGAGGATCCCCTTCCAGACCTTGCCTTAAAGTGACATTTGAACTGACTCTGAAATACGGATCCATAGAGAGAACATGAGCTGCTGGTCTGTGTTCTACACAAAACCCAGATAGTTTTATTGGGGTGGGCCGTAGCTCTGGGCTTGTATCACACTGCCCACAATTATGCATTTCCCTGAAGACGTTGTGCCGCTGACCTCCAGTCCTGGCTGGTGAGGGACCTCTTCAAAGCGACTGCTGGTACTCAGAGGCAGTAACTTCTGTCTTCTGGTACCCGAGAAGCAGTGCACATCGCTTGTGTAATTCCCCGATCATCTTAATGTCTTGTAGTAAGTCTTGTTTGTAAAGCAATGATCTGAAACACTTCAGACAGCTCAACCTTTTAAAAAGGCTTTTTTTTGTGCCGTTGACACTTGCCAATTTGTTGGAGTCTGTACGAGTTTCCTGTAGCTCTGTCCACATCCCGCCACGCACCGCTTGACTCCCAAGCTCTTTGCTTAGGGCTACTCAGGCGTGTGTCCCTTGGCACCTGGGTTCACACTCCTCCTTCCCCTCGCAGGGCCTGGTTCTGATGTGCCGCTGGAGGGGTCGTCCAGTCCCTTGTAGCATAGGAGCAGGTGTTACCCCTCTGTTCTCGTGCTGAACCTCTTGGGGCAGCTCCCAGTGGCTCCGTTACTGCTGTCCATACTCGTTTATGGCACCTGTGGCTTGACAGGTTCTGTGAGCGCTCCTCAATCTTGTTGTTCCAGGACTGCAGCTCTGAAGGCAGATACGCAGGATGCAGCGAGCGTCGATCAGCCGTCGCAGAAGCAGTGTGACCAGTCGGCAGGGTGAGCGTTGAACAGGCTTTTCCATCACAGGCTCCTCGCCTGAGCTTAAGGAAATTTATACAGAGAACGTGAGAAGTCGTGCTTTGCTACTTAAAATATCTTGGGAGCTTTCAGTCTGAAATTAGTCCCATTTTGTTGTAATATGGAGCCATTTTTTAAGTAAGTTGCGCATAGCTCTGAGAAGCTTCCTGCTTGCAGAGAGGACGACTCCTCATATGGCGTTGACTGGTCGTACGTTAGCCCACGCCTTACGGCGGAGTCGGGCCAGTTCAGAGAACGGGTCATGGGCTGTATTAAATGAGACTGCTACCCACAGACTGATAGACGCCTCAGAAATTAACGCTGCTGAGCAGAGTCCGTGTTGGGTTGTTTCCAGGTGAACTGATATGAGAACATCTGAGCTGGAAAAAGGTTCTTGTATCTCTGTGTAGTTCTGAAGATTTTATAGCCAGCTGCTCGGGGCTGGTGAGGAAATGAGACAGGCTGTTAAATATTTTTCTCCATGTTCGCTTCCTTCCCTCCCAAGGCAAACGGCAGTCCTCCCAGAATCTCAGTCAACACAGAACTCAACAAACGAGCAACAAAATGCAGGTATGTCATTTCTTTGAAAGCACCGAGTCTTGAGATTCTCCAGGAGTGGGAAACAAGTACCTGAAGTCTTGATTTTTGTGTGTCTCCTCCTCTCAGGAAAAAAATCTCAGAGCTGATAGTCGTGTTGTTCTTGCTCTGAAGGGAGGAAAGGTTTGCTTGCTATTAATAGATATTGGACTCATACTCACATCTCTATTTTGAGTTTGTAGAAATTTCAACACTTGAGCTTTTACACTCTTATTACAACACAGTCTAGGGTTGTTTTTTTCTTGGATGGATTTACTGGTCAAAAGGCAAGTTAGTAAGTCATTTCCAGCTGTGGAGCAACCAGTGGAAGAAACGTTCTTCTACCCAAGGTCCATCTTCATGCTGGGTTCTGTCTGTTCTAGGCTCAAAAGCTCTTGAGGAGGAAGAGAGCACTTTCAGCTCCCCACTTATGTTCTGGCTTCAGCAAGAACAAAAGAGGAAAGAGTGTCTTGGTGAGAAGAAACCCAAGAAAGGTTTGGTGTTTGAGATCTCTAGTGACGATGGTTTCCAAATCTGCGCCGAAAGCATTGAAGGTGAGAAGTGCATAGTTCCGGTTCTACTGGTTTTAGCTTTCCTTGCTAGAAGTAAAATTACGACTTCTGAGGATCTCTTGCTTGCTTTTTCAATGGATTTTTAAAAAAACCCAAACAGTTGTTTCACTGTCCTAATTCCTAGCAATGTCTGGATTATATTGAAAAGGTTGGGTGATTGTTTTCTTTTTAAGTCATCGTCCCGTTTTGTCTCATCTCTCAGTTGGGCGATGCTGTTAAACCATGCTTTGTCCGTGTGGGTCAGGCAGGCGGGTATCTAGGCTTTTCCTCCGGGCCACCTGCTGAAGTTGCTCACTCCCCTTTATGCCAAAGTGATTTTTGGAGAGGATGGAAGCAGTTGGATCTGAGGATCTTAATTGGTGGCCCACGAAAGGATGCAAGCTTCATCCTGTTCAATTAGCATATTTAAACACCGGCACGGGTTGGCAAACGTACATCGAAGTCCACCGATGTCTGTTGTTTCACTGGAAACCTGCCGAGATGCGGCACAGTGTGAGGCGCGGAGGCCCCTGTGTCGCAGCTCTCGGCGCCCAGCACGCAGGAGCTCTTCACTGTCTTGTCTTCTCTTTGTACGACTGCAGACGCCTGGAAGTCGCTGACCGACAAGGTCCAGGAAGCCCGTTCCAACGCGCGCCTCAAACAGCTTTCCTTCGCAGGTAATGCCCGGCACCGTGCTCGCTTCTGCCGCGCCTTTGAAGGGATGAGAGCAAACGGATCTTTCCGTGAGCCTCTTGGGGATCAGAGTCTTACGAGTCTCGGTCTTGCTGCTGATGCTTTTGGGAGGATAATTCCTTCCCAACTGAGAACTCCTACGGGGAATGAACGGGACCAATACGGCGCTTCTGTGAGCGCTGCAGGCTGCGGCCTGAGCTGTGCTCGCCGAGCTGCTGCACCCTCCTGCGCCAAGTCTGTGTGGTCAGCCGGGTGTTTGGTTGTGCTCTGTTCCTCATCCCAGGCGTGAACGGTTTGAGGATGCTGGGGATTATCCACGACACCGTGGTGTTCCTGATCGAGCAGCTGTACGGCGCCAAGCACTGCCACAACTACAAGTTCAGATTCCACAAGCCAGAGGAGGCCAACGAACCTCCTCTGAATCCCCACGGCTCTGCTCGGGCCGAAGTCCACCTGAGGCAAGTGTGCGCTTGGTCGTTGCCACGGGTAACGGCCCGTTCACTCAGGAATATGGCAGAGCAGAAGCAGCGAACCTCTGCAGCCCTCAAGCTCTCGATTAAAAAGAAATGTTGGCAACTTGCACTATAATGCATAATGCATAATGCATCTTCTGAGCTTGCACTTTTTTCTGTGCCACCTTGTTGCCCATTTCTTTGTTTAGCAGAGCGGTCCAGGCTGGTGCTGGATTTTCAGAAACAGTTGTGTTACCCTAATGCATGGAAGGCTTTGGGGGAGGGCAGGCTGGAGGGGTGTAAAGCACTGTGTCAAACTGTTGTGGCAGCCACATGTTTCTTTTCAGTCGGTAAAACAGATTTCCTGTGTCTCTTTAAATTGCAGGAAATCTGCATTTGATATGTTTAATTTCTTGGCTTCTAAACACCGGCAGCCACCAGAATACAACCCAAACGATGAGGAAGAGGAAGAAGTACAGCTGAAATCAGCCCGGTATGCAGTGGGGTTTAAAACTTCCCAGGGGAGAAAGATGCTGTGGTGTTACAATGTGACCAGGCTCCGTTATGCACTGTGTCCTTTGAGGTGGCCCTTAGAACTTGAAAGCTGGCGAGTGTAGAGGAGAGAACTGGCAGCTGAAGGTGGCTGCCAGATCCCTCTTCCTTTGAACGTTTCTTTTCCTTCCTAATGTAAATCAGTTTGGTGAGAATTGGGGCAGAAAAGGGAGGAAATGATCTTTCACATTTATATAAAACCACCGAATTAATTTTGATTGTGTTCTCAGTGGGCTGCACTGCTGCAGCATCTAAGTTCCTGTATCCTGGAAAGTCTCTGGGTAATACCTGGGACAGGCTCTCCCATGAAGGTTCCTCCTCAGCAGCGTCTCTTTGTTCTAGGAGGGCGACCAGTATGGATCTGCCGATGCCCATGCGCTTCCGACACTTGAAGAAGACCTCCAAGGAGGCGGTTGGTGTCTACAGGTACAGTTTGGCTCTGGGACAGAGGAGGGGCAAAACTCTGTCTTGTCTGTGCATGTGACTAAAACATTGAGGGGATAAAGCAGGTCTGGGGATTTTCCCTCCTCCTCATCTCCACCCAAGTTACGTATTTGTGAAGTAATCCCCAGCAAAAAGTACTTGTTCCTTGCTGGCTTACCCTGGGGATGGCCGGGGCGCGTGCTCGGGGCAGGCGGGAGGGACCTGGTACTGCCCTCGTTAGCGTTCTGCTGCAGACGAGTGGCGAGACCGCAGCGACCCCTGTAACGAAGGACCCGGTTTCTGCAGTTTTGCCACCTTCTGTTTCTGGGCTTCGCTTGTATCGTTTGAAATCTTGCTGCTTCTTTAGGTCTCCCATCCACGGCCGGGGTCTGTTCTGCAAAAGGAACATCGATGCAGGTGAGATGGTGATCGAATATTCAGGCAATGTCATTCGCTCCATCCTCACTGACAAACGAGAGAAGTACTACGACAGTAAGGTGAGTTCTGGTCTTCTGGCGACACTCTTAAAGAGTGCGGGAGAGTGAGACAGGGGCTGCGGAGGCCGGACGGGCTGGTGGGGCAGCTGCCTTTGGGACATGGTGGCTGGGGGTGCCAGGCTGTCCGGGATCTTTCCCTTCTCGACGGGGCTCTGGCGGCACTTTGTGGTGTGTCCTTTGGGTGGGGAGAGGTCTGGGCCCCATCGTAGCATGGCTGAGGCGGGGAGCATGGGGACGGGTGGGTTCCAGCTCATGGGGCACCGGCAGAGCACTGGCAGACGCTCCCGGGGCTTGGGGCACGCTGGCTGTGCTGTGCTGTGCTGTGCCGGGCCGTGCCGGGCCATGCTGGGCTGCCAGCCCGCTCGCGTGGCTCTACCCGAGCCCACCCCACGTCCTCCCCACCCAGGGCATCGGCTGCTACATGTTCCGCATCGACGACTCGGAGGTGGTCGATGCCACCATGCACGGGAACGCGGCCCGCTTCATCAACCACTCCTGCGAGCCCAACTGCTACTCCCGGGTCATCAACATCGACGGCCAGAAGCACATCGTCATCTTCGCCATGCGCAAAATCTACCGGGGGGAGGAGCTCACCTACGACTACAAGTTCCCCATCGAGGATGCCAGCAACAAGCTGCCCTGTAACTGCGGCGCCAAGAAGTGCAGGAAGTTTTTAAACTAGAACTTCTGTCGGCTGCAAGCGAGCCCCAAGGGGCCCGGGGCCAACCAAAGCTTGGAGGAGCCCTCCCTGGCCGCGCAGACGGAGCGGGAGTGACGATTGGCCGGGCCCGGGCGCCGGACTGGGGCCGTTTCTCTGTCAGAGTCCACATCTTCATGTCTCGCATGCGCACACTCACCCTTGTGAAGGACACGGGCGACTGGAGAAGATCCTCAGTGTGATTATGTTTTTGCTATTCTCATTTCCCCCAACCCCGGTGTTTGTTTCTCAGCGTGGGGCTAACGAGCGGGAGAGGCGACAGGAGCGCGGGCGGGTGCTGTCCCCGCTCGGTCTCTCAGCTCGAGCTCCCCTGCTCCTCCTCGCCCGGGGGCTGTGGCAGGGGCTCGGCAGCACGGCGGCGTTTGAGCCATTTTCCTCCCAGGGAGCGGGGCCGTGTGTGCCCGTGGTTCCCCGTGGCTCCTCGGGCCGTGCTGCCACGGGGTGGCTGCAAGGACGGGTCCGGCTCGGCCGGCGTCAATGGGAGGGCTGAGCCGGGGGGCGTGGAGGAGGGTTTGGGCAGCGCTTCGCTCCGACATCCCTGCCCGAGCGTGGGGAGTTCTGCCGTCCCTTGGCAGAGAGGGGGCTTGTGCCAGCAGCTACGGCGCGGTAGGTCTTTGTGAGAAAAAGGTTCCCCACGGCAGCGCCCACCATCCCCAGCCTGGCAGGGAGCAGGGAGGGCTCCGGGGCAGAGCGGGAGCTGGGCAGGACGCGGGTGGAGGCTCCCGCCGGCTCCTGGGCTCGGCTCCGCCGCCCCGCGGGTCTCCTCGCACGGGTGGAGCTGCGTCACCGCGTCCCCTTTCCCGCGAGGCGCCGGAGGAGGCATCGGGCAGAGCAGGAGCTGCCCACGCGGGACGGGGGGCGGTCGGGACGGGGCAGCCGAGGGACCGAGCGCATCGGCAGCAGACGCGGCGACCCCGTCATCCTCGTTCGAGCAGCGTCGGTGCCCCTCCTGCCCGGGTCTGCCCTGCGCCTCCAGCATGGAAACAGAGAGAAGTAAAAAGCCCCAAGCCGAACTAACGACAACATTGGATTTTACTCTGTTCTGTTTACAGTTTAGTATTTAAGGTTTTATAAATGTAAATATATTTTGTATATTTTTCTATGAGAAGCACTTCATAGGGGAAAGCACTTATGACGAGGCTTTTTAAACAGTGGTATTATCCTAATTTAAGAGAATCTCTTTTTAATGATTTTTTTATTTTCATAGGACGGTTGTAGGAAATACCTGGCTGGACACAGTCTGATACTTTCTCCAGAGGGGGGCGGGTACACTTTATTTTTATTTTTTACTCTTGTTCTGCCTTTTTGACTTCAGTAACTGTTCCCAGGAGGTTTGGCTGGACCTTAAACTTGACTTACCCGTTGAGACAGGGGCGGGAGGGAGAAGTTCGGAGCTTAGGAAGCGCCCCAGGCAGGAGGCGTAATTCTGCCTTGCCCTGCACACGTTTAAAAAGGAAAAACGAGGGAAAACGGGAGACCTGAGCCCCGATCCCTCTTTGGCAGGGAGGCTGGCCCGGGGCACGCACCTCACCCCACAGCCTCTCTCTGCAGGTGGGTGAGTTTTTTCCTGCGGCAGAGGGAGCGTGGGCAGCGCCCTGGCTTTTCCCAGCCCTCCCAGGGTGGCTCAGCCGCTCGGGGGCTGCTCTGGAACGGTGGGACAGGGACTGGGGGGCCGCGAACTCCCCAGCGCTCGCGGCGCCCCGGACCCTGCAGGCCCCGAGACCCTTCCCCTCACCGGAGAACAAAACGCGGCACTGGGGGGGCCGGGCGCTGCCGGCTCCCTGTCCTTATTGCACTGTGTGACGGCGTTTGGGTGGTGACTGCAGGAAGCAAAGTCTGGTTGACGCTGCATTTGTGACTGAGATGATTTGATGCACTGACAGTTCGGGAACGCACATACCGGCCGGGGGTCTGGGCCCCGCGCTCCTGGGCCCTCTCCCGTTTGGCGGCCGAGCTGGGGGCCAGCCCTCACCTGGGCATGGCCTGGGGCCTCCCGTCCCCCGGCACTGCCGCCCCGGGTGCCTCTTCCCCAGTGAGCGGATCCGTTCTGGCCGCGAGAGGGGGCTCCCGCCGGGACCCCTGCCCGCAGCCACCCCGCACGGGGAGCAGGGTCGGGGGGAGCGGCGTGCCGTGGGAGCCCCCAAACCCGCCGGCTGCCCGCTTTGCTGCTACCCCCCTTGCCGCTGCCCCGGTGGGAGCCGCCGTGGTCAGTGAAACCACCCGTTCCCCCGGGACGCTGCACCACGGCGTTGAGCGCGTGGGCTCCCCACCACCTGGGCTGGCTGTGCGTGCCACGCAGCTCCCCCGTGTATGAATGTATATTTTATAAGGACTGACACAGATCGCGGTATCTGAAAATACTAGAAAAAAAAAAAAAAACACACACAAAAAAGAGGAACCTTAGGGCGTTTATTTTTTCTTTGTACAAACCGACGTGGTTTTTTTTTTTTTAAGGAAAAGCGGGTCATTGCAAAGGGCTGGGTATCTTTTCTTTCTGGTTTCCTTTCATTTTGAAGCAATACCAGGTTCTTCAGCGAGACGGTCTTCGTGCAGAATCATGCCACCCAAACCCATACTACTGGTCCACTCTCGCCACTCTCAAGTTTTTTTTATAACTATAAATACGATATATATAGGAACTAATATAGTAATGCACCGTGTAATGAAGCCTAGTTCAGTATCGGTTCATGGCTTTTAATTCTCTTAACACTATAGATAAGGATTGTGTTACAGTCGCTACCGATGGCTGGGAAAGCCGCGCGGCGCGTTCCCTGCTGGGGCGAGGGCAGCCGGGGGCGAGCGGCGCGGCCTTTCACTGCCCTTCGTGTTACCAGTCAGTACTTGTACCACTTGGTTTCTTCCTTTTCTTCCTCGCGTTTTGGTTATGAATGTTGGGGTACCACCTGCATATAGGGGAAAAAAATGTGCTCTGTGCTTTCCTGGTATCTTTTTAACGAGGTACAGTAGCTTTGTCTATCAACCGAGAACTATACTTGTGGTGTTTCTTTTATTGAACTTAACAGTCTCTTTAGTAAATACAGGTAGGTGAATAATTGTTTCAAAAAAAAAAAAGCAAAAAAAAAAAAAGCTCTGCAAAGGCAAGGTTATGTTCTAGAGATACATTTCTTGACAACTTATCATGTATAACAAATCTCTTCTTTTTTTTCTTGTGTTCTTCCAAGCTTCTGGTTGTTTGTTTTTTTTTTTTAAAAAAAAAAAGAGGAAACGTGTCTAAAGTACATCAGTGTTAACTCCCTGTCACAGGGAAGAAGGAAATACTTTAATAGTTTAAAAAAATGCTGAAAGCTCTGCAAAAGACTGAATGTAAAAATAAAAAAGTGTACATAGTTGTAAAAAACAAAAAAACAAAGGAGTTTTTAAACATGTTTATTTTCTATGCACTTTTTTTTATTTAAGTGATAGTTTAATTAATAAACATGTCAAGTTTATTGCTGCAGAGGGTGGCTCTCGATTTCTTCTTGAGGGTTGAGAAGCCGATTCCCGCCGTCCTGGAGGGTGGCAGGGGCTGGGGCCACCCCGGGCCAGGGGTCGGTGTTGGCGCGGGGCCGCGGCAGACGGGTCACCTTGGGAACCTGCGGCCCTTCCCCCTGGGCCGGTGCCCGTGGGCAGCGTCCGGCGGCGGAGCCCCACGCCCGGGCTGCGATAGGACGGGGACGCGCTGCC
>NW_020799133.1:208166-212604 GCF_003259725.1 Athene cunicularia | reverse complement strand
GCCTTCGCCCGGCGGCAGCTGGTGCTGCTGAACCCCTACTCAGCACTCTGCAACCAGATGCTCTGCGAGATGCTGGGGCTGCTGCGCAACCCCAGCGGCCCCGGAAACCCCTGAGGTGGGCACGTCCGTGCCCGTGGAGAGGGTCTGTCTGCGGGGCCAGAGCTCCTCTTCCTCCTCCTCCTCCCAGAGCCGGGACGTGCCGAAGCGCATTGCTTTGTCTCAGCTCCCCCAATAAACCTCCCTGTGCCCCCAGCGCTTGGGCTCTGCTCATGGCACAGCAGCCGGTCGGGGCGTTATTTCAGCTGGGGTGGGTGGGCAGAGGGGTGAGGGGCCCACGGGGACCTTTGCCACACGTGCCCCTGGGCTGCAGAGTGCGCTCCCAACAGCAATAAACTAACCGCGAGTGTCAATGTGGTGCTGCGCTCGTTATTTCTCTTCCGCAACAGCGAAGGGGCATGAGGATAGAAACAAGGCTCAATTTCACAGGTCAGGGGAGACTCACCAGCCCCAGAGCGGAGCTGGGAGCACCTGGGCTGATGCCAGGGCGGTGTCAGAGTGTGGAATTCACCCCCACTTGCTCACAGGCTCCGGGGCAGCCCCAGCGCAGGGTCCTTGGGAAGAGCCGGTTTAATGCTGCTGAGGGAACGAGGGGAAAGTGGAGCCATCGGGCAGCTCCTGCAGTGGGTCCAGCCCCGCTCCGGGAGCACGGAACCACCCGGCAGCACCTATAAACCCCGGGAGGCTTCTCGAGGGCCGTGCGCTCCTTCGTCAGCTGCTCCAGCCCCATCTCCATGTCCCGCAGGCGAGGGGTTATGGGGAAGCTTCACGTGAAGCTCAAGACTTCGGCCTCCACCGCTCGGGAAGGGGGGTTGGAGGGCGGGCTCCTGCTCTTCTTCCCGTCAGCCAGAGGCTTGAAGTGCTGCGGGGGAAGGAGCGTTAGGGCAAAGACACGGCTCTTGTCAATCAGCTGCGAACTGAGCCGTCAGTCACCCTGGCTTTGATGGGAAAAGCCTTCTGGGTTTAGGCTGGGCTGTTGAGTAAGGTGGTATCACGGCCCTGCGGCACGCCAGAGGCTCCGTGGGAAACACTGAGGTACCGGGGAACGAGGAGCTTAAGAAACATCCTTTGGGCCCCGCCAGCCCTGCACAGACAGCCCAGCATGGCAAAGCCAGACCTAAGGACCGCAGCGGGGTCAGCAGGGCCTGTCCAGAGCCATGTACCTGCGAGTTCTTGAACTCTGAGTAGAGGGAGAAGAGGACATGCAGAGGCTGGATCCGGCTCTTGTACACGGGGATGTCCAGAATGGCTGCGGGAGAGAGCGGGGCCATGCTGAGCATCCGGCGCAGCACTGCAGGCACAGGCACAGCCTCCCACGGCGCAAGAGCCCGCTCCCTCCTGAGGGAGCTTCGCTACTCGGGGCTGAGCCTGCACCTACGGCGGCCAGGCCCGCGACTGCAGCAGAGGCCCGCTTACCGCAGACCATGTCGATGTACTCAGGCAGGTCGCAGCTCATCTCCGCTGTGGGCAGCCCCACCTGGGACGGAGGGGTCCGTCAGCTGCTCCCCCAGCCTCCACCAGGGACAGGTGGTGAGCGGGGACAGACCAGGCTCAAAACCAAGCAGGAACCACGGAAGACGGTTTCTACCTACCGATCGCTCAGACAACATACCCTTCCCAAGAGCTCCTCGAATTCTGGTGACCATTCCTGCATCAGCACCTCGATGTCGGGCATGGGCCTGCCAGGGAAGAAAAGATAAACCTGAAGATCAGACACAACCGAAAGGGCTTCCTGCTGTGAAGGGGCCAGCCCCTCTCCGAGCCAGCCGAGCACAGGCCACGCGTCTGCCGAGGGTCAGGCTGGGCCTTTCCGTTTATCCCAGCGAGCCTCAGCAAGTTCTGCTGCTGCTGCTGTTGCTAAACTCCTTCAAATTACAAAGGGAAAGAGAAGTGCTGAGAGGGAAACAGAGCACCCTGTGTGCGGGCATGGCAGGACGACCCTGGAGACCACCACGTCTTCTCCCCCTCAGAGACACTTTGGTAGTTTCACTCAGCACTCCTAGACTCTGGTACCAGGCTCCGCTGAGCTGAGCTTCCTCTGCACCAGCGTGCGAGAAGCGGGGCTGGCAGAATGGCTCACCGGCTGTAATGGACCGTGGCAGGTGGTTTGCAGCGGTGCAGTTCGCTGATACTTTCAATCCAGTTGTCAATGGCTTTGGGGTTATTCTCTGCATTCTCCAAACTCTTCACTTTTATCTGCTGCTAAAAACAAAAATATAAACCTGGAAGCATTCTCTGGTATTTTGGGGCTTTTTTGTTGAACACCACATTTGTCCCTGATTAACCATGCCATTTTCTCTTTCCTAGTTGCCCTGTAACAACTGATTTCTGCAGAGAAGAGCAGAGGGCAAACAAAATGCCGAGCCGAGCAGGTAGTGACAACCCAAAGGAAAAAAGCTTCACCTGAAGGAAAAAGATCCCAAGTGTGCGCTGAGACTGCCTGAAGCAAGGCATAGAGCCTTTGCAGTTTAAAGCTATAGGTTAAAGAAAAAGATAAAGTTTTCCTGCTTTTAAAGCCAAGTTATCAGTGGTGCTGCAACACTGTAGTCCCAGAAGCAAAGGTAAGAGTAAACCATGGTGCTTTTGCCAGAGCCAGCACGCAGGGACGCGCCCTCCCTCTGCCCCACTCACTGTGATGTTGTGCTGCTTGGAGTTCTCCGTCAGCCAGAGGGAGAGCACGGTGGGGTCCGACTGCTTGGTCGATGGCTCATCCAGGACCAGCAGGCCCAGGTTATCAGGTTTGCCGTCGGGACGGGGCACCTGAGGGCAGAGAGAGACCCCTTTGCTGTGGGAGTCCCACGGCGGGAAATTGGGGCTACTTGGTACAGACTCTCCCTCCAGTTTAAAAACCAGACCCTAGAAGGAATTGGTAGGAGTGCTCTTTTGGGTACAGTGCCATCTGAAAAGCACAAGCTGTGGGACGAGGGAAAACACAGCCCTCACCCCAAATCCCCTACATACTGTTTGAGAGGGGACTGAGCACTGAGCGCAGTTTCCAGGGTCTCCAGGACATTCTGGTGGCTGTGGGGGGAGACTGGCCCCCCGGAGCTGCTCGGCCCCAGTGCTGCCCCTCTCACACCAGTGCCGCAGCCCGTTTCAGTCCCTGCCGCGGGAATCAGGCAGCAGCTGTACCTTTAGGAACGCATCGATGTCTCCAACTGCAGGAATAAAGTCAGGAATGAAAGGCTGCAGTTTGTGGTCGATCTCTACTGTTTTGGGAGTGTACCTGGAAAAAACCAACACCCCAGTGTGAGTGACTGGCTACAAACCATCCTGCGAGACTCGCCACAACAACTGACCCCAAGGAGAGCCAAGAGCGGGCTAAAACTTCCACTCACCTCTTGATGTACTCAAAGAGTTCTTTGATTTCTGAAGACACGGGCAGGTAGTCATAATCTGTGAGGTTGAAGTCACTAAAGAAGGGAAAAGAAAGGTGAAACTTTAACATCTGGTAGGTTCTGTGTGAGTGGGACATGGGATCCTACTGTGCAAGACAGATGTGAAGGACACCAAAGCACCAGGTAGCAAGTGCTCTCTTAAAAAGACTTCTTTCACAGAAAAAACACTGTTGGGCCCCGTATTGCCTGAGGCCTCCTGGCCAAAAAAAGGCACCTGAGTGATGGACTGTTCTGATCCGAAGGACTTGTACCGGGGATGTGCAAAGGCGGAGGAGTGCTCCGTAGAAAGGCATTAGGACAGCAACCGAGGCGTTTAGTAATGAGTTTGGAGTTGAAAACAGCTGAATAGGAGGAGGATGATCAGGAGAAGGATGTGTTTGAGAGGTTCCTTCTCTCCCTCGGGCCTCCGCTGCCAGCCAGGGCTGGAGTGGGGCAGGAGGCTGGCGGACAGCTCTGGTCCTTCCCGGCTGTGCCTCCCCTGCGCACAGCAAAGCGGGGCCCGGGGGCTCTCCCAGGGGCTGCCCGGGTGGCTGCACTTCACCACACCAAGGAACCGTTCTCTGGAGCCACCCGGGCTCGAGGAGGCAGGAGCTGCCTGTCGCAAGGCCCATGGCCACGGTCGCCCTCACAGGATCACGACCACGCCAGCAGAGCCGAACGGGCCCGTACGGCCCCTGCCCGGCACCGGGCCCGGTCCCTCCGGCTGCTACCACCACTTACTCCTCCACCGCAGCCCCGTGCTCCTCTGAGTCGTCCTCCGAGTCGGTCTCGGTCGAATCCTCCTCCGAATCGTCATCGTCGTCGTCCTCGCTGAGGGCGGGGGCTGAGGGGGCCGCCGCCTCCTCCTAGGCGAGAGGGACTGGGCCTCACCGGGCCGCCTCCCCGGGCCGCCCCTCCCGCAGCCGGCCCCGCGCTTACCTTACCGCCGCCCTTCTCCTCCTCCTCCTCCTCGCTGCTGCGATCGGCCGCGCCGCCGCCCGCCC
>NW_020799133.1:200093-208116 GCF_003259725.1 Athene cunicularia | reverse complement strand
TATAAGAGACAGCAGCCGGGCGCAGGGGATGGCTCGCTGCTCCCGTGTCGGTGCTGTGAGATCTTTATCTCGCGGAGCCAGTCCCGCTCCTCGCTGCCCATCCCCGGCGCCGCTGACGGCGGGCTCGGCCCGCAGAGGCTGGCCCGGCGTGCCGGTAAAGAGTCGAGCCGTGCGCTCAGGGCGCAGCCGGGATCCCGGGTGCTCGCCGGTTCCCTCGCACCGTGGTCTGAGGACTTCTGGGGAGTGTTTACGGGGAGGGAGCTTATTTCTGACCTGTAAGTACTTCAGGTGTGCTTGTCCCCGAGTTGTCAAGCCGCAGGGCAGACCCAAGGAGCCTGGCACTCCTACCGGGGCGCACGCAGAGAGCACTGTCAACCTGGGGCTGAGGTGGGACCTGCAATCGGTCCTGCTTGAGAGTGTCTCATTAATTCCAGAGGTTGGGGATTTAAAAGATCTGACGTGAAGAAACAGCCTTATCCCGGGAAAGTTAATTAAGAAGCTGGTCTGTGAGAGAAATGCAAGGAGGAAATGTTGGTAGTCTGAGAGAATCAAAACATGTAGGCTGGCAGTTGCTGTACTTTTTATTGTTGGTGTGGTAACATCACTGAAATACCCGGGAGAGTTGTCCGTGGGCTGTGATTAATATAGATGCCAATATTTTATTAACCTGGCTTTACTGTAAATGCAGCATCGGGAAGAAATGTCACATTTTACAGTGTTCCTGTATGTAGTTGTAAGCTGGGGCCAGACTGACAGAAAACTCAGTAACCTAGAGCCTCCCCTAAAATGTTGAGGGGGGTGTTGTAATGTACCTCTGTGTGTAGGAACAGGCCGAACCGCCACATCTGCCTGATGGGAGCAGGAGAGCTCTCGTTCAGCTGACACGGGAACAGAGTGGGCTGGAGAGACAGACATGTAGAGGTGGCTCTGCTCTTAGCATAGTTCAGTTCCTGGTGCAGCTCACGGAAAAAGACTTAAAATCCTGTTTGAGGAAGATCAGCTGACCGCGCGGTGCACGTGGAGGTGAAACGTAGTTGGAAGTGATCCTTCCTTGGGGCTCGCCGCGGCTGCACGGTGCGGGAGGCCCAGCTAACCAGCGCTCGCTGTCTCTGCAGGTGCTGTTGGCAGCAGCCGTCTGCACAAAGGCGGGGAAGGCCATCGTCTCCCGGCAGTTCGTGGAGATGACTCGGACCCGCATCGAGGGGCTGCTGGCGGCTTTCCCGAAGCTGATGAACACAGGGAAGCAGCACACCTTTGTGGAAACGGAGAGTGTGCGGTACGTCTATCAGCCGATGGAGAAGCTCTACATGGTGCTGATCACCACCAAGAACAGCAACATCCTGGAGGACCTAGAAACACTCCGGCTCTTCTCAAGAGTGGTAAGGGTCTGTCACTTCATGCAGAGTTTGCGTGCGTGTGGCCTCAAACAGGGCTGCTGCGAGGGAACCTGTTGGTGAGCGGGTCCTGAAGCACTGTCTGCCTCCACCTGGCAGCTTGATTTTCCAGAGCCTCTTCCTGACCTGGAAGTCAGCTTTTTGGGTGGTATTTCTGAAGTATGTGTTAAAAATATCCTCACTTGCGGTTCAGCTGGTGAGACCAAAGGGAGGATCATAAATGTAGCATTAAATATTCCTTGTATTCTTAAGGTGACACCCATGTTTCTTCTAAAAATAACGTGATGTTACAGCATGTAATTGTTAGAAGTACAGCACTACTTTATGTGCGTTTCCAAGTAGCGAGTTTGCACAACTGTCGTCTTCATGCAACCAAAGGATCTTCGACAAATTCGCTGGCCCCAGTTTGTTTAGGTGACAGTTGCATGACAATTAAGCTAAGAGGTTGTATAAGTATTTTGGTATGGTAAAACTTTCTCTGGTCATTTATCAACAAGTGGATAATAATGTAAAGTTCTGAAGAGCAGCTTAGTGGTGCACTGGTCTGGCAGAGGGTCTATCGCAGCCGTGGAGTCTGGAAGTAGTACAGAGGAGGTGTTCACACAGGAATGTCTACGATTACTCCCTTAAAATGTTTTTCCCCAACTAGATCCCTGAATATTGTCGAGCTCTGGAGGAGAATGAGATCTCGGAACACTGCTTTGACCTCATTTTTGCCTTTGATGAAATTGTTGCCCTGGGCTACCGTGAGAATGTAAATCTGGCACAGATTCGGACCTTCACCGAGATGGACTCGCATGAAGAAAAGGTGTTTCGAGCAGTCCGAGAGGTGAGCGGGGATGAGGGCGAGTGTGGTGCGAGCTACCCTGTCCAGGAAACGCCACTTTTCTTGTACGAAGGTGTTACTCTGTTTTGATAGGGGTCAGAAAATTACTTTGTTTTTTTGTAAACTAAATGTGCATCTTGCTTTCAGTTTTCTTCACAAAGGGTTTGTGGAGAAATGTCCTTAGTTCCTGTGCAGAGTCAGATTGAGATTGCAAAGCTTGATCAGCTTCTTTCCTTTTGCTTCAGACTCAGGAACGTGAAGCGAAAGCTGAGATGCGCCGTAAAGCGAAGGAATTGCAGCAGGCCAGGAGGGACGCAGAGCGACAGGGCAAAAAGGCGCCCGGTTTCGGTGGCTTTGGTAGCTCGGCCGTGTCTGGGGGCACGACAGCGGCGATGATCACAGAGACCATCATTGAAACGGAGAAGCCCAAAGTGGCACCGGCACCTGCCAGGTGGGTACAGCAGGGCGCACAGGTTCCTCGGAGCCGGCCGTGGCTGTGACCTCATGCCCAGATCAAGGCGCGCTCACACGGGACATTTGTCTGTGCAGCCCTCCCCCTCGGTTACTGTGCAGGCAGAGGTTTACAGAGGTAAAGCCTCCCCTCAGCTTTACCAAGCTCCCTGTGTTGGCCTCCTGGCCTTTAATGTGTCTGCTTTGAAGGCTGGTAGATGTTGTGTATTCTTGAGACCCCCTCATTTATTCCAGAGGAGCATTTGTGCTGGGTAGCACAGTAGCATCCCCTGGTCTCTCTGGAATCTTTGAGCAACAGGATTCTCATTTTGTGTGAGAAAAAGAGGTCCTGGCTACGGGTGATACCCAGAACATTAATTATAACTTAGCACCCTACATGTGAGGTCATCAGTTTTGCATGTGTTCTCCCCCCAAAAAAGGCAGACGCCGTATTGCTGGGGTAGTTAAGTTCCAACACTTGAAGATAACTGAGGAAGGAGGAATCTGTTGTCACGAGCTAACTTGGAGATCCTTGCACCTTTTGTTTAGGCCTTCAGGTCCTAGTAAAGCCTTGAAACTTGGCGCTAAGGGGAAGGAGGTGGACAACTTTGTGGACAAGCTGAAATCAGAAGGAGAAAACATCATGACTTCCATAGGGAAGCGCTCTACGGAAGCGGCCAAAGTTCTTGCTCCTCCCGTTAACATGGAGAGGTGGGTACTGCCCTGGTCTGAAAGCAGTGTCCTGGTACCACGCTCTGCAGTGCACGTCTTGCTTCATGAGCTAGCTTCCTTCCTTGTGTTCACAACAGGCTTTTTCCTGCTGTTCAAGCCGTGTGTGCTCGCTTGGCCTGTTCATTTTAAAAGATGGGCAAAAATCTGGGAAAGCACGGCAGCAAGAAAGCAGATAGCTAGTTTGATTAGGAATCACCTCAACCAAAATGGGGTGTATGTCTGTCATTTAGCTGAGGTTCGGAGTTCTGTGCCTTTTTCACTTTAAATCACTGCTGCTTTTTGCTCAGACACAAGAGTTCTTGCCTTACTGCAGCTCAGGGTGGAGACGTTCATGGTTCAGTTTACACGTAGCAACTGAGAACCTTGTAGTGCCACGAGCCGTGCTGCTCTGCGGGGTGAACAGCGTGTCGAGGTGCTGTATTGTTGCCATTTCTCTGGGCTTCCACCTGTGGCAGGCTCACCTCTGTGCAGCCACCTGTCCCCGGGTGAACCCCTCGGAGCAGCGTTGGCACCTGCTGCGCCGTCCCTGCTGCTCCCTTGGGGCCCTCCTGGGGAGTGTCTGTGCAGCACATGTAGCCTGTCTGTGCCGAGCACAGATCCCTCGTCTCACCTGTCCGATGCCAAGCATAGGATGTGAGATACTTGCTTTTTTCTGTCTATCTAGCGTGCACATGAAAATAGAGGAGAAAATTTCCCTGACCTGTGGCCGTGATGGAGGGTTGCAGAACATGGAGCTGCACGGCATGATCATGCTGCACATTTCTGATGAAAAGTTTGCACGGATTCGCCTGCACGTAGAAAATGAAGACAAGAGGGGGTTGCAGCTACAGGTAAAGCCTGTTTGGTGCTGCTGAACGCGCTTTTGCTGTTCTCTGGGGCAAAGTATTGGAAATACCTTGAGAGTGTTGCTGCTGTGTTCTTGTCCGAGCCGTCTCGGCAAACACCTTCAAAATGGGAGTAGTCACCACGGACATGACTGCAGCATGAAGGCAGGGCCAGCTCCTGCTCTGAGGGTTGAAGTTCATTTGAGAAGTGCAGGTTCGTGCACTCACCTTCCTGCCCTTGCAGCCTTATCTGTCCAGGAACGCACACTGGCGTGCCAACAGGCTCACCTGGACCTGCTGCGGCGCTCGGCGCTTTTATGCGCTGCAAGCTTTGGCTGTGGGGTGGGGGCGTTGGGGGAACTTACCGTGCCAGTCAGGAATTAATTTGTTGTCTCAAAAGCTGTTTCTCTTTGGGATTGCTTGTGTCCTGTTGCTGCTGTATCTGAGGGGATTGCTGGAGCCTGGGTGGTGGGCAGTGATAGCAGCTCAGAAGATTCTGAGGAGATACATCCTCCCCTTTCTCCCTCTCGGTACCTGTGACCTTACTGATCCCTGGGAGATCACACTGCTTCAACAGACTTTTACTCCCTCCTCCTCCTCCCCAAGAGCTTGTCTGTATGTAGCTGGCTGCAGGTCTGCTGCTGCAGTAGTAGGTTCCTTATGTGTGTCTCAGGAGTAAGTTCCTAATGATGTTCCCTCCTGGGCTGCTTCAGGTGGAAGATGAGATCAAACCCAGTGCTGACACTCAGATGTCCTCTGCTTTTAAAAACCTGCTTACTCTTGGTGTTGTGAGGAGAGAATGTTTAAACTGAGGCTGACTGCTGACATATATGTGTAAAGGCTGCTAAGGGAAGTAGTAGTTCTGCGGTTTCAGGGTGTTCTTCCAGCAGCATTAGGTTGTTTTTTCTTCAAGAGAAGTGTCCATCGTGGCTCATCAGGATGGTCTTCAAGATTCTTAGGAGGTGGTCAAGTCGTTGTGTAGGTGCCAGCCCAGGACAAGCCTTGCTGGAGTCTCGGCTGCAGCGGGGGGTGGTGGTGTAGATTCCTCATAGCAGAACAGCATCTTCCAGAAGGAATCCCGGGTTGATAGGCAGACATGCTCCAGCTGGGCTTCTGAGCACAGAGCAAAACTGAAGCATACTTTGGCAAGGGAAATACTGTGGGGCGTGTGGGCCTGTCTTAGCCAAACCCACGTTACCTACGTCCAGCTCTCTTCTTAGGCTTAGAGTTACAGCTGCACCTGTGTTCCCCTTTCAGACTCACCCAAATGTGGACAAGAAGCTCTTCACTGCAGAGTCGCAGATCGGTTTGAAGAACCCAGAGAAGTCATTCCCTATTAACAATGACGTGGGCGTGCTGAAGTGGAGGTTGCAGACCACGGAAGAGTCCTTCATTCCACTGACGAGTGAGTGCGAGCCTGCGCCGGGCGGGAGAGCCCGCGGTGTGTCGCAGGGTGACAGCTTGGAGCCAGGCTGCCTGCGGAGCGTGGCGCCTCAGGAGGAGATGCTGCGCATCTTCCGTTGGGTAGTACCTGCTCTCAGCAGTGTGTGTTTTCCATAGCCCTTTTGGAGGAACACAGAAGCTTTTCTTAAAGTCAGAATTTCGCAGGGATGACTTTGCCGTGCTTTTGGAAAGGCGGCATCTTTGGAAAGCCTGCGCGGTTCAGCGTACTGTTTCTGTGCCCTCAGTTAACTGCTGGCCGTCAGAAAGTGGGAACAGTTGTGACGTCAACATCGAATACGAGTTGCAAGAGGAGAGCCTAGAGCTGAATGACGTGATCATCACCATCCCCTTGCCGTAAGTAACGCCCTTTGCCCTGTGAAGGATCCCATTGGTTCCTCCCCTCTCGGGCTGTGGGTCTGGCTGAGCCGACGGGCTCCACCAGTGTGTTCTTGGCTCTGTGCGGGTCAGCTAGACTGAGTTCTCATTGCTCTAGGTCTGGTGTCGGTGCCCCTGTGATCGGGGAGATTGATGGTGAGTATCGCCATGACAGCCGGAGAAATCTCCTTGAGTGGTGCCTGCCAGTGATCGATGCCAAAAACAAGAGTGGCAGCCTGGAGTTCAGCATAGCCGGGCAGCCCAACGACTTCTTCCCCGTGCAAGTCTCCTTCGTCTCGAAAAAGAATTACTGCAACATACAGGTACAGTCACCCCTGGGGCTCTGCAGGCGTCGTGTCGCTCTCGCCTCTCCCGGCTGTCTCAGTCTGGCCACGACTGTTCGAGCCGTGGCCTGTGGGCTCTGCTGTCCCTCTTAGCATCCATGTTAAGTTGCCCCTGTGTGAGCTGGGTTCAGCTGCGGTTTCCGTTGTGCCTTCATGCCTCTGAGTAATTCGCTGATCCTCCTCAGACTTTGCTCGAGCCCATCAGACTCCACAGCCGAAACACCTCTTGTGTGCGGCTGCGTGTCTGTCCCTGCTGAACTGCAGCTGGTGGCAGGCGCTTAACTCCTCGCCAGTCGCTTTCAGCAGAGACACCGTGGAAAACCATTCCCCCATCTTCAAGTTTCCTGGGGACAAAGACAGTTCTTTTGGGGCTGATGGGGGATTCGAAAGCACTGGGCTGCTCCTGTCCCCATGGTAGCCCATGTCAGGAAGAGAGCGGCACTGAGCCGGGGTGGGCGGCGGGGGCTGAGCTGACTCTGCCTGTTGTCTCCACAGGTTACCAAAGTGACCCAGGTAGACAGGAACAGCCCTGTAAGGTTTTCCACTGAAACCACCTTCCTGGTGGACAAGTACGAAATCCTGTAATGCCAGCCATGGGGAATCGCAAAGGAAGAGATTTTTAAATTTAAAAAAAAAAAAAAAAAAAAAAAAAAAAAAAAAAAAAAAAAAAAAAAAAGAGGCCGAAGTCTATTCTGAATGTTGGGAACGCCACAGCCCTCGTTCTGCTGAGACGCGTGGCTCTGTCTGCCATCTGCAGCGTTCCTGGGTCACAGACATTTTTGGCAAAGAATTGACGTGCTCATGGAGGGAAAGGCTACAAATTTCTCTGGCAGATACCAGCCAGCAGAAAAGCAAGATCTCTGCAGAGAGCCTAGCTTTGACATCTCCCCTCCTCCCCTGAAGACAACCAGAGCTCGGTCCCGGAGCCCACCAGACACCGTTCTCTTCCTTCCTGAAGCGTTGTTGCGTGCTGTTCCCTTCTTGGTGCTGCCGTTTTAAGTTCTCCTCGGCCTTCAGCTCTCCTCTCTGTCGGTGAAAGCAGGCGTTGAGATAACGCGTGCGGGGGCACCTGGCTCCCCTCTGCCCGGGAGAAGCAGAGCAGGTCGGCCCCGTGTCCCAGGTGGGGAGGGAGCGGAGAGACTCGGGGCTTTGGTCCTTCTGCCCCGTGCAGCTCCTGCTGGCTCTGGCCCCGTGGCGGGGCTCGCCATGGGCTCCGTGGGGGCACAGGCTGCGGCTCCCACAGTGGGGAGAGGGTCTGGAAGGGAGCACGGGCCCACTGCCTGCTGCGGCCGCTCTTGGGCCAGGCTTTGGGGGCGGTTCAGTGAAGTTCAAACCAGCTGCGTGTCCTTCCTGGGGCCCTCTCAGCGTCGTGGGAGGTGCAAGGCTTTGCTGGCCGCAGTGCAAGCTGCCGTGGGGACCGGGTGACCGGGCCTGTGCCTCGAGCCCCGTCCCAGCGTCTCAGCACTCACCGTTGGAGAAGGAGACACAGTTGCAGCCCCCCAGCGGGTATCTGCTGCCCCGAGCCCTCCTGCCGCACCCCCAGCGTTCTTTGCATCATCTCACAGACCTGTGCTCCCCTCCACTAATCTCGCCCCTCCCGGCGCGGGGCCTTGGCTAACGGCTCGCCCGGCCACC
>NW_020799133.1:195030-200043 GCF_003259725.1 Athene cunicularia | reverse complement strand
AGACCCGCTGCGGCTCGGGGGTGGCTGCGGGGGAGGACGGCGCTTGGGCTGAGGCTGACCCCGACGCCTCAGGGAGCCTGGGAATGTCGCTGGCCTGTCCGGGCCCTGCTCCGCCACGGGACCTTGTGCACTCCGGTTCCTTGACACGCTCTCGCCACGGCCGCTTCCGCCGCTGCCAGAAAGCCTGAGGAATTTGGCAGCCCCAGAAGGAATCCAGCTGCTGCGCCGAAGGGCCGGCTGCCCTGCGAGCCCCCAGCCCTCGCCGGCGCCGCAGGCAGCGCAGACGCCGGGCAGCGTGGCCACAGCATTTTTCTGGCAACTCCTCGTACGTTTGGGTTTGGCACGCGGAGCCACAGCGGGCAGGGCGCTGCGCAGGCGATGGAGCCGCTGGTTTGCAGGACAAGGAGGCGCTTGCCGACGGCTGGATGATAGAAAGGAGCGAGCGATACCTATTTCGGAGAGGTGAGACGCCCCCACCCCGCTCCCAGAGAACGCAGGGTTGGGTGATGGGTTTGTGCCAGGGACTGGATCCCAGACCCACCAAACCCATCATGTGCTGTGGTCCCAACGCTGTCGTTGGCAGGAGCCACACATGCTCCTTGCTGAGCTGAGCCAAGCGCCTGCCCCACAGAGGAGAAACTCATTTGCTGCAAGGAGGCTGTGAGGAATAAGTCTCCCTTGTTCCATTGCTCGGTGGTGGTGGTTTCCTAGTCCCTGACATGGTGGCCAAAGGCATGTGCCAACACTGGGCTCGGTGCTTCAGCTCCGGCAACAGTTGGGACTGTGTACGGTGTCACAGGCCCATCTCGGGGAGCGTGGGGTGGTGGAAAGCCGCTCTCCGGCCCAGGTGACCACGGGCATCCCCAGCCCGCAGCACAGTGCCGGCTGGGCCGAGTGCAGCTGTGCGGGGCGGTGTGGGAGCGCTTCCCGGGAGCACTGAGATCAGCGGGTGCGGCCGGGATTCCTTGGCTCCCGCCGGAGCTGTCTGGCAGCTGATTTACAGGGATGTTATTGCCAGAAGCGTTGCGTCGTCCCAGCAACCAGGATGCAGCCCCCGCTGCCCCTCGCCCGGGTGGGATGGGGCCAGTGGGGTCTCCCCTGCTTGGTGTGGGGCAGCGACTCCTTGCTCCCCACCGGCTTTGTGCCGGAGACGGGCTCCCCGCTCCCAGCTGCCGGCGGAAGGGCCAGTTGTTTACCGGGGCAGAGGGTGTGGGAAGGGGTAAGCATGCCTTAAGCGTGTTAGCAGATGGGGAGCAAGCAGGGAGCCAAGTTGGACAGAGGCTGCGATGCTGCGTGGTGCGCACCCACTAGCTTGGCCATTCTGGCTTCCTCCCTCGACTCCCAGGGGCAGGGAGGAAAAGCCGGGCCGTGGGCTGCCATGCGCCTGCCCCTTGCCTCCCTGCATGGCTGGCAGCGCAGGGCGGGCACGGCAGGTTGTGCCAGGCTGTGCTCCGGTGCACTGGTACGGCCCTTCGCCAGCGTGGGCTGGTTGACCGTGTCCCGGGTGTGCCCTGGCACACAGTGCAGCTCTGGGGTCTGCCCGTTGGCTGCTGGCACCCAGCCACGCTGGCGGGGTGTGAGGCAGCTCGGGCCATGTCCCGTTGGGTCTCGATAGGCAGGAGCGGATCCCAAGTGCCCCTGCCCGTGCGGGCGTGGGGCAGGCAGACAGGTCGCACTGGAGGGCAGTGAGGTGCAGGGGCTCCCCAAGAGCACGGCAGCAATGGGGCAACGTATCTGCCTGCAGCCCCCCGGCTGTCGGTGGGGCCCCATGTCAGCGGGGCTGGGCGTCCTCCCAGGTGAGGCCTCTGCCTGCGCCGGGAGAAGAAAGAGGCTTTTGTGCCGCAGAAGGCCAGGGCTGAGCAGGCAGCCCTGCGCACGGGGGGCACGGGAGCCGTGGGCTGTTTGGCGGTAACCGAGCCCGACCCTTTGGCATTTGCTGCCTTTGCCGCTTCCCACGGCGGGAACAAGCGGCGCGTTCTGCAGGCAGTGGCGGGAGAAGAAAGACTGCCTTGTCCGCCCCAGCGGTGGGGCGCCGGCTGGGGCAGCCGCACTCCCACCCCGCATTCTGACGGCAGAGCCAGCGCGAGAGGGGCTGCACCCCCGAGGGACGGGCTGGGGCACGGCTGGCGTCTCCTGCGCCGCGAGGAGCCGGTGAGGGGCCGGGGACAGGGGCTGGTGGGGTGGACGTCGGGGAGCAGCCAGATGCCTGAGGCTCAGGGAGAAGTAGAGCTGTCCGGGGAGTGAGTCTGGGCGGAAGGAGATGGGCAGGAGCAGGGACAATGTCCTGGGTGGCAGGACCGGGGGTCCCCCACAATGCTCAGCCAGCTCCAGCGACACAGCCGTGCTGGGAAGGGGTTAATGCCTGCGCAGGATCCCACCCTGGCCCCGCTCCCTTCCTATGCAGCAGCCCGGCCCCTCCTGGCTTTTCCTCCTTCTCAGAAGTTGTAGCAGGGCCTGGGCGCAGCCGAGGGGCAGGGGCTTGCTTTGCTGGGCTGCGGGGTCTCCAGATGCTGGGAAGCGCAACCCTTCCGCTCCTGGGGGACATGGGCACCCTGCCATGGAGGGTCCCGCTTGGCGCCCGGGCCAGGACCAGGTGGCAGGTAAGGGAAGGCGGGGGTCCTGCCTCAGCAGCCGATGGGCGCAGGGGAGCTGCTCCCAGGGTCCTGTGTCTCTGCTTCCCGCTGCCCCCATCCCGTGTGGGGCAGCTGTGGTCTCCATGGGGCCCTTGCCGTGGGGCAGCTGTGGTCCTTTCTGAGCCCTTGTTGTGGGGCAGCCAGCCCTGTTGTCGTGCAGAGCTGCCTGGGCTCCATCCCAGCCCTGGATCCCACGCCTGGTGTTTTCCAGCATTTCATTTTTTCCGCAGTGTGTAATAGCCGCTTGCTCGCCCCCGCAGCTGAGCCCCATGCTGGCCGAGCCAGGGGGGGTCCCGCGCCCTGCGGGACGCTGCGGCTGGTGAGACAGCGCCTGATGCTGCTGGGACCCGAGCCCAGGGCTCCTCCCAGTGCCCCCGTCTGCCCCAGGACCAGGGTCCCTGATGGGGATGGGAGCACACTCCCGTTCGGCTGCCCCAGCCTTCCCAGGAAGGGTTAAGCCACGCTCGGCCAGGCCTGGGCGGAAGGGAGGGACATGGGGAGCAGCAGACAGTAAATTTAGTAACCCCGGGCTGCATCCTGGGCTGCAACAGTGGCGTGAGAGCCGGGTGACGAAAATCGTTCCGAGCCGAGCCGCCTCCTGCCCACTCCGAGCTCCCGCGGGCAGCAGCCCTGCCCGCCTGCTGTGGGCACGTGTGCGAGCCAGCCAAGGCGCAGGCAGGGTGCACCCCGAGGCGCTGCTGCTGGGAGCAGAGGTGTGCGTCTGGGTGCCGGGGACAGTCGCCCGTGGCACGCGCAGGCAGGCAGACGTTGCTGGGCGCAGCTGAAAGGTGGCCTCGCCTGTCCTTGCCCGCCTACCGCCGTCGGAGTCCAGCTGCCCATCACTCCTGGCGATAAGAGTGTGCGTTTCCCTCGCCACCCTCCCAAAGCTGAGCCAGCGCGCCGGCTCCTTCTGCTGCCGCGACCCTGGAGCTCGTGAGGGGAACCCTCCGGGTGGCAAACGTCGGGAGGGCTGGGGTGGGGGTTGCGCTCAGGCTGCCGGCACGGATGCGTGAGAGGAATACAGCAGAGCCGTGCCCAGCGCTCTCACCTGCGCTGACGTCCTGTTTCTTCCGGCAGCAGCCCGTGCCTGAGAGTGCCCAGTGTCTCCGCGTGGGCGCCATGGAGGCCTCCAGCAGGACCCCTGCCAGCCCGACCCGCAGAGTCCAGACCATCATCCAGGTGAGGCCGTGGGGTGTCTGGGGGGGGTGGGTTCCATTCAGGAGCCCTCCTGCTCTGCGGCTGGTGCTGCCCTGTGGCCTCTCCTCACCCCGATCCCATTATGGGATCGGTGGCAAAGCCGATTGATCTAAGTGGCTGGCAGCTCAGATCCTCTTAGACACGACCCAAGCCCCTGGGAGCTTCTGCTCCAACGGCAGCTCACCTCTGCTCCCCGGGATGGGCAGCACAGGCAGGAGGGAGCCCTCGGGCCCCACATCCCTCCACCGGAGCATCCTGCCCGCACGCGGCCACCTTGGGGCATCACTCCCTGCCTGTACCTGTGGCCATTTTGGAGAAGCCTGGGCATCCAGCCATGTGGGCAGCAGAGCTGTGAGCATCCCTCCCTCCCCTCCTGCAGAACAGCCCCCTCGACCTGATCGACACAGGCAAGGGGCTGAAGGTGCAGACGGAGAAGCCGCACCTGGTGAGCCTGGGCAGCGGCCGGCTCAGCACCGCCATCACGCTCCTGCCCCTGGAGGAAGGTGAGTGCTGGCTGCCGGGGGGTCCCCACAGGCCCCATGGGGACACTGAGCCGCCCTCTCTGCCCTCAGGGAGGACCACGATTGGCACGGCCGCGCAGGACATTGTCCTGCAGGGCCCCGGCCTGGCACCCCAGCACTGCTACATTGAGAATGTGCGGGGGACACTCACCCTGCACCCCTGTGGCAACGCCTGCACCGTTGACGGCGTGCCGCTGCGGCGGCCCACGCGCCTCACCCAAGGTAGGGACGGCCCGGCTGCCTCCAGAGCAGCACCCGGCGTTCGGGGGAGTTGGGCCGTTTGTTATCCGGCTGTTGGTGCATCCATCCTGCAATTGCTCATCCCAGCTGGAGCGCTCTGGGCTCTTAGCCCTGGGGTGGGCACATGCTGGACACTGGTGCCATTTGGGACCTGGCTTTGTCGTGTGCTGAGGAGGGGGAAATCTGCACCGGCCAGACGGTGCCGGGCCGGGTGTGGTCCCTGCCCTTGCACCCATTTCACAGACAGAAGTAGAGATGCTGAGCCGGGTTTGGGAAGGGGAGGTGAAGGAAGGAAAACATCCCGGCGGCTCCGGGGCACCGCTGCGCGGCCGCAGGAGCTGGACCTTGCAGTTCCCCGCCCCGGCCGCTCCCGGAGGAGCGTGGCCAGAGCCGAGGGTCCCTCCCCACGGCGCCCCCTCTCC
>NW_020799133.1:188559-192289 GCF_003259725.1 Athene cunicularia | reverse complement strand
CACAGCCCCGGCTGGGCAGGGACGTGCCCGGCAGCCCCCGCACCCGACGCAGAGGCCCAGAGGAGCTGAGGGGCACCGGGAGCCCCTCACCCCCGCTGTCAGCGGAGACCCCCCAACGCCGCCCCAGCTTCGGTGCCTGCCTGAGCCCAGCTTACGGGCTGGGCTCTCCAGCCATGCCCTCACCCCGGCAGAGCCCCCGTGCCCCCAGGAAGCCCTTGGGGGACCCACGGCCACCACAGGGGCCACGAGAGCGCAAGAACAGCATCACCGAGATCAGCGACAACGAGGATGAGCTGCTGGAGTACCACCGGCGGCAGCGGCAGGAGCGGGTACGGGAGCAGGAGATGGAGCGTCTGGTGAGCCCCGGGGCCCTGGTCGAGTGTGGGACACCCTCTTTGCAAACACCTTTTGGCTTTTGCTGCTTTAAACCCGGCCTTGCCTCAGGGATTTGCCATGGCTGACGGCTAATCCAGGGGATTACGGCCGGGAGTGGCGGTCGGTGCACGGCCGCGCTCCGGGAGCACAAGGCAGCCCAGGGAAATCGGCGGGGTCGGCGGGGCTGCCAGCTGGAGCTGCAGTGCCCCTAGCACTGCAAAACCATCCATGTCTCGTCTGGCCCTGCCAGGGCTGCATCTGCCGGCGGCGGTGCCGTGGCTTTGTGGGCATTGCATCTATATTTAGGGTAGATGGAGTTTTTATGGAGCCGGCAGCTGCCTGGGTGGGGTTTGCCCCGTCCATCTGCCGGGGCCAGGTCCGTGCTGCCGGAGCCGTTTGCTCAGCCCTGACTCACGCCTGGCGCGGGCGGCCTGAGTCACTGCCTGGAAATAGCTGAGCCGCTCGGCGGCCGGTGCTGCCGCCTGTAATTAGCCCGTCTCCAGCTCCCGGTACACGGCATGACTGGCTCTGGCGTGGGGTCGGGGTGGGCTGCATCGGGCTCTGCAGTGTCCCCAGCTCGCTGCAGCGTGCAGGGAGGGTGAGGAGCGAGCCTGCATCCCAGTGCCTGCCGTGGGCACGGGGTCCCACAGGCTCCAGAGGCGGCACGTGCTGGAACAGACTGTTCTCCCCCTCAGGAGCGGCAGCGCCTGGAGACCATCCTGAACCTCTGCGCTGAGTACACCAAGACGGACGGCACCGAGCCGGGCGATGTGCACCGGCTCCTGGCCGGCAACGCGGATGCTGGCCAGCGGGTGCCCAGGGTTGCTGTGGCTCTGGGCCGTGCCGCCGAGGAGCTGCGGCAGAGGGAGAGCCTGGAGAGGTCAGATGAGGAGAACCTGAAGGAGGAGTGCAGCAGCACCGAGAGCACCCACCACGAGGTGAGGGGATGGCCGCGCTGCGCCATGCCGTGCCGCACTGGGCCATGCTGTGCTGACCTGCTCTCTCTGCAGCACGAGGAGCTGGCGGGCCCCCGGGCCAAGGAGGCGCAGCGGCTGGAGGAGGAGCGTGCCGGCGTGCTCAGCCGCCTGGACCAGCTCAAGGGCCATGTCAAGGAGCTGGAGCAGCAGCTGCAGGAGACTTCACGAGAGGTGAGGGGATGGGGGGCCCTGCCTGAACCCCGCTGCTCGCCGCCCTTGCCAGCGGCGCCCGATCCTGTGGGCACAGACATCCTGACGTGGCCGTGTCGGTCCAGGCGGAGATGGAGCGGGCGCTGCTGCAGGGTGAGCGGGAGTCAGAGGCGGCGCGGCTGCGGCAGGAGCAGGATGCGGCGCAGCAGCTGCAGGAGAAGCTCTCCAGCCTGGATTCCAGCATCCAGAAGGAGCGGGACAAGGTGAGCCCTGGGGCAGGGCTCCCTGCTGCACCGGGTGTGCCGGGCCCTCCCCGGTGCTCATGGCCAGTGCCATGGAGCCCCGTGCCCCTGCAGACACCTTCTCCTGCCCCTGAGCTCTGCAGAGGCGCCGAGGAGCATCCCTTCTGTGTTTGCGCCGTGATGGGGGAGTCTGTCCGTCTGTCTGCCTGGGCTGGTCTGGAGGAGGGCAGGGCTGGTGCTTGGGGTGCACTCAGCCGCCGTCTGTTGCGCTGGCGCAGTTGCGGGGAGTCTCTGTGCCACAGGGCTCTCCCGGATGGCTGCTGCCTGCAGCAGGTGGCACCGACCCGGAGCAGGGGCCTTGGCACTCCCTGTTCCCTGCCCTTGCCGGGGGGCTGTGTCTTGTGGTGAGTCCCCCCGCTCTGCTGCCTGTCGGGACATCTCCACACATGTTGGCAGCTGCTGCTGTAGCGTCCAGCCCACTGGAGGTGGTGGGGAAATGGCTGCAGGTGTTTCCCTTGGTTCGGTGGCCGAGGTGGGGGTTCCGGCCCCTTTCCCTGGTGTCTTTGAAGAAGTTGCTGCTGTGATCTGCCAGCCGTGCCTGAGGGCACCTGTGCCACGGCGTGCATGGCACACTCTTCCTGGCTCTGTGTTGCTGGCCGTCCCGCAGCCTTGTGGCCAGCATGGCCCAGCCCTGGGCAAGCTGCTCTGGGGCGTGAGAGCCACCAGGACCTGGCTCCCTGCTGCCGGAGCTCGGCATCCCTGCGCACCCTGCGCCCAGGTCCTGTTGGCGGCTCTGTCCTGTCGTGATGGGTGCTGGTGTCCCTGGGGGCCTGGCTAGCCCCCTTGGCCTGCTTGGTTACCATGGTTGGGCAGAGCTGCCATCAGCATCCCCGCAGCTTTTGGAGTTTTGTTCTGGTTTTGTCCTTCAAGCCTTTTGCAGGCACCTTCTCTAGTGAGGGGCAGCCTCATGCAGGGCCAGGAGAGGAGCGCAGGGACATCCCCCTCCCACCTTCTCTGCTGGCCTGACCACCCCCTTTCCTAGCCAGGCTGCGCTGATTGCACTAACGCTGCCTGCTCTGGCACCTGCTGTCGCCTCTGACACCTCTGCACGCCTGGCAGCCTCCTGGGCCCCACCGCCGCGGTCCCGGGGCACCCGACTGTGCCAGCCCCGTCTCCCGCCAGCATGTCCCCTGGATCCCTTCTCACAGATCGCCCGTGGCTCCGCAGCGTGGCAGGGGTGTTCCTCGCAGCACGCGTTTCCCAACACCTGGCCCCGTGATTCCCCGTGTCAGCCCCTTGTTGCTGGCCTCCATCACAGCCATGGGAGGGAGGGAGGGCGGGCTGGGGACGCTTCTCCCGGGGCCAGGAGCGAGTGTCGGATCTGCCACTAACTCGGCGTAGCCTGAGCATCTCCAGCGGCAGGGCTGCACCTCAGCCTCCCGTTTTCACTGCCAGCCTGCAGGCCTCCATCTCCTTCCGAGGGATCGGGGTGGCCCGTGGTGCCTCAGCCAGTGTCCGGGACCCGCTGTGCCCACCGGGCGGCATCACCGACCGTGAGCATCAATTAACACATCTCGTTGGCAGTTCTGCGGAAGGTGCAGGTGCTGCAGCTGTTTGCAGGACCGGGCTGACTTTATCCATGCTGTCAGCATCGATCTTTTTGCTGCCTGTAAGTGGGTTTCCGGCATGGAAACGCGAGGCTGAGGTCGAGGGCTGGCCGTAACCCCTCTAACGCCGCCCAGCCTGTCGCTTTCTTGACCCCGCCATAGATGCCCCCTCCCAGCGAGCCTCCTACTTCTCCAGCTGAGCCCCTCTAACTGCAGCTTCTGCATGGCGCCGATTTGAGAAGTGTGTTCTCTCTTTTTTTCTCTCTCTTTTTTTCTCTCTCTTTTTTTCTCTCTCTTTTTTTCTCTCCCTTTTTTCTCCCCCTTTTTTCTCCCCCTTTTTTCTCCCCCTTTTTTCTCCCCCTTTTTTCTCCCCCTTTTT
>NW_020799133.1:180318-188509 GCF_003259725.1 Athene cunicularia | reverse complement strand
TCTCTCTTTTCTCTCTCTCTTTTCTCTCTCTCTTTTCTCTCTCTCTTTTCTCTCTCTCTTTTCTCTCTCCTTTTATTTTTCCTCCTTTTTTTTTTTTGTTTTGTCTTGTTCTCCCCCAATTCAGGAAAGGGCAAAGGTTGATGCTGAAAGGAAGGAGCTAGAGCAACTCCGGGTGCTTTACCATGAGTCGAAGAGCCACCTTGATAAGTGCCCCGAGTCACTGCGGGAGCAGTTGCGGGAGCAGATGCGAAGGGTCAGTGTCTCCCCCCACCCCTCCTGGACCATGGCCCACCTCCCTCCACTTCAGCTTAGGCCAGCTCTTCCCCACCAGCCGGGGCTGCACTGGGAGCGTCGCACCCGGGCTGGAGGCGGCTGGCGACGGGCACCGCCGTCCTGGTAAGCTTGCCACTCGCCCGGGCCCGGGGCGCGGTGCTGGCTCGGCAGAGTGCGGGGCCGCCGCTGCCGTGGAGCTGCTGGGCTCCTCTGGGCTGGGCAGGGCCCGAGCACGGATCCTGCCCCGCGAAGGAGGGCAGTCTGGCAGGGGAGCTGCGGGGACCGCCAGTCCTCGTCTCTGCTTCCAGCTACTTCCTGAGGGCGTTTATTTACACGGTGCTGTTGGTTTATGTTATGGCCGGTCTGCAGCATTTTTTCTGGTTATCTTGTATTTTCTGGTGGCAGCTGACCTTCCCCAGCCCGTGGCAGATGCCTGCATGCCCCTCTCTGCGCAGAGAAACCCATCACTCGGGGCTGGCCACCCCTGTGTCGGGCGTGGGTACTGGCATGCGGCGGGCAGGGACGGTGACGGGGGTCCCAGCATGCGGGAGCTCTCGGCAACCACCACGCTGGTGGTGCCACACCATGCTGCAAGAGCAGTGGCTGCCCTGCTCCGGCGCGGGGGGAAGCACATCCCCGCAGGGAGCATTGTGCAGTGGCTGCAGGGGTGGCTCCGGCAGACCCTGAGCCAAGCCGTCGGTGCTTGGAGGCTGGGGTGATGCTCAGGCATTCGTCCGGCACGGTGCTCGTCCACGGGGCTCTGCTGCCCGTCAGCTTGGCGAGGCGGGGCCATGCGTTGGTGTTTTGCCACCTGGCAGGGCACGGTGCCGGCCCGGACGTGGTTCAGCAGCAGCAGCTGCTCTCCGGGGTGAGGTGAAGCCACGGGCCGTGGTGAGCTCCTTGTCTCATGAGGGTGATGGCTCGGACTTGGCCAGTGCCCGGTGCCTCCATCGCCGCCTCCTGCCAGGCTGAGGTTGATGGTGGCTCCCATGTTGCTGGTGCTGAGCAGGAGGGGAAGCTGCCTGCCCTTCCGCACACGGCACTGGGGACAGGTTTTGCCACGGGTTCCCCTTCCCAGCTGGCACCCGCAGGACGTGGGGGCACGGTGGGGGTTTTCTCTGTGAGAGATCTGCCGGCAAGATGTGGAGGTGCCGATCCCAAGCGAGTGATCCACTGTGCCCTTGTGTGTTCGAAGGAGGCGGAGGCGCTGGAGACGGAGGCCAAGCTGTTTGAGGACCTGGAGTTCCAGCAGCTGGAGCGGGAGAGCCACCTCGAGGAGGAGCGCGAGGTGCGGGGCCAGCAGCTCCTGCAGAGCCGGGCCGAGTGCCACCGCAGCATCGCCCGCAGGAAGGTAGGGGCGGGTTGGGGCAGCGGGTCTGGCGAGGTCGGGCTGCACCCCGTGGCCCCAGCTGAGCCCTGTGGGTTGCTGGCAGAGCGGCTCATCCCCCCGGTCTGTTCCCCAGGAGCGCGTGGCCGCGCTGGATGCCCAGGCTGCCCAGATCCGGCTGCAGAGCGCCCAGGAGGCTGAGCGCCTGGCCAGGGAGAGGAATGGCGTCCTGCAGCTCCTGCAGAAGGTACTGCAGCCATTGGGGGGTCGATGTGTGCTCCCCGACCTGGCAGTGCCTGAGGCAGGGCACGAGATGGCACCGGCTCTTGCCAGGATGCTGGCAGTCGGGGTGAGCGTGGGGGAACTGGCCAGGGGGTTCCAGTAACCATCAGCTGCTTCTGCTCTCACTGTCACCCCGCACTCAGGAGAAGGAGAAGCTCGTGTCTCTGGAGAGGCGCTACCAGCTCGTCACAGGTGGCAGGAGCTTCCCCAAAATGTCTTCAGCTCTCAGAGAGGTAAGTGGGCAGAGGGGATACAGTCTCCTGTCACCAGCAGGGATGGGCCTGGTGCACCACAAGCTGTGCTCTGCAGCAGCCCCCTGTGCTCCTGAGCACCTTCGGGCTGGAGCCAGGGGCTCCCGGCTGCTCAGAGCCTCTCTTTGGGCTGCAGAGACCATCACTGGGTTGGGAGGGAGGGAAACGCGAAAGAGCTGGGCTTGGGAGCAGCAGCATCTCCCCTGCTGGGCTGCAGGGATGCTGCAGGAGCCCCGGCGCAGCCCAGGCTTGAGCAGGCAGCTCAGCGAGTCCCACGAGGGAAGGGCTGGGTGCAGCGGGCACTGCCTGAGGTCTCGCCCTCGACAGAGAGCCAGCGTGGGGCTGTCTTGGTGCCGGTATAGGGGACTCCTCCCAACTGATATGCAAGGGCTTTTAGGTGGGAGTGGGCCTCCCCGTTGCCCTGCTCGTGGCTCTGAACAGGGAGCCAGAGCCATGGTGCCATTGGGGACCATGGTGCTGCCTGACATGCTGCTGGGGAGAGGGCCAGGATGGCCGAGTCCCCTTGTGCCTGCCTGTGATGGGGCTCTTGCTGCTGCTGCCTTGGCCCCCCTTGCCTATATGATCTCTACCCTCCAACAGGAGACCCTCCATATCTCAGAGCCTTATCAGCTGTTGGAGGGAACTAAGCCCCTGAGCCCCCTGCCAGCAGCAGCTGCCTCCTTAGCTTCTCCTGCCACCTGCTCCTACCCCAAGGCACAAGAGGTAACGGGACTAACTGCACGTGCTTGCTCGCTTGCCCCCTCCTTGGCCGAGCTGCTGCCAGACCCCTTATGTGGACTAACATCACCTTCAGGCAGCAGGATGTACCCCCAGCAGCATGCTGAGGTGGCACAGCTGGGGAATTTCTCCTTCAGCTCTCCAGCAGCTGCGCTCATTAACACGCAGACCTGATTCTGGGCCCGTCAGGCATCCCGGCTCCTGCTGCCTAACCCTGGCATGGTGCCGTGTGGTAGGGGCATCCCTGCACTGCCCCCTTGCCTGCCACTTGCCTGCTGGCTGGGCACCTCCTGACAGCGTCCTCTGGGGTCCTGCTAGCCTGGCTTCCCCAAAAAAAGAGCAAATCCCTGCCTTCAGCATGTTTGATTCAGAAAGGGCGAGGAAGTGGAATTTAAGCTGGTTCAGAGCAGCTCGAGGTGCCTCATGTTGCACCTGCGAGGGCTTGTGGCCGAGAACCCTGAGATCTGGGAGCAGCTGAAGGTGCTTGGGGCCTGGCAGGCCACCCAGCCAAGCTGCGCCTAAGGCAGGGCTGAGGCAGTGTGCGGGACGCTGGCCCAGCTCGTGTGCGGTGCTGGGCAGCCAGGCAGCCACAGGCAGGGAAGGGCTGGGCAGGTGCGGGCAGAGGACGCGTGCGCGGGGAGATCTGCTCCCGCTTTGCAGTCAGCGCCGCGATGCCAGCGCATGGGTCTAACTCTCCTCCTTCTCCTCCGCCGTGGATTTCTAGGAGTACATGAGGCTGTCTGACGTTTTCAGGTTCTGCAGCAATGTGCACGGCCCCAGCCCGGACACTAAAGCTTCTGCCGCTGCCCCTGCTGCCGCTCAGCGCTCTTTCTTGCTTGCTGTACCTCCCGCAGCTGACGAGGTACCCGCTCCAGAGCATGCTCGGGTTTGCTGCCCTGGGTCACCCACCGTATCCCGGGCAGTGAGAATGCCGCAGGCCACGCGGCCGCCCCGTGTGCCCGGTGCTTGGAGCCCGCCTCTCTCTGGGCTGGGGGACTCGTCCAGCTGCAGCTGAGCAGGGAGCGGAGGCTGGAGCCACCCAGTCTCCTCGCTGGGGAGCACTTCTGGCCTGCTCTGGACGGGCTTTGCCCTCGGGCAGCGGCAGCAGGGCTGGGGAGCAGAGCGGGTGCCCAGAGGGGCAGGAGGGCAGCCCTTTGCCTGTTGGACTCGTTCCTGGCCACCGGTCCCAGGCGAGGAGGGTGCAGAGCAGGTGGGGACCTGACCGGGTGCCCGGTACCAGCAGCTCTTCCTCCTGGGGATGTGGCTCCTTCTGGGGCTGGAGCCGCCTGTTCATTCCCCCGTGCCCGCTCAGCCTTGCTTCGAGCCTCTTCTCCCGGTTTAATCTGCTTCTCTCTGCCCAGTATGTGACCATTGAGCAGCTCTCGGGCATCCTGGGCGGCCTCTGTGCCCCTGCTGCTTCCCCGCTGGGCGGCACCCCTCTGGCTCCTTCATCCTCAGGCTGCGCTCCTCCTCCTCCTCTTCCATCTCTCTCTTCTTCCTCCGTCTTTGCAGAGGTTTGTGTCCCGTTTCCCTCTCTCCAGCCCTGTGCTCTCCGTGGGAGGTGACGGGGGTGCATGGGAGGGGTGAGCTGTGGATAAGGCCAAGCAGCAGCTTGCACACGAGGCTCTCACTAGCCCACATGCCCCTGGCTGACCGGCCTGGAGCCCTGCCCATCCCCAGGGCATCTCTGCACCTTCCTAGCACTTGGCAGCTCTCACCAGCCCCGTGATCACCAGGGGGGTCCTGGAGCTGCTGACACTTAGTCTGGGGTCCCTGGTGGGGGGGGTCTGCACGTTCCAGGCCATGGCAGGACAGTGCAGGTGCAGGCAGGGATGCTCCCACCTCTCTCTCTGCCTGTTTGTCCCTCTTGCTGCATTTTGCCCTCACTCCTTTCTCACAAGGCCTCTCTCCCCAGATGGAGCAGCAGCTGCTGGGGGGCCCGGTGTGGCTCCCAGCTCTTGATTTAGAGAAGTGGTACCAGGAGGCCATGGCTGGCTTTGAGACCTCCTCCTCCTCTGTCTCCCCTCCTTCTTCCCCTCCTCCACTTCCAGCTAAAGCTCATTCCTCTCACAAGCCTCTCCAGGTAATCCTGGCTCTCTGCCTCTGGGGCTTTGGGTTGGACTAGATGATCTTCAAGGTCTTTTCCAACCCAGATGATTCTGTGGGGCTGCCAGCCGCGGCGGGAGTGGGGCAGTGCAGGGACATCCCCACTGGCTCTGCACCCCGGGCTCTGCCCGCCTCCCCTGTGCCGCAGCAGGCAGGGGCCGAGCAGACTCACGGCAGGCAGCACGCCCGGGGCAGGCAGCCACTACCTCCTCTTGCCTGTACCCCTGCCCAGGCAGCACCAACACAGGGTCTGGGGAGCGGGTGCCCAGCCCTGCCAGTGGCTGAGCCATCCACCCGGGGGGGCGCTTTTGCAGGTCCCCCTGTGCTCCTCTCACCTCTTTGTCGTCATGCCCAGGTCTATCGTGCCAAAACAGAGGGTGACACTGGTGCTCTCACCCCTCGGATGAAGAGCGGGACCCCCTCGTCCTCGCAGCTCAACCTCTCCGTGCTGGGACGCAGCCCCTCACCCAAGGTACAGCTGCTGGGGGGAGCGGGGCGTCGCGTGGCCCTGGGCACCCTGGCTGTGGCTCCCGCGTGCCGGTGCCAGCCCCCGTCCCCACCGCTGACTGCCTGCTGTCCCACCCAGGGCCCCCCAAGCCCGGCAGGCAGCCTGCCCCGCAACCTGGCAGCCACGCTGCAGGACATCGAGACCAAGCGTCAGCTGGCCCTGCAGCAGAAGGGTGAGCTCCGGTGTTGCGTCCCAGCTCTGGGGGGTGGCAGGACTTGGGGAGGCACTTCCCTGGTGATCGCTCCGGTGGCGGAGGAGGGAGCCCGGCCGAGGGCATCAGCGGCGGGACACAGGGCCTCTCTCACGGTCTCGCTTTTCCCCCCTCTCTCTCCCTCGCCAACCCCTCTGCCCGACGGTGTGTCTCCAGCAGAGCCCTCGCAGCCAGGCAATCTACCAGGTAGAGACGTGGGGCAGCTTGGACTGTCTCCAGCAGCCCGGAGGCAGCAGCATGGCTGTTTGCTGGCACCTTCCACCATGCACAGGAGGGGCATGGCCAGCCCAGGACCCTGCGTGCCTCTTGGCATCTGCTTAGGGACACCCCTGTGCATTCCCCGCCTGCCAGCGCTTTGCCCAGCCCGCTCCTACCAGCCTGGCGCATGTCCCCCCCTCAGCTGCCTCGGCCCCTCCTCTTGCCTGGACAGATGCTGCCTGCCCTATTGTCCAGGGAGCTGTGATGGCGGCTCCTGCCTCTGCACCCACCGTCCCCTCCCGGCTCTGGCAGTGCCTGCGGCATCTTCTCCCACCCATGCCGTCCCCTCGCCCGCCACAGCGCAGCTCTGGGCCCGGCACGCTCAGCCCTTGCCGTTCTCTTCCCGCCCCGCAGGTCAGCAGGTGATCGAGGAGCAGAAGCGGCGGCTGGCGGAGCTGAAGCAGAAAGCAGCTGCCGAGGCTCAGTCGCAGTGGGAAGCCCTGCACGGGCAGACCCCCTTCCCCGCTGCCTTCCCCCCACTCGTGCATCACTCCATCCTCCACCACCACCGTCCCCACGGTGTCGGGCCCCGGACAGAGGAGCTGGACCACGCCTACGACACCCTCAGCCTGGAGAGCTCAGACAGCATGGAGACCAGCATCTCCACCAGCAACAACTCCGCCTGCTCACCCGACAATGTCTCAAGGTAACCCCAGGGCCGGCCCCTGTGGCTGGAGGCTCCGCCAGCCGCGCCACTGGCTCGAGGCCCTTCCCACGGGGGTGGCAGCTCCGGTCGTCTTGCAGTGCCAGCGGGATGGAGGTGGGGAAGATCGAGGAGATGGAGAAGATGCTGAAGGAGGCGCATGCGGAGAAGTCGCGGCTGATGGAGTCACGGGTGAGCGGGGGCAGCAGCACGGCAGGCAGCTGGGGAGCAGGTGCCCCATGCCCGGGGCTGAGCGCCTGTGCCTGCCGGCAGGAGCGAGAGATGGAGCTGCGGCGGCAGGCGCTGGAGGACGAGCGCCGGCGCCGGGAGCAGCTGGAACGTCGGCTGCAGGATGAGACTGCTCGGCGGCAGAAGCTGGTGGAGAAGGAGGTCAAGCTGCGGGAGAAGCACTTCTCGCAGGTGCGGGGCTGGCTGCCCCCCCGGCATGGGCTCTCCCTGGCTGGCGAGGCAGACCCGGCTCCCCACTCGGGTCCGGGGTCGGGGGATGAGGCTCTGGCCGCCGCTGGCAGGCTTTGCAAAGCTGCATTGTGTTTCCAGGCTCGTCCCCTGACACGGTACCTCCCCATCCGCAAAGAGGATTTCGACCTGCGGCTACACATTGAGTCCTCGGGCCACAGTGTGGACACGTGTTACCACGTCATCCTAACAGAGAAGATGTGCAAGGGCTACCTGGTCAAGATGGGTGGCAAGATCAAGTCTTGGAAGAAGCGCTGGTTTGTCTTTGACCGCATGAAGCGCACCCTCTCCTACTACGTGGGTGAGTCCCTGTGCTGCCCTGTGCCCCCCCCCGTGCCATCGCCTGTGGTGCTGCAGTCGACAGCGGTTCCCTCTCTTGGGCAGATAAACACGAAACGAAGCTGAAGGGAGTCATCTACTTCCAAGCCATCGAAGAGGTTTACTACGACCACCTCCGCAGCGCCGCAAAGGTGAGAGCCAGGCACTACCGCTGCCCCGCTGTTGGCCGGGACCCCCTGGTGGCGGCGTCCCCTGACATCGCCCTCCACCACACAGGGAGGCGGCAGCGGGGCAGCTCGGGCCAGGGATGCTCCGGGGGTGCACGGTTCCTCAGCGCTGACCCTGACCCTGCTCCTGCCCTCTCCTCCCCAGAGCCCCAACCCTGCTCTCACCTTCTGCGTCAAGACCCACGACCGCCTCTACTTCATGGTGGCGCCCTCGGCTGAGGCCATGCGCATCTGGATGGACGTCATTGTCACCGGGGCCGAGGGCTACACGCAGTTCATGAACTGAGGGGTCAGTGCGGCCCACCCCCCACCCGCCAGCTGTTTGGACTCGAGTGCCCCCAGCACCCCCGAGCGGGGGAGACAGTCCAAGGGCCGTGGAGGGGCCAGGCCAAGCCCAGCGCCGTGTGGCGCTGAGCATCACCTGCTCCCCCACGGGAATAGTTTGTTTTTTTTTATGCTGACTTTCTAAACACACAATTTATTGGAAACATATCAAAGTGCTGAAATGTAAAAAGCTGCCAAAGACCTGCCGGCGCCCAGAGCTCTTTGTGTCGGGGAGGCGCTGGATTTGAGACTGTCTGTCAGCAAAGGACGGGACAGACGCGCCCTGC